>NC_092826.1:82156463-82459518 GCF_039878825.1 Excalfactoria chinensis
GAAGAATATCAAGTCTTGATGCTATTTTTACTGTCAGGGCACCCAAGTCGTTCTTTGACTCCTCTGTATTTCCTTTTTACTTTCAGTTTCAACTTGACATTTCAGCTCCACCAGAGCAGAGTTCAAGGGTATTTGGAAGGCTCAGATGATGTGGCTTCTGTTGTCTACTTTGCCAAGAGTCTGCCAGGTAAGTTTTTTTTTCTTTGCCTCCATTTATCATTGCTCCCTTTTAATTCCTAGCTGTTATGCTTACAAGATCTTTAGTACAGTAACTATTCATAACTATGTGTCATTAAAATGCCTAGGATACTAAAACGCTGTTGGTTTTTTTTTTTCAAGGAGAGGGGGTAGTGTGGCTACATAATGGCATAGGAAAAAGATAGCTAAGCTAAAATTAACCAAGTCCTAAAAATAAAGGAAAATGTATTTTTTAAAAGAAAATTTGCGTTTTACAGGAACTGTGATTGTAGAAAACAAAACAAAAACCAACAAAAAAACCCCTCCTTTATGGAAACACAACTATAGTATTTCCATTTTTGGAAATGCATCTGCTCAACACTGACGTATTTTTGAGTGATCTCTCCTGACCCTACATTGCCCTTTTTTGTTTAGCATCCAATTCCATCAGCCCCTTCAAAATGTGGTATTCCCCTAAACTGCCATTAAGTTGAATAATACATGCATATAATTTAATCCAAGCTGTCTCCAGCAGTTAGTGGTCTTCTGGAGAGTATCCAGATACTGCTTGAAAAGAGATAACTGGGAAAGAAATAAACAGTTTTGCTTGACGAATGGACCAGTGTATCTTTTGTCCCAGCCATCTTAGTCTAGTAAAAAATCTTGTTCAAATGCAATTATTCTCTTAGAGATATAAGTAGTAGTTTTTTCTTCTTCTGTGATTCTCGAAGCTTGGAACAAAAGCAGCATTGTTATCCCAGCTAAATGGAAGATGGAACTGAGGCAGAGCCTGTGGGGTAATCTTAGTAGAAAGCTATAAGAGAACCCCAGGTAGCTTGAAGTATTGGGCTGCCCTCAGTTATTATTAAGATTCTTTTCTGCATTAGCCATCTTTTCCTGTAGAATAAGAAATGTTTCAGCTGAGATGGTTAAATCTTGCCTAAAATGGAAGCACTGTATGATTCTGGCTACCTGGTGGGAAGGCGCTGACACCTTCCCACTCTGAGAGCAGGGAATGTGAGAAAAATAAGTGGCTAGTTCATTTTTGCAGGGAAAGCGCTGAAGCATCACTGTGGACTCAAGAAGATTCATATTCCTGAAGTGATTTTGTACGCTTGTTTTTTAGGCTCACTGTTTAGTTACATAACAACATATGCTTTCCCTATTTACCGTGTTAAAATAGGCTGAGATAAACTCCCACTGCAAATGATACAACGCTGACGTATATTGCTGATACACTGATGTCTTTTTCCACCAAAGTCACATAGCTGCCGCCTCAATCTGCTGTGAAATGTCTGTAATCCCAGAGCCATAAAGCATAGCAGTGTGCAAGAAACTGAACCAAAGAAAAAGCATCTGCTTGAAAATAAGTACCTGGGAGATTGCCCCTTAAAATGCTGGTAGCTCCCCACATCTTCCCAGTGAGTGTTTTGGGTTGGAAGAAATACCTCAGCTAAGACTGAAGACCTGAATCCTGTTGGGCTGGAAATAATGCTTTTTGTAATGCTAAAAGAGAGGGTTGTTTTTTTTCTTTTTTCTTTTTTTTCCTGAAGGGCACTGAAGATTTATTTTCAAATCTTTTTCGTGGCATTATTAGAATCTTTGCCTTTGGCAAAAAGAACTGTGCTACACACCTCACCTGCTTCCACAGTGAGGAAGAAGCGGTAGTTCTATCAAACAGTTTCTTTTGGAGGGCTTATCTGACTTCTTCCAAGCTGGACAGTGAAGTGCATGTTACTGCTGTCTGGTCTGCAGATGATTTCTAAGAGGCCCCAGGATGAAGAAGTGTCCCAAAACACACGGATTGTCAATAGCAGGGATCAGTCTGCACTCATGGCAGATGTCTTACACTCAATAGCTAAGGGAAGGAAAATGTACCACCCAGAACCTGTCAAGCATAAGATTGTCTGCAGCGTATTGAGAGCTTTAGAAATAAAATACCAGGTTGTGATAGAGGTTTGCTTTATGTGAAGTTTCTCTCGTCAAAATAATTTTGAGGAAGAATTGTTTTCCTTTTTTAACACTCGTTTTTGACATATCCGAAATGGAAAAGCTTTTTGTTGTTGTCAAAATGACTCTGTTATGAAATGTAGATGTAGGTAGGGTAAGGAAGGTGTTATAATGAATACGTTAGGAGTTCCTGCAAATAGTTCTACCTCATGAAATAAAACTGTAAGTTCCTGCAGCTCTCAACCTTCCATGTCGTAAACAAATGTGGAAATGGAAAGGGCAAATTCTCAGCTGTGCGCCGAGATTAAAACAAGAAGCAGAGCCCGTCTCCCCTCACCACCATCCTGTATCCTCCCTTTCTGCAGTACATCTTCTCCTGGGAAGATTTTAAAATTCAGCCAGCCACCAGTACCCAATTCTGGACCTGAAGCCAGTAAGATATTGAGGACAAAAGGAATCTTTTCTGTATTTAAGAAGGAACGGTGCCCTTTTCCATCTATTCAGAGGTTTGCACTGCAGCTTAAGAGCCCCAGTGAAGATAGATTGGTGGGCAGAGAACAGGTGATAAGGTTAAAAGTGCACGATGGCTGCTGTTTATCAGTCGGATATCAGCAGTGTGGACGTGCCTATGTGTGTTTGGGTTCCAGACACGTACATTCAAAAACACGTATCTCAACCAAAGGGCTACTCAAAACTCTCATCAAATTTACCTTAAGAGCACAGTAGAACTGCTGCATTGGGTTGAAAAGGGTTGCACTGAAGAAATGAAGTCCGGAGAGAAATGAAGCTGAGACTTCTGTGTGCTTATTTCATACTTTCTGGCTCCTCCGATTTAGCCTAGCTCTGAACCTCTCCCTTCTCTCCCCCTTCCCATGAGCCCCATGAGGCCTCCCTGACCTTACAATCCACCCACGGTTTCCATGTTACTGTCATCCTCCTTACACTTGACTGATGAGAAATATGTGATTATTTAACACATCATAAAAACAGCCAGAGCAAATGAAGGAGAAATCTGGAAAGTATTTTTAGAAATCTGTAAACAATCATTTCAATTCAGCTATTCAAAGCTGTGCACACGTTAGCTTATTAGCTGTTGAGCTGTCAGATGTTCTTTGGTTCTTTCACCTTTTTAGAAACAAAATTAAGAAACACTTTGTTATACTCCCAGCCATTTTGTATGTCGTAGACTTCTGTTTGCAGAAACAATTTCTTTTTTCGAGCTACAATAAACAGAGAAGGTTTTTCTTCCCTGTGACTGCACATCATTTCATTGGTTTCAGAGGTTTGACAAGCAATGATTCACTGACATTCCTGGTGTGCTAAAAGGCTTCTCGAGGCAACTTGGAGCACATGCATCTGTTTGTTGTGTACAGCTCAACATCAACGTCAGTTAAGCGGGAAGGAGGAGGTGAGAAAGAAGAAGCTGTAAAACTTTTCTGGAAAGATGCCCAACGCAATGGTGGGACACACATTGCCAAGGCTTTCTGCTGTGCAAGAGGCAGGGGTGTTTGTTACTCACCATGGTGTGATTTAACCAGGATGGAATGACTCCATCAAGGCTTTTGGGGTAAACCAGCTCTCGGTTGTAGGTATACAGGATCCAAAAGGATATAGAAACAAACTGGAAACAAAACACAAAAGGGAAGACTTTTCAAAAGGAGAGAAATGGAATTGATGGGATTTGGATAGAGCTTTCTTTTTGAGAAGGTAAAATATCTCCCATATGAAAAATGGTGATATTGCCACATAATCTTATGTATCTCGCATGTTACAACATAAAGAATTTACACTGAGGTGCAGTGTTCTGTGCTGATAATGTGAGAAAACTCCTTTTATAAACTGACAGCACTGACATTTCTGTGGAATGTGTGATTAACTTTAAATGTTTCTTCCCTTTGCAGATGGGATTTTTTGATGGTCCAGAAGTTCTCTTTGAGGGATGTGCTGTCAAGCCACACTGCTCGGTATTGAAGTAAAAACAGACCTTGCTAAGGCAGCTCACCTGAAACTTACTCTACCTTCACACTTCATAAGCCTTATTTCTAATTTTCAGGTATAAGCAATGTGGCGGGTACCCATCTTTTCCAATAAAGGAGAACTGATAAGGAGGAAACAAACTCTGGTGTCAAGAGCTGGAAGCTGATTCGCTGTTTCTTGTCCTGGCTCTGTATTTGAGAGCGTGTCGCCTGGAAATAAGCTGGAAGAATGTATGTTGTGCCTCCGTGCTGGTGAAGATGCATGGGGGATAGGACAGCACATGGTGAATATCGCTGTGCAGGGAAGATAAATTAGCCCATCCCACAGTCTCCATCCCTGGCAGAATTTCTTTAGTGAGCCAGCTGGCTGAGCTGCTTGGGGACAAGATTTAAGCAGCGTTTCTCAGCCCTGTGAGATTCAGAGGTGATTGCAGGCTTCACTCACACACAGTGGTACCCACATGTTAAAGTATCCCATGGCTTCTAAAACGCAGCATCAGACAAACAATGCCGTCTGTGAAGGAGTAGGTGGTCTGTGGTGAATCTGATGTAGGCTATGACAATAATGTCCTGTGAAGCTGTATCTCTCTGGTGCTTATAGTAAGTCATGCTGGAGTCAGAGAAGGAGGTTTGAGGCACTGTTGTCTCCCAAGAACCCTCTCATGTCCTCCTGGCCCATGCTGCCCTTTTGAGAAATGCCCTAAGTGGATCATTCCAAAGCTATTTGGGACATAAGATTAACAGAGGGGTTAGACTTCACCCTTTGGGGTCAATCTCTGTTCATTCGGGGACAGCAACCCTAAAGTTTTCACAAGAAGCTTTATATTCAATCATGGATGCTAAAGGCTTACACGGTCTGCTCTGCTAGATGGTCCAAATCTGTTTTCAAATGGTAAAAGAAGGTCTACAATCCTTATTTGTTTGACATACACACATGTTTTGCTATTCACATCTATGCAAATGTTATTTTTATGTACAGAGGTTACTTACTGTGGACACTGGAAAAGCCAGGACGCTGAAAAGAAGGTCTCTGCTGGAAATTACGCACTTAGCGCATCGCAGTTCCTTAATTAGCCTCAAGACATCAGCCAGGAAGGACACCCCATAGAAGATAGCCTGCAAAAACTAAAGTAATTACATCTAATGAGGGAAACTCATCCAGCCTTAATTAGCATGTTCCTTACTGAACTCCATTCTTGCTCTTCAGGGAGCTGTGTTGTTCGCGAGCTGCAAGCCCGCGTGAGGGAAATAGCTTTGGGCTAAATCTTTTTTACTAACTGAAAGTGATTAAATAGAGTAGTTTGGGAGATAACTTTAACGGTATCTCGTTTAACAGACTAAACAGAGATGTGTCATGTGATTCGGATCGTGGAATGGGAGGACGTGTTGAAAGCAGCTCCATCGCGCCTTATATGTTAATGTTGTTATGTTCAGTGTATCTGAGGAGGAACTGAAGTAAACAAAATTCGGGATATGCCAGGAGATGTTTCCTGTAAGGGAACTGCTCGATAGCTTCTCCTGTGGTTTAGTCAATGTGAGGTCTTCTCTCTGGGTACTCACAGTGCAGCTGACCCCAGGGCTGTAGGAGCCAAGGAGTTCAGAATGCTCTAGTATGAAAATCAGCCGCCAAAGTCACCAAACCAGAACCTCTGTTTCTTAACTCAGGGAGATTCAGGGAAGGATTTAAAGTGCTTGAAAGCAGAGATCCAGACTTTACTAACTAACACTGGGTGCATTAAAACATTTATGACTAATGAATTTTGGAGTGCGTGTGGGATTTTTCTTATAAATCATATGCAAGTTATGATGAGCGTAGGGCTGCTTAGGGAAGATGGTAGGAGGATTTTGTAAACAATCAGGTAAGTGCAATGTGACAAAACAGAATTCTGCAAATTGCGTGTGAAATTGTGTGTGAAATTGTGTATGAAATTGTCAGAATATTGTGGTTTAAGCCAATACTGCTTTTTCTGATTACTTTGTTTTCTTTCACAGTGCTACGCAGCAACTCATGCTGAACCAGATGTGTCAGACACACAAAGCCTAGCAGAAAAAAATCTTCTGCTATCTTGCATTCAGACAGCTGAGTCTAGTTTGGTCCTGTTAATTCAAGGGGTGGCCTCTTCTTTAAACCTAGAGTGAACCAAAGTGATGCAACACGGGGAAATCAGCCTACAGCAAATTCTGGACCAGCTACTGATGCTCAAACGCTGTGTTACAGCTTTCAGGATGAGATCTCTTTTGCCATGATCTTATTCTGAATCAATGTTTATTTCGAGAAAAGTATCTGAAGTTGTTGCTGATTACTTCATTCGTTTGTGAAGGAGCTGAGAAGGGTGGTGCTTGGGAGGGGACAGAATTAGTGCAACACTTCTCCTTTCAAAATCCCTGTTATGAAAAGGATTGAGGGAAGGAAGGACTGATTTCGCCGTACCCATCTTCACACTAGGACTTCTGCAAGCTTTGATAGAGCATTTTGCCTTGCATGCAGCCACTCAGCATGAGGTGATGCATCACCTGGTTCAGCTGCAAAACCTCATGTTTCCTCTCTGGAGCATAAAGTGAACAGCTGCATTTTTAATATAAAAATACACACATGGTTTTGTTTAACGCCAAGGTGTCTAATCCAGCTCTTTTAAATGTGGTTCCCAGCACAATTTAATAGAATCATAGAATGGTTTGGGTAGGAAGGGACCTCAGAGATCATCTAGTTCCAATCCCCTGTCACAGACAGGATTGCCACTCAGTGCCAGCCAGGGCCCCACGCGACCTGGCCTTAAATGCCTCCAGGGATGGAGCATCCACAGCTTCTCTGGGCATGAATCTGAATCCACTTGGGGATTCAGCCCTCCAAGTCATGGTTCTGGTTCACAGAAGTATGTGCCAGGGTGTAGTGTGTTTAAAGCTACACAACATGCACAACCCAAACACATGTCCGTGTGCTTGGCCTCACCAGGACACCAAAACCAAATCCTTGAGGAGCTAAGAAAAGCCTGGTAATAAACAGAAGCTCTTGTTACACCCTGTAGAGCCAGCAGTAACTTTCTGTAAAAAGCCTGAAAAATGAGTATGAGGGTGGTGACAATCTGGTGACACATAGTGACTAACGACCAATAAAGCTGTTAGGGAAAGGCATGGTTCCCAGAGGATGGGGCTATTATTATCTTGTTCATGTTCAGCCTTATATTAGTCATGGGATAGAGATAGGCTTCACCCTCCCCATGAACCTTCAAAATTAATTAAAATAAACATATTTGAAAAGAAACAGAGAGTTCCATAGCAGCCATGTCAGTCTGTTAAGTATTCTGTCTTATTTAGGGGAGAAGAATGTTATCTTCTGAATGAAAAGTACTCATCCAAATATGTAACCCGATCCATTTCTCTAGCTGAGCACTAAGAACAACTCCTGGAGAAGTCTGAATTCCGTCTCAGCAGCTCATTTTATGTACTGCTCATAGCTCAACCCATGTCCATCAGGGTGGATTCAAAGAGTTTTCAGTCACTTTGTGATCACCCTGTATTTTCAGAAGCAACGGAAAGACATGCAAATAATTTCCAGAGCAGAAAATTGAACCTAGCAAAAGCCATCCCTCTGACAGGATGGGCCAACAGTGACTTAAATCAGAGCTCCCAGCTTGCAGTGTTCCAAACTTGGTCTTACTCCTGTAAGAAAAAGGTGTATCCAGATCTTGTAGCCCTTCACTAATGGACTAGATGATCTTTAAAGGTCCCTGCCAGCTCAAACGGTTCTATGAGTGTTGAGAAACATTGGGAAAATGTTGAGATTTAAAAATTAAAAAAATAAATAAAATAATAATTTTAAGAAAATTCTTTGTCATTGTGACAAAGGAAACCTGTAATTTCTATCCGCTTCACTGATCAAAGGAGCGTTTCTGTTTCACCCATTAGATGTTACAGTCAACATTTAGTGCAGGCACGTGTGCCTTCACATATCTGAAAAATAGGTGTACTAAGTGCGAGGTCTGTTTGGAAATATGCAAAAAAACTTCCAAAAGAAGTGAAAATATTTCAGTTATAAGAGGCAAAAACGTGGGGCAGGAATGCAATTAATGTTTTTTCAAGGTGCAGTGTGCTCATTGTTCAGTGATTTATGAATAGATTTATGGCAGAGAGCAGACTTTCATGAGCTCATCTATTTCAGGCAGTGAATGATTCTGTTTGTGTTCTTTTGTATCAGAGACAAATAAATACAGAACTGCTTTTATCTAATATTTTTGCTTGTTCACTAGCCAGCCAATTAACTCCTTTAGTGCAAAACCCACTTTCCTTTTTTCTTTATTTCTACAAAAAAAATATTGTTCCCTTTCTCAGTCTTCATTGCTATGACCACTAGATAGATAAATGAAAGCAAAGGAACGTGCGAGCTGCAGCTCTCCTGGGAGCACCACGTGTCTGCATTGTACACAGTGCTCGAAGAGGACCGTATCTAGAAGAAATTCCTCCAACATCCCTCCAGCAGAGCTGGGAGTCAAACTGCATTCCCATCTCCTGGAAATCATCATGTTTCCACATATTTCCATAGCAGATCAGAGCGAGCTGGCTACAGCAGCTTTCTGCTGGATTGAATTTAGTGCCTTTTTAAAGTGCAATTCCAAACTGGTAGGAGGGATCGTTTGGGAAAATGATGCCAGAAGCCAGGCAATCATGGCCTGGCAGGAAAGAGGTAGAAGAGCTGAACCGGAGCTCTGCATGCCTCTGGGGAAAGCTTCAAGGGCGCAGCTTAACATGGCGGCTCCTCGGCATCAACACAGTGTGCTGGGAACCTCTCAACTCTTGCATGGCACTGTGCTTCCTGGCACCCTGAGGCACTCCTGGGCCTATTCCCAGTTGTGCAGGAGCACAGCACTGTGGTTGTTTGTGGGCATTGGCATAGGAAAGGAGTTATCTGGGTAACCACTGATTTTTTACAAGGAAATGCAATGCTGGGGATGTGTACCTTAGAGTCGGGCTCCATCCCAAGCAGGAGAGTTGGGGTGTCAGGCAGTTTCTCTGAGGCAGAAGGGCTGCCTACCACAGAAGAGGAATTTTGCACTCCCTGCACTATTGCCACCTTTTTTGTGTTAGAGCAAGGCAGCCCATCACTACCACCCTGCTGACAGCTCCCTTGTAGAGTTGGTACCAGATCAATCCGTGGTTAAAGACTGGAGATGAAAGACTGGAGAAGTGGAGCAAGGGTCCCCACTCACAGAGATTTAATGGGACCTGATCTGCTCAGCAGATTCATAAATGAGCTGGGGAAGGGAGTGAATGTGGAGGTGACAAAGCTTTGTAAGTCTTTTTCTTGTATTATTATTATTATTATTATTTTCCCGTTGAAGCTAAGCCTGACTGTGAAATTGCCAAAGAACCTCAGGACACTGCGAGGTCAAATAGAAAGGCAGAAATCAGTGTGGGTAAATGCAGTGCAGAGCATTTCAGGATAAAAAGCATCTTCAGTTATATGTTTTGAAATGGTGGGCTCTAAATTAGCTGTGGCCCTCCAGGGAAGAAATCTGGGGCTCAGTGCGGACAGCTGCCTCACACTGCTGGCTCCTTGCTCAATGGCCATCAGAAAAAAGAAAGTTAAGAAACAGACTGGGAAACACCCTTAAGCCACCGTACATATGCATGTGATGTGCTCAGAGCTCAACCACTGTTCTACTTACCCCTTCCTGGAACTAGAAAGCATAAGGAGAAAGACAACAAGGAAGTATTAATGAAAGAAGCGGCCCTTTGTGAAGACAGATGAAAAAAGCTGAGACTTTCAGATTGAAGAAAAGAATAACCAGGGGAGGAAATCTTGTAGAGGTCTGTAATGGGTAGCAAAGAGAAAGTGAACAAGGATGGACAATCAAATTGTAACATAGCAGTAAATGGGCGCCCAATTCATGGTGAAAATGAAAAGCTCTTTCAAAATGAATCGCTCTTTCACACAAGGCATCGTATTGTGGAACTAATTGCCACGGGACATGGAAGGAACAAGAGGTATAAACAGGTATTATTTTTGTTTATAGAGATGAGAAGTAGGCTTTGAATAAGTACTGGCTATCTCAGCTTAGGTTTACCTTCTTGACTGGGTAAGTGTGGATGGCACTGGAATGCAAGCTGAGAGGGCAGAACTGTGGAAAGATCGTTTTATACCTACACACAGTCTTTTCTTTGTGCACACAGCCTTTCCCTGATCAACAGCTGGATACTAAGTTCAAGGGAACCCAAATACCCATTCCAATGGATATTTCTGCTTCCCAAAATGCTGCGAGAGGGGCACTTGTTTTCTCTTCTAAACCTAATGCTTTAGGAGTTTGTGGCATACAGGGTGGTAGATCTCAATATAACTGTGCCTGGAGATGCAGGATGGAGGTGCTGCTTTGACTGAAGGCATGGCTGGTGCTTTAGTGGGGATAGCTTTAATCCAAAGAAACACAAAGGAGAGGAGCTGGGCACACAGGGAGCAGCTTGTCCACGACTCAACTATAGATGTTTTAGGCTAATAAAATAAAATAAAATAAAATATGCTGAAAATTTCACAAAAAGTCTAAGTGTAGTAATATGAAGATAAGTCAGGA
Organism: Excalfactoria chinensis; assembly: GCF_039878825.1. Classification (NCBI taxonomy): domain Eukaryota; kingdom Metazoa; phylum Chordata; class Aves; order Galliformes; family Phasianidae; genus Excalfactoria; species Excalfactoria chinensis. Next base: position 82,167,130 of record NC_092826.1, read on the forward strand.
ACAAACCACTCATATGTCATCCTGACTGAAGCAATACACATGCCTTTCCATTCGGAGCTTGCACAATGACTGCTCCTTGATGCCCAGGCTGGTATCAACCACTCTGTGTGCCATTAACTTGGTTGCAAATATTTCCTTGAATAACAGAAAGAGTGAGGCTGGAAGGAACCTATATTTCCCAGATCCCTGAGGGTGTTCAAAAGGCCTGTTTGAAGCTGGGGACACCTTAGGCTTCCAATGAACATTGCAGCGAGGTGTCTCCTTATGAAGAGTAAAATTAAAGGCAAATACATCCAATGCCAGGCTTCCAACTGATACTTAACTCTGACTGTCACATAGAACAAACAAAAGACCAAAGGGACCTCCATCCCCTTGGTCACCTTCAGGTTAGCTGAAATCTGTCACCTGCAGAAACTCTCTCCCTGTGCTCAGCTTTTCCACCCCGCTGCTGCCATCATCACGAGTCACTGATGAACCTCTTGGACTGTGTACAAGTGCTCAACCTCAGAATATCTCACGCGCTTTCACTTTGTGTCTGCTTCATATAATGTCAGCATAGTAGGAGAACCAGAACGCATTGTGGTCTACATTTTTCAGCGTAATTTTAGGAAATGCAGCAAACAGTTGACAGCACTATTAAAACACACGTAATAATGTCACAAGCATCTCTCTGTAGGCTGGAATTTCTTCCCCTTATGTTCCGAACTGATTTTCAAACTCTGAACGTTTATATTAACAATATGCCATGCTTTGTTTCACCCTTGCTCAAACTTACAGGAGATGCAACATGCTAAAGAGTGGAAGTCAGATTGCAAGCAGCATGATAACATGCATTGCTATTGCTTAACTAGTAGTTAAGGGTTAGATTGCATGCATCAGTCCTGCTGGATATACTCTACTTTGTGCCCCACTTCTCTCTGGTAGCTCATCTTTCACAAAGAGGCAGCTTGCTGTGCAGTGCTCACTTTTTGGAAGCCAAGCAGCTTGCCAACCAATGCTCTTTCTGCATAAAACCTGTGACTACATTTCACTGCACAAGCACAGGCACCCACTGAGCTCCCTTTGGGCTATAAACCGTTAAAGGAAGCAGTTTAACAGCAGCAAATCCACCAGCTGCATATGTCTTGAGGCACAGACGGCAGACAAACAAATAGACATATTGGTATCACTGTACAACACAATTTGCTTACCAGATTGAGGACTGTCAAATATTTCCACTGCCCACCGTAAAGGAACACTTCAGATGGCCGTTCTTCTGTTCTTAGATGTGCGAGCGAATAGAGGACAAAAAAATACCAGGCAAGAACAAGGCAATGGTATGCTGCGAGAGTAGAGATTTCCATGCTTTAGCAAAAAGCAAGTGGTAATCGGTCTGAAAGCAGCTTTTCTTTTAAGGCCCTCAGTGGCTGTGCATGGGAGGCAGCAGGGAGGGAGGGATTGTTGCCTCTGAGCAGACTCAGGCCTCTGTGTGCCACTTTATCACGTTGGTAGGAATATTCACAACGCTATGAACCTTGCTTCTGTTTTTCCCCTTTTTACTGCAAAGAGGCTGGAGGGGGACAGGGCGAGAGGAAGAATAGGCTTACTCCCTGGATTTAAATGCCTTGCTCAAGATTAGCATAGATTAGTTGCAGAGTTACATAAGTTTTTTGGTGGTTGGTTTGTTGTTTGCTTTTTTTTTTTTTTAATGTAGAAGTCTGGAGGGGAGCTTTGATACTGATTTTGTGTAACTGACTGTGGTGCAAACGAGTGAGTGAAAACAGGCACCGTTCTGCTCGCTTGTAGCTCCAGGTGTAGGCACATCTCTGATTCATTTTGAGCAGCCTTTGTGACTGCCTTCCCTTGTGCCGAAGGGAAACACAGTGCTCAGTGAAAGAGAAACTGAGTTGTTAATAGGCTGGGGAGGTGGGAGGGAAGTTGAGAGGATTAGTAGGCAAAGGTTCTCTGGGCTGAAAAACACTGAGTGTTGACATTTTTTATGGGAAAAGGCTCAGCCTCTTCCACGCTGCTGTGCGCAGCTGGAGCCCTTCACAAACAAAACCCCGGTGGGGATGGAGACACGAGGCATGAGCGTGGGTGACAACACCAAAGCACTGTGCAGAGCTCCTCACCCAGCTGCTCCCCCACTGCTGCCATCCAGACAACCTCTCCCACAGTGTGACCAGTAAAGGGGAGCAGAACCGACCCTCACATCATGGACACGGGGTGAAGATCTCATGGAAATGCTCACTTTACCCTCCCCTCCTGCCTGCCTTGCCCAAATGCCCTGATTAGCACTGGATATTACACCCAACACTTCCTATCTCGGCCCCTATAATCGCATTGCTGCCAAGAGTAGTTGCCACCAGGGTATTTTACAGTGCTCGAGCCCTGCAGGATGTGGCAATGGGGTGCTCCTCTCAACACTGCAAAGGCTTTCCTTAGTAAGTGCTTGGCTTTGGCCAAGCACATTACATAAAATGACGTCTTTTTGCACTTCCACGTGTCCTAGATGGAGCATTAAGCAATCTGCTGTGTTTTGAGTTGATTTGTTTTTTCTCTTGGATTTATTTTTCCCCTCTGCTACCAGACTTAAGGCTCCGTGTGGGTTGATTTGCTATGAACTCAGGCAGTGATTTGCATGTATGTTGGGAAATAGCCCCTTCAGTAAGACTAAACTGATCTCTCCCCTGGTTTGGAATACCCATATCCTAATACCCTAAGCATTCCAACCCAAATGAGATATTTCTGACTTGTTTAGGAAGATGGAGATGTAGATGTTTTTGTGGTTGTTTGAGGTTAAAGGAGAGAAAAAATATATATACAAGGAATATGTTTTTGGACACTGAGAAGCCATTGGCCTTTTCCAAGGAAATCCAGCAGAAAACAGTGTTCAGTTGCCTTCACAGACAGTCTGATGAGGAGCAGTGTGGGATGAGAAGTAAAGGCCTTGATTTGCATCCCTCAGGTTGGATATTAAGAAATACATAATTCTCAGAAGAGTGGTGATGCAGTGGCACAGGCTGCTCAGGGAGGTGGTGGAGTCACTGTCCATGGTGTCATAGGAGATGTCCAAGAAATGTGTGGCACTGAGGGATGTGGTTAGCAAGCATGGTGGGGGTGGGTTAATGATAATTTCAATGGTCTTTTCCAGCCTTAATGATTTTATGATTCATGAGCTTCTTCCTCTGCAGCTCATTAAGACATATTAAGACTAGTCCCTGCAACAAAAGGCAGGAGTAGAATAGGAGTATGGCTCGGAAGGACCCTCTTTATTATTGATTTGCATATCAAAGGCACCTGGCATTCAGCACTTAACAAGTTATCTTCACACCAGTCTTTTTGATGGATTTGCTACAGTGCAACTTTAAAAACAGGAAGGTGTCTGCTTTTGCTCAGCAGGTTCCTGAATTCATGCAAATAAATGTAAATGTATGCAAAATGGCAAGGTATGTTTTTCTTTTCTGGAAGATCGTGGCCGGTAGGGCTGAGAAGGTGTCAAGTATGATGACAGATCTTTGATGTGGACACCTGTCACACAGACTGAGACCATCTGCTTTGTTTTCCCATCTACAAGAAGCAGGATATGTACCCTTCAGCCTACCTAAGGAATGTAGTTTGGATGCAGAAAAATCACAAAGGAAGGATGAGTGCCAGGTATGTCTGAAGTCTCACACACCATGATTCACAGTCTTCTTGTGCTGCCAGTGCAACGCAGGGAGGAAATACATTGGAAAAGCAGTACATTATGCCTTCTCCCCATTGGATAAACATCTATTCAATGTTCAGAGGAACACAAAATTCAACCCAAAACCTTTTCTTTTTTTGCAAGGGTTGAAGAGGAAGAAGAAAAAGGGAGCACATCGGGATGTAGGTATATCTAGCACTGCTGCAGATCAAACAGGATCTGCAGAGGATATCCCATTATCCATCTGCTTGGTACCACACCTGGGCTCACGTGTGCAGCTGAACTACATGAATGTATTAGTGCTCCCAGTTTGCTGCAGCAGGTCATCTGATTTGAGCAGTGATAGCTGAGTTTGTGCTGAGGGAAACTGGGGGCTTCCACTTGGTGCATTAATGTGCTTCAACTGAAGGACAGTAATGACCATTCAGAGCTGTAAAACACCTCACATATGCAAAACATCCTCTGCTCATATGCTCTTCTGGAGAGAGAGTTAAGCCAGTTTTTTTTTGGCTTAGCTGTGAAATGGCCTTCAATCACTCATTAGAAATTCTTTACTCAGAGGGTGGTGAGGTGCTGGCACAGCTGCTCAGAGAAGCTGTGGTGCCCATCCCTTAAGGTGCTCAAGGCCAGGTTGGATGGGGCCCTGAGCTTCCCTACCCACAGCAAGGGATTGGAACTGGGTGGGCTTTAAGGTCCCTTCCTACCCAAACCATTATGTGATTCTATGATTAGTATGGTTCAGGTAAGGGGCAGCACTATCATAGGCCAACATGGCTGTTTGAAATGCAACAGTGTGTCTTCAACGGTTGGAACAGTACCCCCAGGCTCCCCAGTACTGCACTTACTAAGCATGTTGTTACCATGCAGTACTTGGTTCACACCTCAGCCTGTCTGTGACGAGAGTGAAAAAGGGAGTGATGAGCCCGCACTTCCATGATGTGTATGTTATTATGTGCTCAAATGGGCTGCAAGGTGTAATGCACAGAAAAGGCTGCATCCAGAGACTTGGAGGCTGCTTCTGCTAATAGAAATAAATATTCCTGCTTTCTTCTGGGCTAGAAATTGATGAGGTGCCTTTCCTATTATGCTTTGCACTGGCAAGTTTCGCTTTCTGCTAATGCTGCCTCCAGTGATATCAAAATGGGGCCAAGCAGGAAATTGCCAGCAGGTGGATGCTGCTAAGGGCAGGTGGGAGGGAAAGACTTAAAGCCAAGGAAGCCACACAGAAAAGGTTTGGGGTGTGTGAAAGCCAAGCTGGGTCTTTGCACCTATCTTCTTTCCTAGGTGTGCTTTAGGAGTTTCTGAGTGATGTGTAAATGGGATTTGCTTCTATCAAAGGGATTTCATTGGGTGAATAAAGCATAAAGAGCAAGGTAAGTACAGTTTTTCTTCTAATTTTCTGATGCTTGTTTTAATCCTCAATGCAGTTCTGTTACCCTAGGCTTGAGTGTCATAAATTGTTCACTACTAATTTGTTGCTGTTATAAACTGGCTTGTGTTAAGCATGGCATCCCCTAAAGCCGGACCCACGGCTGCCCTTCTGTGGCATCTTCTGTATTTTATGTGAGCCTTTCCAGAGCTAATAGAGCATATCTTATCTGTGTTCTGGTAGCTGTTGGTGATGCAGGGCTTTGTGTAGGGATACACCGTCTGATGAACGTTAGCCAAGAAAGCTTTTTAGCATGTAGAAGTAGTCTGCCTGAGCTTTATATCCTTGGGGACGTTTTGTAATAATGGTTACAGAAACAATTCTGTGACTGTTCTGACAGCATAATTGACAAAATTGCAAGCCTGGTGAAGTTTGCTCCAAGCATCCTCAAATCCTGAGGCGAGCTCCTGGAAATCATGTGGTTAGTGTAATTCGTGAGACTTAATTCTTTCTGATTTTATTTGTCTTGGGCTTTAGTAGCTTCTAGGGGTCTGAGTTTTCCTGCTCTTCCTCACAGCTGTGCGAGTGACAAATGTAAAGATGCCCTAACTGCTAATCAGGGCTGAGAGCTTTGCCTTATTGCATGGTGATGATAGCTGCAACCAATAATAAGCAAATACCCTGAGAGTCTGTTCATTCTCCAAATTTCAGAGCTACAACTGCTACTTACTGCTTGTGGAAAGCAGAAAAGCTCAACTGTTGAAAGATGTCGTGCATCCTTCTGCATGGGCCTCTCGTTCTTATCTTCTGTGAGGTTTTATTTATGTGGATGTTTAAGGCCAAGATGGGAAGTGATTTATCTCATCTTGACAGGCTTCTTCTGAATGGTTTTTAAAGACTTGTTCTACGTTGACTCTATGTTGTCAAAGTCCAGGGGGGTTTTTGGTCCTGTGGTTACAACTGGTGTACTGGCAGAAGCTGGATGCAGTAGGTGGCCCTATTTGTGTCTGTGCCCCGATTTCATTCTGCGCAATACAATGAGTTGCACCGGTGCTTAAACTGTGCATTTATTCACGCTGCTCAACAAAATGTCACTGTGATACGGCAACAACTCTTCCTGTGTAACAATAACTAGCTTGACACTTGTGACAACGTTAAATGGATGAAAATTATGACATTACAGTGAAATATTTCCAGCAAAAATAGGAACAGAGAACTGGCTTCAACAGACATGGAGAAGGCTGAGCTACTCAGTAGGTTCTTTGCCTTGGTCTTCACTGTCAGCCAGGCTTCACACAGCTTTTGTGTTCTGGAACTATTAGGTAGGAGTTAAGGGATTAAAATCTCTTCTGCCTTAAGGCCAAGTGTTGCATTTGAGTTGGGGCAATTCCAGATATGAATACAGTCTGGGAGAAGCAGCACAGGGGAGAAGGACTTGGGGATCCCAGTGGATGAAAAGCTAGATATAAGCCAGCAGTGTGTGCTTGCAACCCTGGAGACCAGCAGTATCCTGGGCTGCACCAAAAGATACATGGCCAGCAGGGAGAGGGAGGTGACTGTTTCCCTCTACTCTGCCCTTGTCAGGTCCTATGTGGAGAACTTCATCCAGACCTGGTTCCCCAGCACAAGAAAGATGTGGAGCCCTTGCAGAAGGTCCAGAGGATGATCAGAGGCTGGAGCACCTCCCCTATGAAGACAGGCTGAGGGAGCTGGGCCTATTAGCCCGGAGAGGAGAAAGCTCCAGGGAGACCTCATTGTAGCCTTCCAGTATTGAGGGAAGTGTATAAGCAGGAGGAAGAAATGTTGATCAGAAGATTTTTACTCAGAAGATGGTGGGGCACTGGCACAGGCTGCCAAGAGAGGTTGTGGATGTCCAATCCTTGAAGGAGTTCAGGGCCAGCTTGGATGGATTCTTGGGCAGTCTGATCACTGGTCTTTTAGGTTGTTTTTTGGGGGGTTGTTTTCTTTTAACTACTGCACACGTTTTAGTGATGACAACCAGTAGATCAAGTTGATGATCTTGAAGGTCCTTCCCAACCTAGAAGCTTCTATGATTCTTCTTGTCCTATTCTCTAGCACTGACCCCACATAAAGACACTGGGGCTGAGCCACTTTCCTGAACTTTCTCTCTCTTACATACAGCTGCTCTCTATAGTTCTAAATTTGCATATATCTTCCTTTTCCTACCTCCTCCAAATACCCTGTTAAAACCTGCATTATCCAAATAGCCGTCATAAGTAGCACCAAGCTTTGACATAGGCAAAGTGACTGAGGTGACAGTGAGAGAGCATTGTCTCTCTCCTCAGTCTTGCTCTCGCTGATTGCAAACTTAGGGAAGGAGGGAAAAACTGGGTTTACCTCTTTCTGTCCAGACCCGCCTGCTTCTTGCACTGTGTTTCAGTCCTGCAGATTGAGTCAACACAGGGGTAGCATCTCTTGCTGCTTACAAGGCAGGCTGTTGCTATAACTTCTTAAGACTATATCATGCTTCTTTTCCTTATGGCTATTTTCAGGGCTGAGTAAAAGTGCCTCCAGCTTTTGCATTGCTTCGCTAGGCTATTGGTAGATAATCAGATGTACCTATGAGGAATCTGAGCTTGGGATAAAGCCGTTTGCAACAAAACACTTGTACTGTTATGATCCTTCTTGCAGTCCTCTGAAAACATGTTTCATGAATGTTGCACCTGAGGTTTCTTGGTCCATGTGTTTTAGCTTCCTAACGGAAACTGAGATTGTCCATAGATCTTTGTCTCCTGGACCAGATGCTGGGGGGCAGTGGTGTTTGCTGATGGTTTCCTGCTTTGTATACTTGAAATTTTCTAGCATTCTTCCTTCCTGAAAGTGGGGGTGGAGAAGAAATCAAGAAACCTGACCCTGCCAAATTCAAGATGCTGGTTATCAGCTCTTTCTGTTGTTTACCATTCACGCAGCTGAAAGCTTCCTGTATTTGGCAGTGAGTCTGAGTTCATCTGCAGCCTGCTAGACAGGGCTTTCTCCTTGTTTTCATCAGTTCTTCTGTTGTTTGATTTTAGACTTGGGAGTGATCTGTAGCAGTGCTTTCTGCTTGCACATTGTGAAGCCCTTTAAAAAGGGAAAGCATTCTGATTCCTGCTTTGAAGGAAACCTGAGCTCCTGGACAAACTGTTCAGGGGTACTGATTCCAAAGCAATAGGTGGAAATTGGTGAAAAGACAATGATTTTGAGTTGTCTTTTCTTGCCAAACCATGCCCCACTGTAGTGGCGTTGCCTATATTCACTTGAATGAGTGCTGCAGGTGGTTGTGAGTGAGTGTCTTACTGGTGATGGCCATGGCTGGGAAGCAGGCAATTAATTGAAGACCACCCAGACCTGGAGGAGTCTGTTGCCGGGTACCATTAGCACCAGCCTTGTGTGAGAGCCCAGCTGGGATTTGACTGAGGCTGCAGCTGGGCAGTGCCAGCTCCCACAGAGAGGAGTGCTGGTGCCACCTAATGAGGCACCAGTGCCACTTCTCTCTATGCCCTGGGCTGCCAAGAGGAAATATCGGCTTCTGCGTCATTAGTGACAGCCTCATGGTGCTGAATGAGCCTTTGATCCCTTCCTCCCCTGCAAAACTGCATAGTGGGTGGTAAATTAATCCCTGGAGTTCAGCCCAGCATGTGTATAGAAAGCACAGTGGAAAACGTAGGTGGTGTGCACTGATACTCAAAGCCAGAAGCTTGCCTGTGTTCCTGGGCTCCGTTTGGCATGATTCCACTGGCTTTGGTGGCAGAAACTCTCGTTTGTGCAGGTGTTCATAAGCATGTCTCTGCTTCTTTCCTCCTCTCTGTGGAAGGGGGTCATACAATAGATGTGAATGGAGATGCTGTTGATTTCTGTTAAATGTGCAGTCACTGCAGAGAGAAGCATCCTGGTTCGGTCTACTGTGGCTTCAAGAAAAGGCAACATTGTCAGCTGAGCAGGCTCTGCATTATGAAATCAAACACTGCTTTGTGCATGCTTCGTGGTGAAACCAGGAACTGAGCAGAGGAGAATCCAGGCATCTGTAGGAATGCGTGAAAGCCAACTGCATGCACTATTTGGTTATTCATACAAGAAATGGGCAGAAAAGCCAGAGCATGCAAGGGCTTTGCTGTTGTTGATTGGGAACATGATCAGTGTGGAGCGATCTGTTATCAAAAACGTTGAGCTGGGTGATGCTAAAATTCCTGAACTGTTTTATCCTCAGAACTCACCTTCGTGGCTTGCCAGTGTCTCCACATTACTCACTATGATGCTGGACTTGCAGAAGCCGTTCCAGCATCACATCCAACTTGCAGAGCTACTGTAAACAGCCCTCATCAGCAAGCCTAGTGTAATGGGAAGCAGCAGGCAAGCTCTGAGAATGGAAGCCCTTCTTTTGGACTGCAGCAGGAGTCTTGTGCACTTTAGTGTATGGCTACTCTGAATGCATACGGCCCACAGACAGTGGGATACCCTGATTACTTATTTGTTCTTTGTTCCAGATATATGGTGGGGGAAAAAAAAAAGTCAAACACTGAAAGTCTGGGAGAAAATAGATGTAAGCAAGCTCTTTGAACTGTTTCAGTAGTGCATCTTTAAATGATGGTTTGGGGGATTGCTATTGCAAATCTGGCTTGCCACCTCAGTCTGTGGGATGCGTGTGGACTTTTAAAAACATGTTTGAAATGTATTTCTGCAGTAGAGACAAAAAAAAGAAAGCCCTCCATTCTAATTGGTCTCACTGAGTTCACCTTTACTTTGTGAGCTTCAATGGTTAGCTTTGCATTTAGGCCACGGAGAGAAATATAGCAGGTAAATAAGATGAATGTGAGGAATGAAAAATATCCTACAATCTACAGGAAGAAGGTATGCAGGTGAAAAGAGACAGCAAGAAATGGAAAGAAGAGAGAGAGCACACAGCTTTCAGGAAGCTGGAGCATGATTCTTCTAGCTCCTGCTTTTCAAATGTAGCAGCTGATCTGTGCGAGCAGGTAGCTGTCAGCAGCAGCAGTTGTGACTGCCTTGTTGCCTTTGGATGCTCTCTTCCTGAAGGAGGATATGTTGTGAATGCTGCTGGTTTAGAAGCTGAGGCTGGTTTGGTGAAGTAGGGAGGGGAATTCTGTCTCCTGGAATCCTTGTATTTAAATACAAGTATGTATATATATATATATGTATTATTTTGTATGTATATATATATGTATTATTTTGTCTATCAGCTGATGAACCTCACCTAGGTTGCTTCATTCACAACAGAGCAGCTCTATGATGGAGGAAGGAGATTTCTGAGTTGTACTTTGGCATGGCACCCTGGAATTGGACTCTTCTGGCTCAGAGGTTGCATTTGACTTGCAGTTTGCTTATTTTTTTATTATGGCGCTCACTAAAGCAGGATGAATGGGAATGCTGAGTGAGTCCAGCATAACCCCATGCTGCTTAGTACTTGTGTTATGTAACTGGTAGGTCTTCAGTGACAATCACAAAGCATCAGCAGTGCAGACTTTGTGGAAAAAGTTGTGGGAAATCAGTAGCAGGCCTCTTTTCTTCTTGCCTTGTTCATTTTCCAGCCAGTTATGTTTTTAAGGGTAGAAGTAGTTTCCAGTGGTGATCGTGAACAAGCAGAGAGGCACAGTGCAGCATCTTGAGATTTGAGTGAAGCACTGGGGGAAGGGATATGGGCTTCTTGGGAATACAAAATGCTATAAAGAACTGTTGTGCATGTTGCTATTGTTGTCCTAGTACCTCCTGCTCCTTCCCCAAATCAGGCTGTCCTACCAGCTGCCATGAGGACCCTTGCTCTGCATTAATGCATCCTTCTTCCTCAGTCGCTGCAGTTTTGTCACAGCCCTCAAAGGCAAACTCATGACTCTCCTTGCTCAACTGTTGAGGTGAAATAGTGGTTAATGGTAATCAAGCTCTTCCTCTCTCTTCATAAGAATCACTCTGTTACCCCTAATGAATTAGGCTTTGTTCCCTCAAGGTAATCCTATCTCTCCTTGCTTCTGGTGGAATCTTTCACTGAGGACAAACCCGTTTTCTTTTTTCCCCCTGCTGTGGGGAAGTAGGAAAAAGCAGAAGATAGGCATGCTTTTTCACACTGGTTTTATTTAGGTTTTGGTAAGCCTTGCTTCAGAGCTGCTCATGGCTTATTGGCCTGACATGTTTGTTTTGGAAAGAATGTTCCTAATTAAGTTAGAGGCAGTTATATGCAATATGTTTTGTTTGTTTGTTTTTTTTAACTGGTGCAGCTACCCAGAAGTCCCAGAGGATGGTATGTTTTTACAGAGAGGATGCTGGAGTGGGTGAAGAACTGTTATGAGGGGGTAGACAACACAGAAATCTTTGCTCCAGTGGAACTGACAACCGTCTGACCTCTCTGCTTTAGCTTTCAGCCCTCCTCAGGCACCTGCTGGGCTTCCCTCCCAGAGCTGAGGGCATCTGTAGCCTGGTGATGGTCACTCACTTCCTTCCCCATCTCTTGGGACTTTTGTGTTGGGAATGCTTGTATGATGGTGACAGGCCACAAAACATATGGAGAGGGGCTGTATCTGGAGGTGTTGTGACACTGAGGTTGATCCTCGCAGAAAGGGGAAGAGCATGGAGTTCCCCAGTGAGAATGAGTAAATGCATTGCTTTATGCCAACATCAGAAATGCAGCCTGTATACTGCCTTTTTTTCTCCCCTTTCACTTCTCTATTTTTTCTTTAGAGCAAAGGAGAATCCTCAGACCCAATAAAAAAAAAAAAAAGTATGTATTTGTTTCATTTTCATACATATGTCATGATTTGGGTATTCCTGTGGTTCTGCAAGGGCCGTTCTCAAGCGTGCACAAGTGAGGGAAGCCAGGGACAACTGGGACTGCTCAGCATGAGGATTTGGTTTCATAGAGCAAGGCCCTCTTCGGGGCTTTGTCTTCCACTCCCCTGGGTACTCAGAAGGGGCTGGTGCCTGCAGAGGTTGCTGCTCTTGTGCAAAAGCTGCAAATCATCTCCTAAACCAGCCAACACTGAGCATAGCTTTGTTTTGCTACCCTGAATATTGTGAGGTGCTCAGTCCCAAGGGCTGTGGTGCTCCAGGGCTGCCCTATAGGTGAGCCCATTCAGGGCTGGGTATGTTCACAGCCATTCAGGGCAAGGCAATTTGCTTTTAGAGACCAGGCGTCCTTGGGAATACAGCAGAAAAACAAACTGCTCTCCTTTCATTTTTTTCTCCCTCCTGCTTAGCAGTCCCCTGGTGCTTCGCCCTCCCTCGCGAAGCTCCCACAGCTCCTCCGCCAGCATCTCCCTCCCAGCCTCAGCCCGCGATTACCACCACTGCTCCCCAGGGATGCCTGTGTTTAGCAGTGTGCCACCAGAGACACCCCACGTGGCACAAAGCAGCCTGGCCTGCATCAGCCTGCGGATGCAAGGCACTTCACTGTGCTTATATATACATACACCTATAGGAAAGAGATGATTTAGCTGCATAAATTCTCATTAACGGCAATGAGATTGCATGGCTGACAGCTCCAGGAAGCTGTTTGATAGCTTGCTCCTGACGTGCAGATTTTGAAGCCCGTGGCCGTACCTGGTGATTAGCTTTTCAGCAATAATCTGCTGCCATGAAAACAGAGCCTCTCAGCGGCTTGCGTGAAAAGGCTCCTGAGTGAGCGCTGTGATTCATAGCCAAAAATAATACATCTCCCTTAAACAATGCCAGCTCTGTGGTCCAGGCTGACAAAAGCCAGTTAAATTTAAAGGGACCCTGTTAGAACAGGCCTAAAAATAACTCTGGCCAGCTGTGTTTTGGTGAGTGGGTGCGCGCTCACATGGTGCTGTCCTTCTGCTCTGCCAATTTTGTTTTTTGTTGTTGTTCTTTTCCTTGCCTGACTTTGTTTCGCTCTTCTCATGAAGCAAACACAGGCTTTGTGTATCTGTAAGTAGATTCCTTTTTCCTTGTCCTCCTCCCGGACAAGTGAAATAAAATCTGTACAGAGTACGCGTGTATGGAGCACATCTGCTTGAAAAGCAGAAGAGCTTGGGTTGGTTTCCTTATCTGGAGCAGAAATCAGAGCAGATCTGTGTTTCCCAGCATCATTTGCCAACTAATTTTCCCAAGTCCCCTTTCCACTGTTCGGAGTGGTACAATAGCTGCTGGAGAATCCCTTGCAGAGGCCATGATAGGAGACACCGCCCCTCTTCCCAGAGGTAGCTGCCCCATTTGCTCATCCCTCTCCCACATACCCGCCAACATTCCTGGTGATGTTACTCTGAATGGTTCCTGATAATTTGGAATAACATACCCAAATTGTGCAATTACTGACCGAGATAACAACAAAAATGTCCCAAGCATTTCCATCCCGCTCTTTTTCTTGTGGACGTAGATAGGGATTGCAACACTGAAGAGTGAGGCAGAGGTTGTTTTGAAGAGAGAACACCAGTGCTGTTCAACCACAAGGAAACCATAAAATACAATCAGGTGCCTTCTTGGAATTGACAATGTTCACTTCCTGATGTTATTTCCAAAAGAAATCATGAGTGAATGCTGACATCTTGGTATGACTTTGATATCATATGCTTTGATTTTGCTGGAATGCCATCTTGCAAGGGATCTCATGTTCTCCCCAAGGTGGTTCACCTACAGTGGATACTTTCAGCATCAGCAAGATCTGATGTGTATTTTGCTGTAACAATAGATGTGGTTGGCTACAAATTTGGCTAGTGATAGGAAATTTCAACTTCTGCTTGCAATTTTGTGGGTTTATTTTCTAGAGCATTCTTCCCTGGCTCTGGGTTTACAAATACTGCAGAGGACAGCAGTGTCCAAGGGTGGAGAGGGTATCTGCCCCCAGGGAAAACAAAGAGAATGGAGACTATCAGACAGTCTCAGATATTCCTGCAGGCTTACGCTGGTTGGAGGTATAACAAGCAAAAGACCCTTCATTTTGATCTCATTACTGTTACCAAAGTGACAGTGGATTTCAAAAGGCTTTTCATCATAAGAAACAGAAAGGGCATCTTCAAGATATTCTTCTGAAAATAGTTAAATGGAAGACCCAAGTGTGTAGGTTTTTTGCACCCTCTGATCTGATCTTAGGCAAGATGGGGACCAGAACAGTTCACTTCAGAACACTTTGGCTTTCCACGTTAGCAAATTGTCCACAGCTCATCAGCATGGATTCATTACATGTCCGGAGAACCAGAGGTCAGAGCAAGCGTTGCAGAAAACTTTTGTGAGAAGTAAGTTTCCATTTCTGCAAGAAGCTACTGGACTACATTCACATCTTCTGTTTACTTTCTGCAAATCGACTTACTGGGGAGAGTGCTGTGGATTTATTTTAAATACAGAAAAGGCAAATGTCGCACAGTAACTCCCCAAAAGCAAATTCTGAATTAATAATAGACATTAGCATTTTTTTTTCCCCAAAAAAACCTGGAGATAATCATTCAAATACAGCAGGAGTGCTTGATTTGTGTTCAGTCAGGACTAATCAGCACAGTCTGAGTTTTGAATGTTAAATCATTATGGAGTCTGTTCACAAGCGATCTACGTGACAAATTATACAGGCAGTTACATGATTAATTATTTCAACAACATATATATATATAAAGGTTGGTATCTGCTGGTGGGCAGTGCGCAACTGAAGGCAGATGTGAAGGAATACAGACAATAATTTCCTATGGGCAGTTTGCTTATTTCTGAGCCTGATTCTGAGGTTTACAGTTTTTAGCTTTTCTGCAGTACCTGCTCTACATTCAAGAGGGAGCCTTCTCTCATTGAAGAGTTCTGGGTGTGCCTTGGAGGGAAGCACCTCAGCGCTATGGAGGTGCGATTGGTGCAGGTCATGTGTGGTGCTCCCTCTGGAAGAAGGTGCCTCTTGAACATGTGGTGCTCCCATCTGGCTGTTGATGCCATTCCCTTCTTGTTTATGGGTTTGTTGGCTTGTTGGTTGTTGGTTTATTAGCCTGTGACCCCCTGTGGGGTGGCATCATGCAGAAAGGAAAATCTTGTGTTTGGTATGGTCGTATCACAGCCCAAACTCCATGGAAGTGAGATCTGACTTAAAATGTGCAAATTCAGACTTTCTAATGAATTTTATAGGGTTAAGGGAGAGAGTAATATCGTGTTTTGGGCTTGGATTGCTTACACAATAGGCTGTGTAGCTAATTAGGACTTATTTTGGCACAATTTGTATCTGCAGAAAGAGCTTCAAAATGGTCTGATATAGCAAGCAAACGTACGTGGTAAGAATTATAACATATACAATATTTTTGCCAAGGTGTTAATTTGAAGTAGATTTTATCAAACTGAATTTCACCCAAGGTTTTGGTTAAGGATGAATCCTAATAATAGAATAAATAAACAAATCCCAACAAACTATAAATCCCTTTGTAAAGGGACCCTGGGCTCTCCCATTGCTATCATTATCATCTTCCTGTGACCTCCAGAATAACGAGAGTGTTCTGACACTGCCATCTTTGTCCATTGGAATGCATTTCTGATTTGCCACAAATTAGGCAATGATAGAAAAAAGAGTTGCAGAAAATGCCTCCTGTTTTTTTGTTTGTTTTTTTTTTTTAAGAAGTTCCATTGTCAGCAGCTGTTTTTCATCCACAGCTCTGTCCCCTCCCTGTTTCTGACTTTGCAACTAAATCCCACCAGTGAAACTGAACCATAAGTAAAGATGGAATTAGCTTGGTTATCCAATTTGAGAAAGGTGCAAGAAATGAAAAGTATTGTCATAAGTCAAAGGGATTGTGCTTACTATTTTTTCCTCTATTCATAGGGTTTTCAGTCATCAGATCGAGCAAGTACATTTTTAGGGGGCTGTTTTATTTGTGCTGTATTTTCAGTGAAGAATTAAATACGGAGCAAACAAAGGTGTAACGCAAGACAAGATCACTGAGGAAGTTCACATGTGGCTTTGCTTCCCTCAGTGACAGGCCTCTCTGCTGGAGGTGAGAACAGAAAGCTTCTGGTCTGCAAGAGGAACATTCCATTTCACTTCCTCCATTCAAAATTCACTCATACCACAGGACAGCTCACTGTGATGCACTTGTTCAAAAAGTCTCATCCAGGAAATTAGAGGTTTCATTCTCAGTCTGTTGAAGCCTGTAGAGATCTCTCCTCATTATTTCAGCTAGTGCTGGAATAGGGGCATAACTGATCCTGGCAGGAAAATGAAAACATTCTGGGGAATCCACAATAGCTTTCAAAAAGTACATTGCTGTGTATATGGTGAAGATGCCTTGCTAGGTAAAGGAATATTGTATGGAAGTTACTATACTTTAATTTAAAAAAAGAAAAACAAACAAACAAAAAGACACAACCAGGGAAGTTGGCTAGTTGACTAGATAACAAGTATATCCCAAACCCCACAAGTGTATGATAGCAAGTATGCAACAACAGCTTGAAAGAAGCTCTAAATACTGGAGATTAGGGAGAGGTCTATTCAGGCAACCCCGTATTTTAACTCCTTCTTAACTTAATTCACTGTGATGAATTGTATTTTCCCCAAGGAAGAGGTTGCCCAGGGAGTCTGTGGAGTCTCCGATGGAGATATTTAAGACCCATGTGGACACCTACCTGTGCAATCTACTGTAAGGAACCTGCTTTAGCAGGCAGTTGGACTTGATGATCTCTTGAGGTCCTTTCCAATCCCCGTGATTTAAGGGGATACAAGGCAAAAAAGAAAACCAAACCCACAATAAACCCCATTCTTGTACTGTCACTGCCATCCAGGCTGATTCAGCTTGGTCTCTCAGAGTATGCCAGGGAGCCTGTCCGAAGATGTTTGTTCAAGCTGCTTAACAGTTAGCTCTGTTTTGGACATCTGCTGGCACCGTCCAAGATGCTCTTGTTGGAGTTATCCATAAAGCAGTACCTGTGTTAGGGTTGGGGTTCAATCCTGATCCCCTCTTTGTACTGTTGGCATAGCTGGTTTCCAGTCTTGGTGAGAATAATAATGAGGTGAAGAATGGCAGAGCCTTTCAACACTTCAGGGCAATGAAAAGTGAACTCTTTAGACCATGCTGCAGTAATTGTGTGTGCTTCCTCTATTGATAAATGTCTCCATAGTTCTGGCTACAGCTTCTCATAATAGCAAATATCAGGGGAAAAAGATAAAATATGTCTAGCAGAACAACAAAACTAGCAGTAATACCCCCCAGACGTGCTCTTTCCAACCCAAACCTTGGAACACAAAATGAAAAACCAAGCCAGAATCTACTTCATTCCTTTTAAAGCTGTCCTTTATCTACAGTTTCACCCACTCCGAAGCATATGCAGTAAGAACAGGATTTTGACTGGCAGTTTTTCTCAACTTTAAATACTGTCCATCTAGATTTTCTCTAATGCTTCCAATGCAGACTGTGTTAGAGGAACATATGGTGTGAGCCTGCTTGTACCAGACATGAGCAATGAGCGAGGGAGGCAACCAATGGGTGCTTGTTGGCAGCGTTGTCTTCATTGTCTGTGGTGCCTCACAAATTGGTAAAAGCCATGGAGACAGTGGGGTAAGCTTGAAGAGAGTATGGGGAAGGTGCTTTGCTTTGGTCATGCGCAGACTACTTGGAATAGATGTTTTGAATCCAAGGTGAAAAGCTGAAACTCTACTAAAAGCAGAGCGTTCCTGGTTCTCGGTTTTGTAGAGATGTTTTTCCAGAAGTCTGGAATTGCAGCGTCCCAAATAAAATAAAGCTGTCTCTTAAGGTTGGTGGGAGTTCAGTGGCTTTTTTCTTTCTTTCTTTTTCTTTTTTCATGGAGAAGTATGAGATGTGGCAACAAGGAACAATGCAGTATAATGACTTAGTGGAAAGGGAGATACTGTAATTTGGCGCCTTGCGTGGCACACAAGCAGTAGTTTCAGATATGCTTTTCCACATAGATGAACGTCAGCATTACTAGCAGCTCTTTCTTCTCCAGTTCTAATCAGCCCCGTAGCAAAGACACAAAACTGTATTTGTAAGTGCCTATATGTATAAGGGTGGCAAACAGTGGAACTGAAAGCTTGAAAATGGAATTCAAAGGACCAGTCATCCTTGTGATTGCTCTTGTTATGGAACAATCTTATGATGATGCCTATATTTTACAGAAGGGGTGATGTATTTCTTCCCAAGCAGCCAGTGGAAGCTGTTCTGTCTCTGTTTCATTTCTCCTGGAAATGAAATGTGGAGTTTTTCACCTGGCAGATCAATAGCCTTTCAACATCTCCCTTCCCTCCCCCACGCTTCCCAAATGAATGTCTGTTATTTGGAAGCACAACAGCAAAAAGACAGAAAATGACTAGAGAAAAAATTGAAGCAGAATCTTTCATTTAAGCAACTGTAATGCAAGAAAAAGGGATGAAATCTGACTGTTGGGTTTTTTTTTCTTCTGTGTGGTGAATGAGGCTGTTACTGCATAATGCTTTTGATTTGTGGACGTTGGGTCCTTTTTTAATGGCAGACAAGCAACCAGAAGCAGTGTCTTCACTAGCATGCTCTGCACCTGGCATTTCAAAAACCCTCAGTGTAGAAATCCCCAGCTTTTGCTGGGTGCCTGACAATGACTGCTTTGAATAGGCTGGATTGGTCTTACTCTTGTTTCCAGCTAGGCAATTGGATGTACTCAAAGTTGTCCCAATAAAGCTTAAGTATTGCCAAGACAACAGGATTTGCCTGTCTGCAAAGCAAAGATGCTTAAAAGTGTTCCTACGTTGCTGCTGTGGAGATTCTCAGGAAATTGAAGTTTTACCTTTATACAAGGTAGGAAGAGAATCTGTGGGCAGACCATCCAGCAGTGCACCTATCCTCAGCTCACTGCCAGTGTCTGGTAGTGTACATTTGGTATTTGTAGTTCTCTCTACTTTTTTTTTTTTCCATTACTTATGAGGAGTCAGGACAGCAGCAGATCTTGCTTATCTCTGGTGGGTGCTGAAGCCATGAAGGAAGAGTAGGCTGAAGAAAAGTAGCAGGTATGGGCTTCTCAAACATCTGATGGCTTAGAGAACCCAAAGGGAGGCAATGTAAGGAGCAGTGGTCTTCAGCAGGCTCTAGGCCACTTGGGGTATTTAGGACTCACAGGCAAGATTATGGCACTCCTCTGAAGTTTGTATTTGCAATCTCGGCTACATTTTACACTGGCCTTTGTCCCGGATGAATGTTGCCTTTTATTCAGGACAAGTTGTCTTTTCACCAATGTTTAAATGTATTTTTAATGTGAATTATCATGTTGTATGGTGCAGCTTCTGAACCAGAAAGAGAGGCTTTGAGAAAGCTTTTTGCTGGCAGTAAATTAGATTCAAGTTTCTGTGATAAGCTGTAATAGCTCTTCAGAGCAGATGTGTTTTATCAATTTAAGAACACAGACTCAGAAAACATGTACTGCGTTTAGACTTTCAAAAATGTATTTTCATGTTAGTGTGTACATAGTCAGCAATAAATCTGTAGAAGCCATTACTTTCTTTCAGTTAAACATGATGCAGCTTGCACTGCACCTATTACTTACATATGGGGGGTTGGAGGAGCTTTTTGAGTTGTATGTTGCTTCTTACAGCACTGGCTGTGAAATGATGGGCTATCCAGCCTAGGTTTGGCCAAGGGAAAATGCACCCTACAAGGCAGATAATCCAGATGCTGTTGTATAGACCCATAGCACACAGGAGAAGCCTCACACAGTTATATCTGTGATCCAGTTCACTGACATGGGGGCCACTGTGGCTACTGCTACATAAGGTGAGAGATACATCACTGACATGTCCTCCTCCTCCCAAATGTTGTTGCTTTCAGCCCTGGAGGAGGATGCTGGTGCAAGCTGCCAGCTGGGGCTGTGCTTAACTCCCAGCAATGCCTCCTCATTGCAGCACTGCCCCTGTGTCTCGCTCTGCTCAAGGGATGGCCCTATATAGTGAGTGTGACAGATGTCAGCTAGATTGTACAGTCCTGTGATTGTGATCCACAAGAGAATCAACCCAGTCCCCATCTCATAGATGCTTCTGTGACAAATCACTGTTGAATTTTTATGGTCAGAATGGAATAAAGTCCTTTCCATTGCCTAGCCATCTACCTCTGTTTTGCAAGAGCACCAGTCTGTAAATGAGGCGCTTCTACTCACCCCAGCTATGAGAATTGATGAATACTGCCAACCAAACACTTTTAAAGTCTTTTTCCTGGGAAGAGCATATCTCAGAGCAGGCTGCTCATTTCTGCACAAATGTCTGTTTTTCAACCAGGCTGTGAAAACAGTCAACAGAATTTTCATGACATTTTCACCAAAAAAAAGCAGTCAAATGAAGGAAGGTTTTGCTAAGCAGCAGGTTGATCTCTTCACTGCTGTAGAACATAGGGTGCCTGTATATTGAGAGAAAGACCTTGAATAGGACCTTTCCAATACAGCCCATGTTACTTCTGTGCATGGAACATTTTCCAGGCCTGCTGGTATAATGACTTGCTAGGATGAGAGAATTAAGAGGCTCCTTGAAATTTCTTTCTTTCTAGCAATGCTTTCCTAAGGAAGCAAGTATGCAACAGCATTAACTGTCTGGACTGGATCTCACAGTGGTTGAATCCTTTGGTTATTTTAAAGAGTCTTGCAAAGGGAGGAAAACAGTCTGAATCATTGGTAAATTCCATCTGTCATGAATATTAGAGCCCCAAAAAGTAAAAGACAAAATGTTTGCCCCAGATTCATGCAAAGTCTGCAACATCATCATGTTTGCTGCTAACTGCTCAAGTACCCACATTAGAGAGCGAGTTTACGGGTGTCCCAGCCAAAAAGCTTCCCTGAGAGCTTGAAATCAACCACAAGAGACAGATCTGCAAGAAGCTAGCTTTCATTCGGTTCAAGTGTGTGAGGGACTGGCTCTCAAACCTCTGATTCCCCTCACCATTTCTATACGGCTTGATTCCTTTCTGCAACTTTCTTTGCAGCCTTGAAAAAAAAAAAAAGCTCAGATCTCAAATATCTAAGACAGCTTTCCCCCAAGTAAGGCAATGGCTGCTGGTAGACACACACACACTCAGGACATACAAGGAATTTTCCAGAAACCCCTGCAGAACTGAGGTCAAGCAGAGAGCGTTAGATGTTTTGTCTTCATTGCATCTTTCAGTTGCCTTCAGTCCTAAGAAAAGCCTCTAGGGTTTCCAGGCTGGCTCTACTGATGTGACACAATGTTGTGTTGTTTCCTGTGATAGATGTTTTTCTGTTTCATTCTGTGGTTAGATTGAAAGGGGTTGCCCATGGTTTGGGATTTCCACTTCAGTTCCTTCTTTCAGCATGGAGGAAATTCGCAACTTCTCCTCTCAGTGCAACGTGATGTGGATCATAACTGTTCTTGTGAAAACCCTTTTCCAGTTTCATTCTGCCTGGAGTTTCATGACAGCAACCAAAACAGATCTGTTCACTTTCAGTTATTTGCACAGAGTGGAACAGCTCCAACTGTAAATACTGAATCTGATGGCAGAGGAGCCAGCAGCCCTGTGGTACAAGTCCATACAAACATACCCAGCCTGTGTGATATGGGAACCTGAAGTAGCTCTGTCTGCTGGAGTGCCTTTACATCAGACATTGCCTTTGTCCTCAGAGTAATAGGCTTTGGACAGGATTGGGTCAAGAGCAGAGAAGCTGGTAAATGCCAGTGTGGTGCGTAGGAGGAAGTGGCTGTGCCAATGAAAGCCACAGAAAACATGGCTTCACATTACCTCATCTCTACTTCACGTTCTTCAGCTGCTGGGCTGAGTTGTCCTGGAGCAGGTTTTCTCACCAAACTGTGCTCCTTGATTCCTCTATTTAGGATCTGGTGTTCAGTAGGATGACTGCTACCTCTTATTGCAAGATTCTTTAAGGTCTGCCACCATGGGCGTTGTGATGGGCTAATTGTGAGATCTCTTAGCTTTATCCTAAAGTGCAGAATAACAGCCCTTGTGAGCATGTTGGCCACCTATACAGTTCAGATGGGTGGCTAATGAGGCGTGGAAGGAGACACTGTAGGAAAAAAGTGCTTGCTTATACCCAGGTTGAATGGTCTTCTGGTGGCTGAAAGCAGTGCTGGCAGGGAAATGTTGTATTGACCTATTGCTTTTCACTTGTTTGGCCCCAGGAGAAGTAGAGGTTGTGGTTTCTGCAGCTGGTGATTTGGTTTCACAGATCGCTGTCCCTGGTTAGCAGGTGGATCTCCTGTCTGACTTTGGATCATGGTAACGAGTCACTGGTCCACAAAGGCGCTCTCAAGGAGTACAGATCAGCAAAATTCCACTTCTTGTTTGCTGCAAAGCAGGGATTTAATTTTCCCTTAGATGAAATTATTCCATAAAACAAAACCTTCATGTACCAAAGTTGTGACTTTGGATTTCAGTAGGGGAAAAAGATGCGTCACGTGGTTATAGTCATGCAACCACCATAACTTTCTGCAACAGCCACATAAAGCTTTTTCTCAAGCACTGGATATCTCCTAGACACGTTAGAAAGAAAGAGTGCAGAGGTGTGGTTGTGTGATTTAAGAGGAAGGGTGCTAGAAGACTTTCTTAGAAAGGCTGTGTTGGTGCATTTTTATGCACTGAAAGCCATTTGCTTGACAAATTCCATGAGCATCTATGGTGTTACTGCAGTGACCGAAAGGCCGAGGCTTGTGTCAGTGTGCATACAAACTCTCTGACAAGAGCAGGTGAAGTGGTAAATTCAAACCAGCCTAACAAAAATATTAGCAAAGAGACAGGTTATTATTTTGTTTGGGAAAACTTAAGAACAAGTGACCATGACCATAACTGGGAGAGAGTTATTTAAAAAACAAAAAGCAAGAAAGAGCAAATTTCTACAAGCTGTCATCACAAGTACGGACAGAAGGGTGACTGTGCACCAAGCAGAGCAGAAAGCTTTCTGGGCATGTTTCACAAGCTCTCCCACAACCAAACTTTTATGGAAACCCCCTGAACAATCCGGGTTATTTCATAGTGCTTAAACTAAAGCTACCCTACCAGCTTGCGGATGAAGCATTTGGATATGTGAAAGCACTGCTTAACACACATGTATGCAGCGTTCCTCTTGCAGGAGCACTCTGCAGGCAAGGGAGGCAGTGGGGCTCCCACTGGGTGCAGCTGAGTTACCATGGCAGAAACAGGTCCTCTGTTCTGGCAGGTGGGAAAATGCTCCTCTCGGAGCTGTCTGGGCTTCCTGTATCTCCAAGGACACTGTCAGTGTTATAAATAGCAGTGCTGGGGCTAGGAAGGAATGCAGGGCTGTGACTAATGCTCTGTTTGAATAAAGCGCCTTCTGCTGTGGATTTATGTTTTTATTTGCAGTTTACATCCAACATTTACAATCTCCCCTTCCTGGAGAGTGTGACAAATTTGATAGGGCGAAGCTTCACTTTCTATTGGTAAACTCCAGTGGCCCCCAGTGTTGGGCCTTTTGCAGGTCTCTGCCCAAACGTAGGAGGTATCATTTCCTGTAAGAAGGACTCAGGCTGTAGCTGTGGGCTAACATATTGTGTGGAACATTATTGGGGTGTGCAGATGTTAAAGCATCCTTCAGGAGTAAATCATTTTCCTTTTGTGTGTAAGTGGAGATGAGAATTCTACTGGCACAGACTTCATTGTATGTGAAACAATCCGAGCGTTCCTCGATATTTAATGTCTATTTAATGAAGAATTCTGAATTCAGTAGTGTAAACAAAAATATCAGTCTGAAAACATATTCCTCATCCTCTCAGACTCCTATAGAAAGCCTTGCCATTTAGCAGGATCAAAGCTGGCCTTGAAGGAGCAATGGGAAGCAAACTGGACTATTACAAACTCTTTGGAAAAACACAAACTAAAACCCAATAGCTACATTTGTCTCATCTTTTCCCAGATGTTTTAGCCACTGCTTTATTAATGCATATGAGTAATAGCACCCTAGGAAGGTATGTCCAGTCACACCTTGCATTTTACCTCTCTGCGATCTTTTTGCTCTCGATTAAATGGTTGGTTGGATTACTAATTGTAAGTCAAAAATAGCTTTCCACAATGATTTCAGAGTCTTTAATTTCCTTCAAGGTCCAACAATGTGTGTTGTTGACACAGCTCAAACATTCACATCTCCATTAGCCTGAAAAGGCATGGAAGATATGATAACAAACTTGGCACATTGCTCAGTGTGAGAAGTTGAAGGGGCCAGCTGCAGCATATGCTGGCAGCATATGATGAAGAAACGTGTCTGATGTGGGAATATCTGAGCAAGTAAATGCTACTGTGGCTATTGGGAAATCCTGTCCTGCTTTAGCATGGTCCTCTGCTTCAAGAGGGTGTATAACTGATGGCACAGAAGATCTAGAAGTGTTGGAATGGACCTTAAAGATCAGTCAGTTCTGTCCCCCTACCATAGACAAGGCTGCTCCCACCAGCTCAGGCTGCCAATGGCCATGTCCAATCTGGCCTTGAACGCCTCGAGGGATGGGGCACCCACAGCTTCTCTGGGCAACTGTGCCAGTGCCTCACCACCTTCTGAGTGAAAAATTTCCTTTTAATATCTATTCTAAATCTCCCCTCTTTCAGTTTAAAATTATTCCCCTTTATCTAATTGTCATCCAATCACATATAAAAATTGAGCTCCCTCAGCCTGTCCCCACGGTCAGGTGTTCCAGCTCTCTAAAATCTTCATGGCTTTTCTCTACATTCATTATAGTAGCTCCATCTCTTTCTAGCGCTGCGGTCCCTAGGCCTGGGGTAGTATTCCAGATGGGGCCTCATGAGGGCAGAGTTGGAAGGGAATAAACTCCTCCCCACTGACCACTCCGCTTTTGATGCAGCACAGGAAACTGTTGGCCTTCCAGGCTGCAAGTGCATACTGCTGCTGGTTCATGTCCAGTTTTTCATCTACCAAGACCCTCACATATTTTTTCCCCGGGATTGTTTTCAGTGTCTTCTTCTCACAGTCTGTTCTCATATCTGGGATTGTTCTAACAGAAGTACAACAACTTACATGAGGTCTTGTTGAACCTCATCAGGTTCTTGTGTCCCTGCTTTTTGATCCTGTCCAAGTCCCTTTGGATTATGTCCTTTCCTTTCAGTATGCCAACTGCACCATTCAGCTTGGTGTCATCAGCAAACCTGATGAGGGCATCCTCAGTTCTAATGACTGTCACTGACAAAAATGTTGAAGAGCACCAGTCCTGAGGAAGACTCTGAGGGGCATCACTCATCTCTGGCTTCCACCAGGACTGAGAGCCATTGACCATAACTCTCTGGTTGTGACCACCCAACCAATTCCTCACCTGCTGAATAGCCTGCCCTTCAAATCCACCTCTCTCCAATTTAGAGGACCATATCAAAGGCCTTGCAGAGTTCTTGGTAGCCAATATCAATTGCTCTTCCTTTGTCAACTGATGCAGTCACTCCATTGAAGAAGGCCACCAGATCATGGATGTGAATGTGCCCTTGGTGAAGCCATGTTGACTGTCTTGGATCACTTCCATGCCTTATCCATGTGTTAGCATAGCTTCCAGAAGGATCTGTTCTATGGCCTTTCCAGGCATGAGGATGAGGCTCACTGTAGTTCTCTAGATCTTCCTTTCTGTCCTTCTTAAAATGGTAAAAACTCAGCATCCTTAATTGTGTCCTTATTGTAGATCAGCATGGGGCTCCTCTGCCAATATCACAGAATCACAGAATATGTAGAACAGGGTATGCTCAACCCAGCTGCTTCTGACCAGTGGGAAATCCCACCGGGGGAGTCTCAGCAGTGAAATAAATCCATTGCTTCAAGAACTCTGCTTTTCTGCCACGTTGCAAGTGCAAATTGTGAGGAAGTGAGATAGTGGCTGTTTATTCTGGGGACTTTTGACAGGCACCCGTTGCATCCATTGATGTTTTGAAGGGTCCTGGAGGGGATGAAGAGCCTCTGCCAGTGATTGATCACAGACCTTCAGCCTCTTCAGCGTAATATGTGCATCTGACCCTGAGGCTGAAGAGAATAAATGCTTGCTCTCATGACACGCAGCAGGTGAGATCATTGCTTGAGGAGTGCCAGACAGTGTTGTAATAGTCTCACATGCTCATCTTCTGGATGGGCTAATTTTGCTCAAGCTTTAGAAGACAATTTTTTGTTACTTCTGAAGTGGATCCTTTCCTGATTAGATGTTGTAAATGGCAATAAAATCTGCTTTATGTTCTCAACTTTCCAGAGGAAAAGCAACTCTCATGTCAGGGCAGCACGTTGCAGATGGCCAAGCACTGCAGTTGGATTGATGACTTCTAACTTGAGGGCTGTCTGCCGTGTACGCTGAGTCTGCCCTAGGAGGGTTGCATCTCATTTAAATAACTAAGCCGTATCCAGAGAACCACCCAAATCCAAGCTCCTCACCTGCCTTCCACTCTCCACCTAATTAAGAGAAATGGAGGTGTATTATAGTCAGAAAGGGCCTGTAATCTACAACTACCTCATCACTCTCTGCAACTCTCTGAAAGGCAGTTATAGTGAGATGAATGATGACCTCTGTTCTGATATAACAATGATAGGACAAGAGGGAATGGACTCAAGTTGTTCCAGAGGAGGTTCAAGTTGGCTATTTAGAAAAATGTATTCTCGGAAAGAGTGGTGAGGCACTGGAATTGGCTGCCCAGGGAGGTGGTGGAGTCACTGTCCTTGGAGGTGTTCAAGAGCCGTGTGGATTTGGCACTGAGGGACATGGTCAGTGTGCATTGTGAGTATGGGTTAGTGGTTGGACTAGATGATCCTGGAGGTCTTTTCCAACCTTAATGATTTTATGATTCTGTATTTTGTTTACCAAGCTGGTGGAGTAGAGATCACAGGGCAGGGAGTATTATCCAACATTGCGCTTGTTGGCTTAAAGCAACCTGTACAAGTGTGTTCAATTTTCTTGGAGAAAAATGGACTTGTAGTCTGTATCTCAGTTAATATCTCAGTATCCAGGTGTTGGAGAAAGACTGCAAGGTGCCACAGCTCACACAGCTATATCGCTGCCAGTGTCTGGCTTCTAGGTAATGCTTGTTCAAGTCCCGAGGGTCAGTGTAGGTTTCCAGGGCAGTGACCAAATACTCGAAGTCCTTAAGCAAATGGGTCTGAGGCATGAGTGTCTAACCTTTTTGTCTGCCTGGGCCACACTGAGTGAAGAGGAGCTGTCTCTTGGGTCACATGTATGTAGGTTGCACCAAAATAATGCCTCCTATTCACTTCCATGATAACTACAATGGATAAAAAGAGCACTATAATGCTAATTAACAGAAGAAATTCTCAGCTACAGAATGATATTTTTCAGCATAGCCATCACCATGAGCTCTGTGTTTTTACCAACAATGAACTAAAACATGTGTGCCACCCTCGTAAAGATCGGTACCAGCAGAAGTGACCCACTGTCACCCTTGCTGAAACACAACACCCACCACCTCGCAGTGCTCACATCCACTGTTTGGTCTCCATAAATGTTCAACAATTGTCAATGAATGTCAATGGGCACCATTTTTTTCCACATGGAGGAATTCAGTGGCACACCTTTGCTTCATTCGCACTTCCAAGTTAGATGTTGTTTTGTTGGACTTTCCCTCTTCTATCATCTATCACATGGCAACAAAATGTAATGGGATACTGGTATGAGGGTTCATTCGCTACTGCTGCTTCTGTCCTACCAACATCTGCCCCTGACATTGCTGGCTAACACAATAAAATAGGAGGCATTACTTTTGGAGAAGCCCTGTAAGATACATAAAATAGTTAATATACTTAAGTAACGAAACTTCTTT
Organism: Excalfactoria chinensis; assembly: GCF_039878825.1. NCBI lineage: Eukaryota > Metazoa > Chordata > Aves > Galliformes > Phasianidae > Excalfactoria > Excalfactoria chinensis. The sequence goes on from NC_092826.1 coordinate 82,194,836, forward strand.
TAGTCTTTAGTATTTTTTTCTTAAAAACAAACAAACAACCAACAACAAAAAATGTTGCTCAGAAATGTATGCACTGCCAAAAGGCAATGATAGAATAAGGTGTAGTTATGAAGTGAGGGCTATTTCTCTGGTAAGAGTGGGGTTATGGAAGTCTGATGAAGGGACATGGTCAGAGTTTTGTTTGAGCTGAGTATCTGGTTGCAACTCCATACATTCTATTTGATAATTTGCAGGCAATGTGTTTATGACTGCTGAAAATAGAATTATAGATATACCAAAAACCTAGATTATACTTTTGGCAATCTTGAAATCTAATCTCAAATTCCTGTATTTACACAAAAAGCACGGATGCATATTTTTTGTCATTGCCAGGACTGTATTTAGCCAATGTATCACAATGCATACAATCATTTGCCACCATGAGAGTCAGCACTGCCCTGCACCCTGTTCTATTGTAAGCCCGTGCAGTGCAATTGCATACATGTATGTGGTTGTTGTGGGCATTGGGTGTAGGCCCCAGGGCCAAGTTAGCTGCAGAACAGGTTGGGCTGGGCCGCAGGTGGCCCATGGGTTGGTCAGGTCAGACTTTGAGGGACAGGAAGAAGCAGGAGAGAACGAGCATCTGCTGGTGGAGAAATGGCCATGAGGGACCACAGCATCTGTGCAGCCCTGCAGCTGGATTAAAGAAGTGATGAAAATGCACCCATGAGCTCGGCCACCATGGTTTGTGCTCCTGTGGCTCTTGTGACCTCTGCTCCCAGGCCACAAGGTTGCTTCATGCTGCACTTCTGAGAAGGGGAAATGTCCTCATTGCACTAAGTTTACCTCACGCTGCTTTAGTTCTGTTTATTATACTGAACTCTTTTCTTTTTTCTAGATCACTTCTGCTTCCCCTCCAGTAAAGAGTGCTGACCAGATAATATATTATTCAGAAAATGCACTGGTCCTTCTTACATAATTTAGCATTTTTTCCCCCTGTTCAAGCATCTCCAAAACTCACATCAAGGAAATTAATTTGAAGAGCTTTTCTTTCCTTAAAACCTTTCAGTTACCGAATGCCAATACTGAAAGTAACTATGCATTTCTGTTTCTTAAAAGCAGATAAAAGGTAACAGGAAACACAGCCTTCTTTGTACCCCACTAAAAGTTAATGGCATCTCATTGTTTCACCCTCCTACAGTTATGAGTGCTGCCTTATATTGCAGTCTGTAGAAACATAAATAAACGTGTGCATTTATGCACGTAGATGGTGACTCAACTGCTTCAGATAAAAGGAGGGTCTTCCAAAATTGTCATCTGATATGGGAGAGAATTTAGCAAGTAATGCTCAGTGTGATGTAAAATTAGAGAAGCAGCAAAATAGCAGTTCTAACTACCCTCCTCTAAAGTATCAGATGTGTGTATTGATGCAAACAAGAAAACAGGGCTTAATCAGTATTCACTCCAGTTATCTTGCAGTGCATAATGTTGGAATACCTCAAAATATAATGGCTTTTGTCCTGATTGGGATAGGTTTTATCTTGACATAAGCAGGAGTAGATACTGCAGTATGGGTGATACTGTAATATTCATGTCTGGTAACCAGCTTCAACAGCCACCTGAATGTGTGATTTTTGCCGGTCCCTGGTCAAGCAGAGGGTAAGCAGTGGAGTAACACTGCAGTCTCCCTGCCTGAGCTGATTTACTGTGCTGGTAAGTCTGTCACTAATAATAGAGCAACCGAAGCCAAGGGGAACTCTAAGGCAAAGCAGGGATTTACAGTAACCAGAAAGCAAGGGTTTAAAAGCAGCCAGGAAGAGAGATAATTGCAAGTTGCAGTGTTCTTAAATTGTAATATCAGGTGCAAAGCGTTAAGGGGCCAACCTAACAGCATGCATCCATGCAGATCTGCACAAAACACTTGCCTGTTCCTTGAGAGTTTTGTTGGCATCACTTCAACAACCCCCAAACGCAGCCTGAGCATAGATCTAATCCAGCAAGGAAATGCTTGGAGGTGAGATCTCTCAGCATCTTGCACTGAATTTAGAACTGATCTGAGTACCGAAACTTCAGTTCCAAATGCTTTGCTAAGAATCCCATTTGGACAGGTGAGAGCTTTATTTACCAGGCAGACGCTCCTCCTGTGCCATGCACAGTCTGAGTTTGTGTATGTGGTGAGACAGTGCAAGATGTATTGCTGCTGGAGAACACCACAGTTAGAGGAGGGATTTGAAACAGAAGAGGTATCAGTAACTTAGAGGGGGGAAAAAAAGAAGTAGCAAAGCAAGGTTTTTACCATCAGAAAGGGGATCCCCTTGTAGCCTTTATCCTGTATTTTTTGGAGCTGGGTGCTGGTTTCTGGCACCCTGGCAGTGGGCTGTTTGGGGCTGCTGCTTTTTATCAGTTTTGTGTGATCCTCAATCCAATCAGCTGCTGGGCTTTTATAGAGCTTTAATACGCATCCCTTTCTCCCCACTGTCATCTGTGATTTGCATTTATTAACTGTATGTACAACTGCAGTGTTCTTCAGCTTAGTTTTCAGCTAAGAAGCAAAAAGAAGTCATTGCATTGTTGTTGCTGCGCAGGGGCAATCTCTACTTTTAGAACTAAAAAGACTGTCAAAATAAGGAAATTTTTCTTATGCTGCTGCGTCATGTCACATGCTGGGTTGGGGGATGGTATGGGAGGCCAGTGTTGTGCAGGAGAATGGGGCACAGGACCTCCATCCCCACTGAGCTGGAGCAGCCAGGTGAATGGATGTGTCCCGCACCACACCTTGGCTCCTGTGAGAGCCTGGTTTGTTCAGGCATAAGGCAACCCTCCCCAGGCTGTGCTTACAGATCTATTTTTGCCGCTGCTAAGTTTGAATTACCTATAAGCTACTGAGTAGGGCAGAAAGAAATAATTCTTCTGGGAAAAATGACTCTGTTGCCCTTTTGGATGGAGTGCTGAGACCTGACCTCTGGCCCGGTATAGGTCTATTTTTCCAGCACCAGGTCTGGGCTCAGATGCTGCTGAAGTGACACTTTCTCACTTGGATGTATTAGGCCACACACCAGCTGATGATGTCTCCTACCCAAAGCATGTCTGAAGGACTTTTTTTTGCCTCTGAAAAGATAAAGTCTGTTAAACTAACCCTTCCGGCAGTATGCCATTTCAGTGCTCCTGGTCAGACAGCACTTATCTAAGTACATTAGCAAACTGGTACTTAGATCAATGTTTCTCTGTTATATCTTCACCTGACTGATCTTATCTATTTTAAAGCTATGCTATTTTACAGAAGCCAAAATAATGGCTCTTCCTTTCCAGCAAGCGTTCCTGAAAGCCTCATTACACTGAGCTTAACTGGGACGTTATACCCCAGACAATTTTGACAAATCAATCATGCTGTCTTAATTCAGAAACAATGACGAGCTTTACTGTTCCCGTGTGAAGTTCTTTTGTTTTTATCTTCTCGGTGTGATTATCGCTCTTCATTATCATAGAAGGATTTCATCCAACTTTGAGTTTCGGTGTACTTGAATTCATTATACTACCTAATTTATATTTGATAAAAAATGACAATAGCTAGGAATTGTATTGACAGAACTTTATTGAAGATAATTACTCAATAGGAATCATTCTGGATGCGTTAATCAGATTGAAAATTTGCTTCAATTTTACAGCACTCCAGTGATATGAAGTGTAGCTATACACATTTTCCTTGCTAAATTGTAGCTATAATTTTGTTTAAAACTCTTTGAGTTCTATCAGGTAAATTTGAGCTCCCCAGAGAAGCCTGTAACACCTAAGCTCAACTTCTGAGATTTGATTAATTCGCAATTGAAGATGATATTGCTGCAGGCAGACATCTCGCTCGCTTCCCTGCGATGGCAGGTTGTCACTTGCTTCAGGAAGATGGCTTGGTGGGAAGGCTGGGAGAAGCCGCTGCCTCCCTCAGTGTTATCGAGGCAAGCGAAAAGCTAAAGGCCCAGGTTCCCCCTCAGCCCCTTTTCTCTCCAAGTTTCAGTCACTGACCGCCATGGGACTAGACACAGTCTCTCGTTTAACCATGCACATAACTTGCTTTGGGATTTCAGAGGCCTTACGCTCAGCGCTTTGCAGAATCAATATACCAACATAAGAAATATTGATTGTAGCTTTCAGTGTGGTTACGCACATTTTCCCTCAATAGGTTGTAATAATTTGCTCACTTGGTAATGATCTATGTCCACTTGAAAGAGTTGTCATAATTGAAAACCTAAAACTACACCTTTGTGTCAATCTGTTAAAATCCACTCGGAAGCACAGGCCTTCTCTGTAATATAGTGGCTGTTTCCCATCTTTGGCTAGAAACTGGTATGCATAGGACTGGTTTTCCTGTAACTGCCTTCTGATGAAATACTCCAGAAATGATTTTCAGCCAAAAGAAAAAGAAAACAGTAAACAATGGAGTGAAGGGAAAAAAAGAGATGAACAATTGGCCGTGCACTGAGGTACATCTACGGTGTGCTCACACAGAGGAGGCATTCAGTGGCCACAATAGCTTATATAGGCTTGACCTAGTAAGTGGTGTAATTGTCACTCAGACATATTCAACTGGTATTTATTTCATGTCATATCTAAAAATGAATCGAGTCATAAAAGTGAGAAATAAAGAATACCGAAGATAGGAATAATAGATGTAGAAGGCAGACGAAGACAGAATGATCATGCTGAGAAGTCATATTGAGAGCGTGCATTATGGATCAGTTAATTCTTTCGTAGACTATTAATTCAGGGTTTATTTCCTAGTGCTGAAGCCTCGTTGCCCTAATGCATTTAGACAGAGGAATGAAATGAAAAGATGGGGTGGGCATGATTCACCAGCCAGAGAGAGTTCCCGCACATGGCCCACCCTTCCGCATGTTCCATCCTTCCCACTAAAACACTTTCAGATTCTCTTCTAAATCTTGGAAATCACTTATGTTATTGTGTTTCAGCTGGTTTATTTGTATTCATCTTCCTCTTAGCCAAGTAGGATTGTTTATTGGGAAGCATTACAAAACACTGCTGTGCATTCCAGTCACTTTAGTTTGTCTGTTTGCTTTCTTCAAGTCTCAGAGGCTGCTAGCTGCTTGTTCTGAGGGTCTAGGCCAGCCAATTATTAGTGTTCATCTTAATACTGATTCCAAAGACTTCATATAGCTTTGTATGGATTTTATATACCTGTTTGTATCTGTTGTATCAGCTCTGGAACATCCTTCATGGGGAAATCTGGGTGCAGGCCACTCAGCAGTGAGGAGAAAAAGGCAGTCTTTGGCTTAAAGGCTCTATAAACGTTTTCTTGATATTTACTCCAGGAGGTGTAAAAGACAATGCAGTGTTGTTCTGGCAGTCCTCATGGTTGCACATTCACATGACTCCTTCCTCCATCTCATCTTCAAGGTTGGGTGCAGACTCTGTTAATTAGCATCAGCTAATTAGTGAGCACAGATCCATAGTGTTATATCTCAGCAATCCTATTTCTGGTGTCAGGTGCAGCACCTGAAGTATAGCAGTAACTGGGAATGCTGCTGGAGCACAATCCCACAGTGGGAAATGGCACAACAAGGAGCCTGCAAAGTTACCATGTGCCTCAGGAAATATCTTCAGTCCTGGTGGAAATGGCAGACATGAAAGCTGTACAAAGCTGGGAGTGCATATCTGTGGGGAGAGCTTCTGGATTTGCTAGATCTGATCTGTTCTTATCCAAAGGGCAGAAGGGCTACACTGCCTCTCTATCTAACAGGATGTGGCCATTGCCATTTACATTGCTATAGCACCCTGTGCAACCACACAGCTGCAGGTTCCACTGTGATTGCCCAAAGCTCTGGGGCAAGGACATAAGAAAGGTGGTGTTTGATTTCAGTGTCGTGCTTTCTTTGCTTGGATGGGATGCAGATGGCCATAGCAAGTAATCCTAAGGTACTCTGACATGAACGAGACAATTTCTTTGCTTTTCTGCTGATTTAAACAAAAAAGAAAGAATCAATCTTATTACTTCAAAAGATGCTAACAGACCTTCATTGCCTTACGTCAGATTCATTTTCTTGTCCCTGTTATAATGCTCCTTCCCCTGCACTTTTGTTCAAGAAGGATTTAATATGGTTAAGCAGAACCTCTAATAGGCTGTGATAAACCAACTTTAGTTGGTTTACATGATTATATTATGTGAATTTGCTCAGTCTTTCTAGGAAAAGAAATAAAAATACTGTGTAAGATTATGCAGAGCAATCTTCTGTATATTTAGGCTAAGCATGGGTGTAAAAAAAATGGTGATGTGGGAAAATGGCCCCTTACTTTTACTCATTTTCACAGCCATAATTACAGACCTGTGAATTAGATGCTGGGAAAGCAAAGCTTCACAGTTGTATTAATGAACTTAGCCTCGTTTCCTGCTGCTAGCCAAGTACTTTCACGCATGAGATACTGCATAAACCCCCTAAAGTATCTGAAGGATAGGTTAAAAATGAAAATGGAGTTGAAGTGATGGACTGTTTGCAGAAAGGTTGCAGAAAATTAGAGTTATGGTGTCATTCATAGACAGCAAAACCGTGTTGGTGGCTTTCCTTGGGCCTGGCATTGGGTGACAAAAAGCTTAAGAGGACTTCAAAGGATGGATGGGAGTGGATTTTTTGTTCTTTTGATTGTTTGTTATATTAAATCCATACTTAGAGAAACTACAGGTTTTCTCCATCTTGGATGTTTTCAATAGGGTGCTGTAGTGAGAGAAAAATCTTGAAATTGAAAGTAATTTTAGAATAATGTGATTGACGGATATGCCTTCATCGGTGTTGCAACATAGAATTTTAGCCACCTCTTGTCTAAAAATATATAGTGCGTATATTTCAGGGAGAGCAAAAGAAAATAATGAAGTTTTGACAAGAAAGCAGATTTTCCTTCTTTTGTGGGGGGAGCATCTGGCTGCCAGAGCATTAGAAAGAAATTTCTGTAACAGGAAGCCATCCCTTAATTGTCCTTCATAGAACTTGTCTCTGGTGGACGCCACTTGGTTCCATGATGATCCAACTTCCTTCATTTCATTTTGATGGAAGTTTTTCACACCTCGTGTTCCCAATGAAGTCCAGTTTATGCTGCAATGAAAATGGTGTGACAAAAAGCAGAGATACAGACTGCTCTCTTTTCTTGTTCAGCCTATTCTGCAACTCTGGCCAGGTTAAATTTGCAAGATTAAACTCCAAGTTACTCACGCTTTATGAGGGCTGAAGTTTGGGGATTTCATCTATTTGCTAACATTCATATCTTTCAAGGTCTACAGCAATAAGTCAGACTTACCCAAGGTCCCCTGCATTGCTATCTCTGTTTAACGCAAGTCATTCTTGGGAGTACAGATATAACTATATGTGATTTCAGTATGAGTTTGCCCCGTGTTTTTATTGAAAAGGGCACTGGAATCAGATTATGTTCTTGCAGCATTTTATCTTGCTGAAAACCGGACTTTTGGATTGTAGTTTTGCTTAAGCTCACTTCACACTGTAGTTGGGCTTCTCAACAGTTTTTGCGCAGATTCCGTAATTTACCACTTAAAAGAGCTAACAAGTTAAATCCATGAGATCCAAAATTACTTCAAGCGTCGAGCTGCAGATGAGGAAGCTTACACTGATGAAGAAATTAAAGGCAATTTGTGTGTTTTAATTCTATAAAATCATAGCTGGTGACTAAGTCACTGATGTTACAAAGTGCTGGGAATGCAGTATTTCTCCAGGCTGCTGTGGATGTACTTCTTCTTGTCTTGACTCGTACAGAGATATTCCAGGGACTGGAGGGAGAAAGGCCAGGTGCTGTGATCAGATTGTACAAAGGGATATGTAATTACTGCACAACACATTGCTTTCATATAATGCAAAGGTCATCTGAGAGAGTGAAGAACATCTGTGCAGGAAATGTCCTCTCATCTGATCTTGTCTTACTTGCAGAGTTTTCCAGTGCAATTGTGCCAAATTCTTAAACAAGTATATGGTTTAGTAGTAGTGTTAAGGCAAGGCATAGAAGGTGTATCAGTGCCGAAGTGTTTGTCATTGGAAAAAGAAAAAGATAAAAGCCTTTGTGTTTCTTGAAGAGGTAAAATTCTGAATTTGCTGGAACAGGATGAAGGAAAAACTGCCCGTGTAAGAAATATGGGGCTGGGTTATGTACATGTTACTGAGCTCCCCTCACCTGAAGTGATGAAGTACCTCACCTCAGCTTGTCTGGTAGCAGAAACTTATGAGTCAGTTTTGCGTTGCTTGACCCTGACACCAGCAAATAAATCCTCTGAACTGGGAGGGACAGTCAGAAGGAGAAAATAAGATAATACATAGCCAGACTGAGAGATGTGCCTGATTTGTTAGCTGAAGAAATACGCCTTCACATTTTCTCTCTTGCTCTGAGGATGCAACTCTTTATCTTCCTACTGCCAAGGAAAAGCTTGGTCACCCCTCTCAGATTAAGTGATCTTACTTATCTCATCAGTTCCCGCTGACCCATTATTTATTTCACAAGTTAGAAAGTTGTCAGCATTGCGTAAGAACCATCAGCATGAATATTTGATGACCACAGCTCCCATAAGCAAAACAAATCCGATATACTGCTAGCAGCCATTAAATATTCTGTTTACTCCATAAATGTACGTTTTTAGAAATCTATTGAGAGATGCTGTCCAAGGAGACTTGATGCTTGGTATTTATTATGAAGCTTAGTTTTGAATATAAATGATGCAGTTCCCCGAGTGTCTAGTCAACATTTACATCCTCAGTACATATTCCGACGTTTAATGAATGCTTAAAACACAGCATCGCTTTTGCTTCTGACTATTGTGCAATGAAATGCAATGACTTTTCTGTTTACACTCTACTGGGATGCATCTGAAAGCTACACGAGCAAGTTCATATTTTAATACGCACCAGTATTTTTAAAAAGTGGAATCATTTTAAACTATGTTTTATGCAATACTTGGTTGTAAATGCATATTCTTGCAATTTTCAATCCTGTTAAAACTTTAACAGCTTTGCAAGAAAATCTCCCTGGATTTGCAAGTAGACTTCTTTGTGTTTTACTATCTCTGTTCAGTGCTGCAGAGATTTGATTTATCTGTGCTGAAACGTATGGCTCCAGTGACTTATACTGTGAATAATGCCAACTCTTTCTCCAAACTTTGGAGTTCTAGATAAAATAAATAGATTTACAACAAGATTTGGGTTATAGTTGTTTTTATTACTAACCTCAAAAATGTGTTACAAAGACAGACAGTTAGAAGTGTTCATCAGGGACTGGTACCAAGCCTATAGGGATATTTAAGTGAAGATGTCAAAACAGGGTATCAGGAGGAAGAAGAGAGTCTTTTGCGCAGCAGCTCTGCCATAGAGAAGATGTTGATCTTTTTCTTTAAATGCAGCCATTTATTTTAGGAGAGATGTTTGGTACTAAATCTTCCTGAAAACCTGCCCCCAGAATGGAAATTGTTTGCACAGAAGTGTGGGGAAGCAGGGAAGACAAATTGGCACCATGTGTTCAGGTGACCAGAGCATGGCAGCATGCTTCTCCATGGATAACCAGAGAAAGTACTACACAAATCCCCTGTTTGAAGGGGTCTCAGTTCCCATGAAGTCTAGTTGTGTGTCAGGATTGTGAGTTTGTGTGGAAAGAGCATTTGTATTCTATGATGTAGATACATTTTTTTCTGCAATGGTACAAAACAGGCAATCATATCTAGCGATATGTAATATGCAAGTGTATCCATAGCAGACGAACAAAGCCTACATTCATTGTTTCTGTATTCACAGACACCACAGATTGCTAGATTTTCCAGAAGCTTCTAGGAACTTTTTAACCATACTCCATGCTTCACATACTTTCACAGACTTTTGTGTCAGTCTTTGTGGTAGATGTTCTGCAGGTAACATCAGAATACCTACAACTTTTCCACAAAGCCTAGTTTGGCTAACATGCAATTTGATGTCTATATTTTAGAAGCCCTGAACAAGAGCAGAACTACCTGCACCTCATTCTTAGTAGTCACTGAAAGAAACAGACAGTTCTTTGTTTCAAATACGTGAGGTAAAAAGCAGCACAAGGGTGGTAATCTCAACCCATCGTGTCACACAACGCAAAGCCTTTACTTCTTGGCTAGCAAAAGATAATGGACCTATTGAGCTGAACATCTTAAATCTGTATCTTTAAAGAAAAAAGAAAAAAAAAAAAGAAAAAAAGAAAAAAAGAAAATTGTTTACACCATATTAGCAGACAGGAAAAACCATGCAAAACAGTCTAAAAAAGAAGATGAAGTATCAGATGTACCTTTTAAAATGTTTTTTCTTCTCTTTGCCGATGAGTATAACACCGCTGTAGGAGTCTGAAATTAAACCATTTCCCTGTTGATTTGGTTTGGCTTTAAGAAAGAAAAGAATATGCTTTTCTCTTCTCTTCTTTTTCTAGCATTGCAAAAGCCCCGCAAGGATTCCCTTCAAAGAAATCTGATCGGTGATTTAACACAATATAAAACGTTATGTAAAAGCACTAAGAAATATTCTCATAGAAGCCATTTGGGAAGGAAAAAGAGACAAAAACAAATGTTTCAGACAACATTTCCAAAGAAAGATCTATCATTTTCATTATTTTTAGACTCAATTTTTTTCTCACTCAAGCACATGAAGTATTGGCTTTTCATATGTGTTTTGTGCCAGAGCCCAAGCTGGGAACAAGGTGTCTTTCTGCTCTTTAGTATTTGTGATGGGGGAGTTCAGGATCCTGAGGGAAGGAAACATGGCTAGAAACAGGATTACAGCCTGGGACTTCAGGAGAGCAGGATTTGGCCTCTTTAGGCTCTGCTTGGAAGAACCCCATGGGAAATGGCCCTGGAAACAAGGAGGGTCCAGGAGACCTGGTTGACTATCAAGGATCACCTCCTCCTGTCTCAAGAGTGGTCCATTCCAATGAGCAGGAAAATAAGAAGAAATGTCAGGTGGCCTGCATGGATGAACAAGGAAAATAAAGTGTACAAGAGGTGTAAGGTGGGCACCACCAGGGCAGGTGACTCAGAAAGAATATATGGGCACTGTTGGAGTGTGTAGGGAGTGGTTAAGAAAAGCCAAAAGTCATCTGGAATCTTGTGCAGGACATGAAGGGTGATAGCAGGGCTTTTTCCAGGTACACTGGCATGACCTAATGTGATTGAAGACACGATCTTGTATAATCAATGTGCTCCAGAGGCTGATACATAGGCCAGTGCTGTTCAAGCTATTTGCTGATGATCTGGAAGATGGTATATGGCACAAACTCTACAATGATCCAGATAAGCCAGAGCTTGAAGGAGTGGTTGACAGGATAAGAGGGCTGTGTTGTCATGTAGAGGGACGTCAACAGGCTGGAGAAACAGCTGACAAGAACCTCACCACCAATGGCAGGGATGCTTCTGCTATGCTCCTGGGGCTAGTGCTGCTCCACAAAAGCTGTGGGCTGCAATAGTGTCAAAACACTGACGTGACCAGCTTCCCCACTTTACAGAAAGCAGAAGCGGATGCAGCTCCTTGTTAGGGTCATCCCACTCTAGCACAGCGTAACTATTACTTCGTCTAGTGAAATTCCTCTGGATAGCTTTGTGCTGTTGTGAGAGGAGGGGAGAAAAAAAAGGCTGCTAATTTTGGACAGTCGTTGCTGTGAGAGTTAAAACTACGAAGAATTTTATTGGCCTGCTGTGCTAGAAGTTAAATATAGGGGCATCAGGAATTTCCCTCCAGGCCAGATAAGTCCCACATAAAATATTTGAACTTTGCAGGCATGCACACCCCATAAGGCAATGCTGAGCATTTAATCTGAGTGGTAACATAAAGAGAGCTCACTCTCCAGAAGCTCTATGCAAGAAGGCAGCTTACTCCTTTTTCTATGTTTTCTTCTTATGCTGTTATGCATGAGGTCTGCTCACCATCTTCCTTACTCCTGCCTGTGCAGTCCTTTTCTCTGATCCTTCCCAACAACACAGAACTGAATTTATGCTAACTCCATCATGTGGAGTTACTTCATCTGTGTTATTTCAGCATACCTGAGGAAGTTATTTACAACTTCTGTAGTTTGTTCTTTCATTCCTTAGTTTTTTTTCCTCTCACTTCTTAGAAGTCTATGGGAGGTATTTGTCAATGTAAAGATAAAAAGTATAACTAAAAATAAAGGTAAAAAAATGAAAGATATTGGGGAAAAAAAAAAAAAAAAAAAGGAATGAGAGAGAGAGAGAAGAAAATCTACCAGTTTCCAGCAAATCGATCTGTTCTGCAACCAGTCCTGTTTGGACATATCCCAAACATTCACTCTCTGTGCAGACACCCAGAAATCCCAGGATAAATAACTGATATTGTTCCAGTGTAAACTCCTACTCACATGTAAGCACTCACGGACAGCTCGTTGCCTGGAGAGGGAGGGGACACAAGATGTCTGGTATGAAAGAGCAGGTCAATGGAATTATTCCTAGAAACTTTTGAGATGTTTTGGGAATGAGCTCACTGTGTTAATGACTGCTGCTTTCCTATGACTGCGCGTGCTGGTGGGGTTAGAGGAAAAGCGTGCTATGGCCATGCACTTGAGTTTTGCATGCTTTACAGAGAAAGTGCTCTGGCTGGGAGTGGGCTGGGGGTCTTTGGTCCCCCTAGTAGGGCTAGGGGAGTGAATGAATAATGTAGACAAATAAGGAAAATCATAGCCAGCAAGCAACACCCACACCAAAAAGGACAGCAGAGGCATGTAGCTTAGCTTAAGATTTCTTCCAGAAGTGAATATAAGAAAAAAAGTCATATAAGTCTATTTCCTTGTTATATAAGTTGTATTTTCTGAAACAGATCATTTAAAGTTTATGTTTATTCTTTTTAATCTTCTCCCAGTAAAACAACGAGTAAAAATATATCTCTTCAGCCTTTCCTTATGCCTCCAGCTTTTGATACTTAATGGAAAGGGAGTTTACAGTAATCATTTTGTACAACAAGGGAAAACTTGTATTGTATCAATCATGTCTTAGAGCTTCTCTGTTTCAGAAATATTACTTTGCAGCACTGTCCTGTGCTTGTAGATATTAATAAGACTGTGCTATTCAGATTAGAGCACCAGATGAATTCACCAAACTAACCGAAAAGTAGAATTAATGGAACCTGTCTCACAGTCAAGTGTCCTATCATCTGTACACAGCAGGTAAGCTGGGCAACTGCTGTAAAAACTAAAGTCATGCACAGGTGTTAAAAGGTACAAGCAGAAGTCACTGTTGTGCAAAAACTTGTGATGCAGTCTTCCTTCAGGTACTTCATCCTCCATTTGTGTTTCCTCTCTGTTTTAAATTGGATATTCTTACTGGAGAAAATAGGGTGATAAAAATGAGCAAGCAAACCAGAAACAAACATGCCAGCATCTTCCCAGCCTTCTGGCTGATAACACAAGGCAGCATGTTGCAAACTTCCCATAAAGAAAGTGCAAAGCAGTCAACTGCTCTGAACTCAGCTGTAGCATATGCAAACTGAAATAACTGCAGTATTGCCAGCTGCAGCATGAAAACTTCAGGGCTGAAAGAAGCAGCTCCCAATGTTTGTGTCAAGGGAGGGTGTGACATAGGCTTTCACCGTGGTTCCATTAGACAAGGCACAAAAAGAAGGAGAGGTGCAGTGTGCCCTTTTGCTGATGCTGTGTCTGATTTGTTTGGTTCTCTGTGCCTTTCTGCAAAACTGTGAGCATTGGTTTTTGCAGCTAATTGTGCTCTTGAAAGTGACAGACCAGGAAATTATGATTGCAACACTCATTTAAGGAGGCTGCTTTTGGTAGGATGCACTCTGCATCAATCTGTAAAGCTGTGCCGTGAAAAGTCATTTAATTTTGTGGAGGATTTCGATCTTGCAAAATCTGGTTGCTTTCCAGATTGGAAGGAAACCTAAATTTCGACATTTTCCATGAAAAGAAAAACCCTTGGGGTCACTGTGCTTCTGGCAAGCTGCTGGAGAAGGGAGGATGCTGGAAACTCAGGACTTTACACGTGATTAGCAGGACCAGGCGCAGTGGTCCTTAAAACCACAGTGTTTCCCACCTTCCTGTGGAGCTGGGAGATTGTGGGCTGGTGATTCAGTTCCTAACCCCAGCAGTTTGCATACTGAGTCCTGGAGAGCTCAGTGCTGTATGCCTAGCTTTGCCTTCCCTCCTCCATGCATGAGCTGGTCCAGTCTGTAGAGTCTTTGCTTCATGGCTTTGGGTTTCCAGGCACATTACTGAAGTGAGTAACCCCTTCTGAGAACTGAGCACTCGGCACCCAGCTCTGTAGGAGCCTTGGCATCCAGTGCCAAATTCATGTAGCTGACTTGTCTTTGGTGCCAGCTCAAATCTTTGTCAGTGCTGAACTTGACCTCCATGTAGTGATTTGCTGTCACTGATGCAGGCCCTGAGAGTGGTGTCAGGTCTCAGAGACTCCCTGACAGCTTAATCAAACCCTTTCCCAGAGCACAGCTCTGTGGGTATTCTGGCAGACTGCCTCTGTAGGGACACATGATAGCTGCAACATATAGAGCAGCCTTTGCAAAAGGTTTCCAACCACATCCCCACACTCCCTTCCTGCCCCCTCGACACTATTTATTTTAGGCAGCATGAGAGCAGCACAGATCTAGACAAAACAATAAAATGTCTGTGTGCCATAGAGGGCCTCAGTTTTCTCACCATGTCAGGACATTCTTGAGTACTTTCCTGGGCTGTGCTGTTGGGAACGCAGAATGTCTTCTCTCTGGACCTGACCCTACACCATGGACCTCAACAGCTTTCCTTTCCTTCAGTGATCTCTACCTATGCCTTCCTCCTTCTTCCAGCATTAACATCAGTCACAATGACAGAACTTGACACTGTTCTCCTTAACACACCTTTCACACTGTCAAAACCTATTGGAAATGTCAGCGACCCATCTAGTCCATTACTTCAGATAGACCTGGACTTTCACATATATACGTCCACGCTTCATCCATCCACTTCCCAAGCACTAGCCCCAGGAAAGGTCTCCAAATGTGAGAGGTCATGTAGCAGTCAACAACTGGACATTTTCTAATCAAGAGTATCTTCAGAGCATGTGATGTAGATGAGTCAGCATCGTCAGACAGCTTCTGGCCACTGAGGACCATTAAGTGTTGTACTTGTGATTCACTTCGAGACTGAACATAAGTTAAGTGACTGCAAGAGGGAAAACTGTTTCTAAGGATGTGCAATATTGCCACCATTCCTCATTTTAAATATGCCGAAGGAAATTAGGTGTCATGTTAGAATACTGGACAAATGTAGACATGTTACTTCTACTTCAAGAGCCAAATTAGACTTCTAAGGGCTTAGTCTGGGCATCTTCAGCTTCACCTGAACACAAAGAGGGTTGCTGGTGCTTAACATTTCTGGGAAATAGGCCTGCCATGCACTGGGTTGTGTTGGTGCTCAGCCAAGAGCTTAGGAAGCACAGTCTTTTCTCTCCTTCTACAGCTTTGGGGCAATCTGTTTTCTTGCAACAATACAGAACAGTACTCAGAAATTATGGTTATTTTGAATGGTGGCAGACACTCAGTGGAAATCTCCATATGTAGGTCTGGATAGAGATCTGAGTTTGTTTTCTTTTTTCCTTTTTTTGTTTGACCATCTAGAAACTTTGTACAGGAGGAGGCCAGAAGAGTTTATCTTGCTCAACAAATCAAAACCCGAGTTGCAAGAGTGGTGTATAAATACCTGGTAAACAGTAGAAAGATGAGTGGTGCTAATGGATAACGTTAGCTAAGACCAGATCTAGCTGGAAGCACAGCACTTATAAATGGAAGGTATACTTTTAAGGGGAATGATAGAATTGCCCGCCCCCTTCCTTTTAAAGATAGAGCTTTATCACTTATGAGTGGTTCAGATGTACCATGTCTGCCAGCCACAGCAGGGAGCAAAAATCAGACACCCAGAAAATCTTTCCAGCTCTAAGGTCCTATAAGAAGCTTGTGCTATTGAACTGATAGAAAGCTGCCAGAAAAGGAATGCTATTTGAGCCTAAGCCTGCTCATGGTGAATTCATTTGAAAATTCAAGCAGATGATTTCAGGGTAATTATTATTATGTTGCTTGCTTAGCTGCAGCTGTGATTTTCTTTCTGCATAGTGTAGACAGAGCTTTACAAAATGTTTCCCAGCACCTTCTGTGATAATTAACAGCTATATGTAAACCCTGCCTATTGTTGCAGATAGCACAACATGTTCTAAATTGCATGTTTCAGATTAGAAATGGATCAAAATATGAAAAGACAAAACAATAAAATCTTTAGAATTGGTTTCGCTCTTAGAATTTTTTTCAGTGTCTATAATCGCTCTTGGTTATATTCTCCTCTTATTGCATACGTGTGGACCCAAAGCTTTCATAGAAGCTTTGTGAAAAAGATTGGAAGTGACCACTCGTCTCCAGAATTCAAGAGGTGCTTTGGTATCTGGTTGTACAAGAATATATGAGAGAATTTTTTCTCCTCAAAAGGATATTCTGTCTTATTTCCCTTGCTCTAGTATATCTGATCATTGATTATGTTTGCTAAGGCCATGGTACCAAAAAGCGCAAGGCTAGACTGTGCTGCAGAATTTTATGTAGGAATCGAATGGCTGTTTTTCTCAATAAAAGGTCCTGTGAGATCACAGCTTGCCCCCAGATGATCACTGGTTGGATGAAGGCTGAAGATGCCCAGGCCCCTTACAGACAGTCTGCGGTAGGAATGAAACAGGCAGGTGGTTAGTTAAGATATGAAGCTGTAGAGCATGGGTGTCTGGCCATTTGGTGTGCCTGGGCCACATTTAGTGAATAAAAATTGTCTTGGGCTGTATATATGTAGGTCACTCAAAAAGTAATCCTACTTATTTCCATGAGAACTACAACAGATAAAAAGAGCACAATAACACTGCTTGATAAAGTAAATCTGAGCTACAAAACGCTATTTTTCAACACAGTAACCACCATAAGCTCTGCATTTTCACCAACAATGAACAAGAGCCTGAATGCTGTGCTCATAAAAACCTGCACCAGCAGAGGTGACCCACTGTCACCACAGCTGAAACACACCACACACCATTTCACTGTGCTCACATCCACTGGTTGGTCTCCATAAACGTTCAGCAAGCATTGGTGAATGTCAATGGGTGCAATCTTATTTTGCATGCGGAGGAATTCAGTTCCACATCTTTGCTTTGTGCACCTTTCCGTGTCAGATGCCATTTTATCTGACTGCCCCTCTGCTACCATCTGTCACACGACAGCATGTAACGGAATATTGGTGGGAAGGTTCAACCTCTACTGCCATACCACCAGCATCCGCCTCTGATGTTATGGGCCGACATGATAAAACAGGAGGTATTACTTTCAGAGCAGCCTTCGCATAATATATAATATCATTAACATGTAAGTAATAAAGCATTTTAATTTAAAATATTTTTCTTAAAATCTTAAAAGAGAGAGAACAAAAATGCAAAACTAGTGGGATATTTGACCTTGTTTTTATGTGGTGGAAGCCCCGTACCTGGAGACATTCAAAGTCAGGCTGGATGGGGCACTGAGCAACCCAAATGAGCTGTAGATGTCCCTGTTCACTGCAGGGAAGTTGGACTAGATGACCTTTAAAGGTCTCTCCCAACTGTAACGGTTCTATGATACTGTGGTTTTATTTTCAAATCCCTTTATCAAAATGCAAAGCACACTGTGTATATTCTTCACTGTTCAGAGCCACGCTTTTAGCCAGTGTGTCAAAATGAATACAATATCATCTGCCATCACTTGTGCCAGCACTGCCCTCCCTAAGCCCTCCTTTCAGCAGACACAGCACTGATAGTGTACTGACGGTTTGGCCGTTGCTGAGCAATGGACACGTGCCCAGACAGCTACAGCCTTTAAATTGTGGGGAGAGAGTGGGCTGCATTGTGAGCTGTGCTGGGCCTCATTGCAAGCTATGTTGGGCCACTCATGGCCCATGGGCTGGGCATGCCTGCTGTAGGGAATAATGAAATCATGGCCTCTAGTGCAAGAGAGATAGATCTACCGGACATAACATCTGTGCTTGAGCTGAACTGTGTGATCAGCAGCTGCACATGCTCACCTTATGACTCATCAACAGCATAGTAAGACACAGTGGAGGATCTGCTATAAAGCAAGCTTGGGGAGAACTGTATAAGTACGTGAAAGGAGGAGGAGACGTGAGGAGAAGATGGAGATGATAGAAAGAAAAGTTTGGATGCTGTGTCCCTCCTCTACTAGGAGAGTTATTGTGAAACAGATTTGAATGGAAGATGGAATTACTTCTAATTTTAAATTGGAAAGGAAAATAAATATTGAAATATCATCACTAACCCAGTGGACCAGCAATGATCAGAAAGCCAGAGAATACTATGGCACTGGGAGGGATTTTATGCAGATGATATCATTCTTTCTTTCAACGACTGTTATTAATCTGCATCTGAAGCATAAAACCATGAGGTAATGGAATACATTAATTGCTACAAGCTGCCAATGTCTCTAGGCCAGTGGTTGCCAGCAGTTTTGGAGCAAGCTTTTGCACTGGCACCTTGACTTATTTTTTCCTCCCCACCCTTGTACCTGGTAAGTAACTTTCATGTTTGCCACAGGTTCCTATTTCAGCCTCCCATCACCCAGAGATTTTGCTGCTGATTACTGTCCCATGTCCCAGCACCCCGTGTTCCTGCTGCTTTTTCCTGCTGCCAGCTCTGGGAACAAGAGCGCAGAGCCCAGCAGAGTTTATTTGCATGGACTCCTGCACTCTGCTGAGCCTCGCCTGCACTGTGGGCACACCTCACTGGTTGGGAAACCCTACATTACCTGAACCATTCCCTTAGCTTGTCTGCAGTGGTGAAAGGCAAGATGAATGAAGGGAATATGACTGGTGTTTTTCCATCACTAATTAAGCACCTTTAAGAACCTTTGGCTCAGGTGGGACCTCATTACTGTTTTCTCCCAGCTACGCAGCTTCTGCTCACAAGGGAACCTCTGAGGGTTTTCAGAGCACTGTGTAAATGACCTTGCAGAGCAAGCTATTAGCATTCACTGAGTATGTCCAAGAGCAGAAACTTATGTTAAAGCAATACTCTGAGATGTAGCACTTCCATTTAACATCTAATTAGACTGTACATCCTTCAGGCCAGATTCTTCTACGTCTAATATAGTAAGAGTAGATAGCTGATATACAATAAATGTTTTATAGTAGTGTGTGAGGGTTAGAAGGACAAAGATTGATCTGGCTGTTTTTAATTGCCAGGTCTCTAACCCCAAAGTCTGGCCAGCCATCCCCAGAGGACCAGAGTTCAAACCCTGTTGTATCTAAGTTGTATGTAAGGCTGCTATATACTTTTTATTTGTTCAGCTGACAAGCTGAGGTACTTGTGATGTCTGATAGAAGATTAAGATATCTGCATGGACACAATCCCACTCTGTGCCTGGACTCAGCCCTGGGTGTAAGGGACAAAAGCAGTCTATGTCTGTAGTTCCTGCTGCAATTTTTTGGACAGAGCAAATTACCTTCATCTCTCCATCACTGATAATCCGTCCACATGCCAGTAGACAAGCAGTTTGGAGAGAGGAGAAGTTGAGGTAGAGGAAACTGGGAGACAGGTTTTAAGAGAAGACATAAAGCTAAGAGGAAGTAAGATAGCAGGCTTGTCAAGGAGATGGAGCCCATAGAGAGAAGGGTTAGAATGGGGCCTGGAGAGAGGAGTCGACTTTGGTCCAATAATGTGGTTGGAAAATCAGTCTGGCAGTGGGACAGGGGAAGGAATTAGGATGAGACAAGACAGAAGGCTGAGGTTGGGTGAAGTGTGTGTTGGGGAATCCCAGTGGGCTCAGAACTTTTTGAGGAGGAGAATTTTGGGGTAGAGCTAGGACTGCCTGGGCAAGGAGAGTGAAGACAGAGAATCCATCTGGAGACGGGAGACTAGACAGTAAGGGGAGGCTGGCAAAGAAGAAGGACTGAAGGGAGAAAGGGACTCAGTGAGAGGAAAGTAGTTGGGCAAGGAAGCAGGGATGGTGATACGCAGCCTGCAGGAGGGAGGAAGGAAGAGAGGAAGGAAGGGGTGCATCCATGGAGAATAATCAAAACAGGAATGGCGTAGTGGGGTGGGACAGAGTTAATCAAGATTGGGAAGGAAAAGCAGAAGAGTATGTGCCTCTTGTACCACATATTTCTTTGGTACGTGCTTACTAGCACTGAAACCCACTGGGAAAGTCTCCCTCTGTCTCTCTGTCACACATGCAGACATCCTGGCTGATAGGCAGGTTAAACACTGGTGAAAGATTTCCTTTAGTTAGAGTGGTAGACATCTTCCAACCCATTGTGCAGGTTGCTGTGTGCTAAGGACTGAAGTGTTCAGAAACAAGAGCAGCACATTTTGGCTTTTGGTGCACTTTTATAAAGCAAGGAAACAATGATTATGTCATTTTATGTTTTCTTTTTATTAACATTTACAAATCAAGTACTTAGTCTATGGGCAATATGAGAATTAAGGATGTCCATGGAGCAAAATACTCTCACACGTGAAATTTTCACCTTTAATTTGATGACCATACACTGTTTTTTCCTGGATCTCCTGTGGGATGGATTCAGGTTTTTTTCCCTCTGTTTTTCTTTGTTGCTATTGGTTTTTTTTAACATAGAAATCATCAGACATATGTTATATTAAATGAAGTATTAAGGAAGGAGACTAGAGCTTGACAGTGCTGTGTCTTGCCCTGGAAAATAAAAATCTCTCCATGGTTCTGCTCTAATTCCTGTACAATACTAGTAAGATCTTGACAGCTTATTTTAAAAGGTATATTCCTTATATTCCATGTTCCAAACTTTAGATGCTGATGCTTATGCTTGTAGCAAAAGTCAACATCTGTTGTTCTGTGATGAATTAAAGTGCTGGATAATGCTGAAGCTTCTACAAATAATAATTTTGAAAAAGAGAATCAAATTGGGCATTTAAAATTAATGAACAAATGGGTGTTTGTGATGCTACAGTGGTGGGTGTTGCAGATAGTAGTAATTCTGTCTTCACCACAGGGTTTGACAGATACCATTACTTCAGCTTCGTTGCCATGCTTTGAGCAATATGGTGAAAGAGAAATATTGAACAGGAGCTCATTAATGGTGCGATCAGACACAATGTTCTCACTGCAGCAGATCCTGGCTCATAGGCTGCTGACCCCTCAGATCTGCTAGTAGAACAGCACTTCTGGCTACTGCTCAGTTCTGTGGAAATGGTCTGGCTAGGTAGGGAGCACTGTTTTGCCTGCCCTTTAAAAATACATACACTCCCCACAGAAGAAACAACAAACCACAGATCATTTGACGGAATTTGTGCTAGGAAATGACTACAGATGGATCTGTGCTGGCAGATCAGGAAGTGTGATTGCATGCCTGGCAGAGAAGGGGTGATGAGCAGCTGGCGGGAGGGCCAGGCCAGTAGGACACTAACTTGGGATGAGCTGTGATCAAAACATGTCTGACCCTGCTCCTCTGGATGGCCATCCACAGCCACACTGTGAATGGTAGGGCTCCCACACAGAGATGAGTATCACAAAGTTGGTCTCTAATGCCCACTGCTGAGGACTGCGCTACTGCTGCGTGGGCAGTCTTCCTTGCTGGGCTTCTTATCTACTGAGTGCTGAACTTTATAGTCTGAATAACGTTTTCTGAGCAGGTTTTTGTGCTTAAGTACATGTGTTACGTAAAGTGTACGTTATCGTACATATGTTTGACTGTTTGACTCTTCATAGCAAGCTGTATCTTTCTGCTATTTATTCTTTGCCATCTACCTGGAAATACACAGGGCACAAATGAATCAGTCTTATACCATCGCCAAAAGCACAATAAGTCTATCAAATGGACCTCACAGGGAACATTCAAATCCCACAGGTATTTGAGAGACACTTAGTAACTTCTGGTGCTCCTTAAATATTAACAGCTGCTCTGGACTGTTGGGTGAATGATAGTTTGGAAAGCGTTCTGTGCAGATCCATGACATAACTGTGTCTCAGCTGAATAGGAATGCTTCCTTTAATCGAATCATTGTGTAACATGTCTGATTCACTGTGGAGTTGCTAAGAGTTGTGTCCCAAGTCACACTGCAGCAGATCAGCACATGGCATAGCTTGGGGGTGGAAGTGGAAAAGAGAAAATTTTTAAGCTGTGCCTGCACACTGAATCTTTGTCTGCAGGCTGGCTGGATGCAAAACTGTATTCCCAACCTAAAACGGAGTCTGAAGGCTTATTTGATTTGTGACCCAACAACAGTTTGAAAAGAGAAAGCAAATGGGCTCAGTGAAGCAACCAAGTGCTGCTGGCAGTGGGGATGTCCTAGTTGTACTCTATATGTTATCCTCAGCAAAGACATGGAGATCTAGAAATGGTTCTGTTAGCTTTATGGTACCAAGCCAGGCAACGACCCTAGCGTGAAGCAGGATGGCTCTTAGGTCACTTCACGTTGTGTGTGTTATTTCCAAAATCTGCAGTGCAAATACACAAGCTGAATTGGCAAACCTGCTCCTCTGCAGTGGTGTTCTTTGAGTGATTTTCATGTGCAAAGCTTTCGCTTTGAGTAAGAAGACTTTACCAGTGCAAAGGAGATTGGAAGGTAGTTACAACTTGAGATCCATTTTGTCTAAGTTTAAAAGGCAGCAAAATGTGCAACACTATGGTGACACAGGTTTACAATACCAAGAGGGTCTGGGACACATTACCAGCACCTAAACCTTCCTTGAGGGAACTAATCTTATCTGTTGGAAGAAAAAATAATCAATTGTCCTTTGAAAAAGAAAACTGAGTTTAAAGATGTAAATGGTCTTCTGCTGAATAGTGCCATAAATCTGGAGAGAGCTCAGTGAGAAATGCTGGATGTGATAACCTGGAGTAAGTGTCAGTCAGCTGACGAGGCTACCCGCACAGTAACCATTTATGATATGTACAAGTATGTGATTGATTTCTGTAATCCCAGACAAAAGTAGACACTTCTGAAGCATTATCAGCCTGTGAAAAGCTTCCCAAGACCAAAACTACTGCTGAAAAACCAATGGGGTGGCTAGCTTCCAGCTTGGCATCTGCCCTGAATGTTCCATCTCCCTAAAATTGCCATTATAACCTAGTCAGAAAAGGCATTTTTCATTTCCTGCTCCATCTTGATGTGCAGAGTTAATCTGCACTATTAGCAAATAAACATTAGTTTTTAAACAGTTCAAAAACAAATGCCTTTTATGAGGGCTGGATCCTGGCAGCTTCTCCATAACAGTGGAGAGGGAAGAGGGTGCAAGAAGCTGCCTGGATGCAAATGTACCAGAACAGTGCACGTTCCATCAAGTTAGGTTTTGTTTTTCCACTCTTCACAGCTTTAGTTTCGTATACATAAAACCTCTCACCTGATGCAACCATGGTCAAGTAATGTGAAGAAGAGTCCTTGCTGCTACTCTCCAGTAGGCCACTCCATAGCTTCTAAAGCATTTCAGACTTCTGGTTAAATATGCTGTGCAACTGCTATTCTACAGTTCAGAATACGGTGGCTTCACTGGTGGCTGGAGTTCAGTGTGAGTCTGGTTTATTTTCTCTGAAGTTGCTTCAGAAAGTGAAACTGCCCTTCTTCTCTCCCTGGATAATCCCCTTCTGCCAATGGTCATAAATCACCCTGGGTGAATTCTTCCGCGGAGATGGTTCCGAAGTTCTGTTGAGTCATCTGTGCAATCTGGGAGGGTTTGCTGTGCACTGTCTTCAAAATAACTGAGAGGGAATTGCCCCGTGTAATCACTTACGTGTTTTGTAATGCTCATATGCAATATCCTGTGCAGTTCTTCTTTGCCACCCCCAACACTCCTTAACCCCACTCCTGTGGTATTCCTACTTTCCTGATTTTAATTGAGTTAGGTCATAAATGTGTCTTTACTTTGCAGTTATTTCTTCTTAATTTGAACCACTAAAGAAGGCAGTCAGAACCACCCCACAAGTACTGAGGCAGCTTAGGGAAGAGTCCACACAACCCCTTCCGCTGCATCAATCATAGAATCATAGAATCACAGAATCATAGAATGGCCTGGGTTGAAAAGGACCACAATGATCATGTAGCTTCAACCCCCCTGCTATGTGCCACCAGACCAGGCTGCCCAGAGCCACATCCAGCCTGGCCTTGAATGCCTCCAGGGATGGGGCATCCACAACCTCCTTGGGCAGCCTGTTCCAGTGTGCCACCACCCTCTGTGTGAAATACAAGTTGTAGTCTTCACGAGGAACAATAATGCACTAAACTGCATCTGAAAAGGAAGAGTGAGAAGTAGACATTTATACACAGCCTTGACAACCAGTTGACTTCCACCTGCACCATTGGTAAAGGTGATGCTATGGCACAGATGGGATTCTAAATACTAGCAAATTCCATCACAAACTAAATTAAAATCTAATTACACAAATCTGCAGCGAAGAGGGAAGAATAAATGCAATATCTGAACTTTGTTAAAGGATTTACATTTGCATGGAAGCATTTGAAAAATTAATTGTTTTTTAAAAAATGATTTGTCCAGGAATAATTATGGCTTTAAACAGACTGTAAATGCAAAGAAAACCAAATTAAGCTGGGACATGAGGTAGAGGAAATTAGTCATAAGAACAATTGCTTTATATTTAATGTACTTTTCCAGCAGCCCTGGAAGGCTGCAGGATCATTAGGATCTAATCCTTGTCCCAGGAAACACAGCTGTTGCAAGCCTGATGCTGTGTGTGTGCATCACTGTGTACACCACTTGTAACGACCTAGACAACAGCTCTGAATATCATAAGTATACAGAACAGCTTGGAAAGGTTACCCATGTGGAATGGGAAGATCAAATGGAGAATCAGCTTGGGGAAAATAGTTGAAAAGTAAACATAAAATGCAGTAGCAGGAGTAGAAAGCAATAATGCAAATAAAAATACAGGCAGAATGCAGGAAGTACAGAAGGAGTCTCTGTGGAATTATAATAGTTTGTAGCAAGGCAAGATGAAAAGTCCTTTAAGAGATTTTAATGTAGCCTTGATATAAGTCCAAGTGCAGGCCAAGATTATTTGCAGCTTGGAATTTAAAGTTAAACTTGCAATCTTTTTATTGCAGCTGTGTGTTTCTTTAACTTTTCAGTCCTTTCTTTCACTGTGGTATTAGATACATTTTTAGAAGTTGAGACTGCTCCAAGCCATAGAAAATCTAAAATCATAAGCCAGATGTTTGGAAATGAAGAGAAGGTGTTTAAGAAACACAGCTTCAACATGATGACATTATATGTTTTACATACATATATATGTGTACAGACAGATATACCAGTACATATACAAGTACAGTTTGCCAATTCTTTTGCTCATTTCCTGAGTCACGCCCTGAAGGGCACTAATAGGTCATAATATCATGACCTGACTCGCTTGAAGCCTCTACCAGCCTTAAAAGCTCTCATAAAACATTTAAATCTCAACACGAGCTGTTTGGAGGAGTGCTGGTCTCCAGCTCAGCTCTGCCTAACTATGGACTCCTTTTGAGCTTATGATGTGGTTTGGCCTCACAGCTTGAACTTGTCTTTGCCTCATCACCACTTTCCCTCCTGGAGTTCACTGGGCACAACCAGTGAATTGGCTTGACCTCAGCCCTGTTCAGTCACTATGCTTTGGGCTTGTTGGACCTGGCCATCATCTTTGGGTCTGCACCACTTGGTGCTGTGAGCAGGCCGTAGGATCACCTCATCTTCTGGCCTCCTCTTGAGGAGAAAAACTACTCTTGGTGCTCTCTGACACTCTCTTGAAGTACATATGTGAGTGTGTAGGGATGAGCTAGTGTAGACAATGGTACCAAGATAATAGCAGGTGGTAACTCTTGTCTCTTTTGCAGAAGCTTTCTAACTGAAGTTAACTTCACGACTAACGAAGGAGTAGTCTCTAACTGACCTCTTTTTCCCTACAAGAGGCAAAGGACTGAATGATAGCACAGGTAAGGAACTGAAATGTTCAGTAACTGCCGCAACACTTCCAACCAATAGAAAATCTAGATAATTCTTTTATTTTCAGATGTGAAGATCTATGGCTCAGTTTTGGCTAGAGGACTTTGACCACAATTGAAGATAATCCTATATTCCGTGTCCTACCTCACTGACTTGAGCCTGCAAATCATTGCTTGCCCAAATAAGAAGCATTTACCAATGTAGTTCATGTGAGTGTTTCAAGAGCTTAACATTTAAATTGTGATCCTGTAGGGAGCTGCTTCAGAGGCATGTACCAGATGGTCAGCCAACAGGGTAGGAAGATAGAAAAGTGGGTGAAGGAAGCTTCCTCCTTCCTTCTAACCTACAACTTCTCAAAAGATGCATCCAGACAGGAAGGAAATAAAGTATAACATACAACATCTCCTCATTCAACCTGGGTAAGGACAAAGTGTCTGGGAGAAAAGAAGTATGGTGAGGAATGGAAAACAGTACCACAATGAGCCCTGGGACAGATTGTGGGAAGAAAGAAGAAATGAAAAGGTGGGTACCACAACTTTGGCCTCCATAAACCTAACTGAAACTGTTTCATTTACTTCATTCTACAGTCCGTGGCGATGCAGGGAAGCGATTCTGCATCTCTTGACTTGTGTGATTAAAATGTTCTTGGCATCAGCTTTGGTTTTAATGCGATTGGTTTGTAACATAATTAGAAGGGATTTTACAGCTTTGTGTATTTTTATTTAAGAGACAACAAAAGTAGTGCACAGTTGTGTTTTTTACCAGGGAAGGATTGCTAAAGCATTATAGCGGAATGACAGTACAGTCTTGATAATAAGATCATGCATAGCAAGCATTGCAGAACAAGCTCTTAATTTTTTCACACAATGCTTCTGACTCAAATAAAAAGAAGAAGAAGGAGGAAAAAAAGACACAACCTCTGATTTGTTAGACCAGATCTCAATGTCACATTGTACAAGCTGTTTGCAGGATTGGATCACAGAATAGACCCTGAAATGGTGGTGGGAGTGTCAGTTATGTTTCAGTTCTCTGAGCTTTCTGGATTTGGTAACATTCCCAATGTTGGCTTTTGGGTTTTTGTTTTTTGTTTTTTTTCTTCCATTTGAAGTTTACTGCTGAGGCCACAGTAAGACTGTCAGGGATGTTATGCATGAGTGCTCCCACTAAGCCAATGGGATAACTCATGTGTTCAAATAATGCCTGTAAAATTTGATACAAGGAGCACTTAAACATATGCTCTTTCTTCCTCGGAGCACACTTGCTGGCTTTAGTGGGACTTAACAGGCACACAAACCCCTTCCTGATGATACACACAGAATTACTCCAAAAGGCACGTATCTCTCCAGGAAGGGTTCACAGCTGTGCTACCCTCCCAAACTCTCATACCGCTGTGCGCAGAGCCTCATGGAAGTGAGTTTGCTCTTTGCAAGTTTCTCTCTTATCTGTGCCCAGCATCTGCCTCATGCGGCTGTGTCTTCTTATCTCTGTAGGCCTGACCTCCATGCTGAACTTCTACTGGAGAAGTACCGACCTGGGCGTTTGGCACCCCTGCCGACCTCTGTGCTGTGACAGGGTGCCTGCGGACCATGTTTGGGGTTTAACAGACCAGCCAGGTGCTCTACCACCTCCAATAGGACCTTGATAGCAATGATACAATTTACATATCTCAGTGGAGCTGTGCTAATTAAAAACCCCTGGAGGATCTGATGTCTTAACTTCTCCTCGATTGGCTGTGAGCATATCTGCAAGGCTAATTGTGCTCCAATGCCAGGTTCTCCCCTCCACAAACACACATGTTCAATTCATCGGTATGGTTATTCCACTGTTCGGTCAAAATACAATACATGCTATATTTTTGTGACATAGGAGAGCACTGGCTGTGAAAAGGGACCTGGGGAACAATTCACCTCCGAAGGAAACAAAGTGTTGCCTTTTCTGTTGTACCACTTAAGTCAACAGACGAGCAATTTTGAGGCCTCCTATTGTGCCCTAGAGTATGTTTTGATATTGCATTTTAAGACATTGCACTGCTTAAACAGAAGATATAGTCAGTTCTGAAATGTTTTGTACCTTCACGGAGAAAAGGAGCTTTGCCATCAGGATGCAACAAGCTCATGACACAGCCTCCTGGAAGTGGTGTAAGCAGACTCGAAGAAGCCCAGACAAAAGTGGCCTAGTCAGCCGGACTGTTCTGTGCCAGGCAAAAACAAAGTATGTCTATTAGTGCTACTTAGTGGAGTGACAAGCCAGCCTTGAGCCAGGTATCCTATTCGTATTGCTCGTGCTCTCTCCGCCTAATTTCCCCCTGTCTTTTATGCTACATAGGTAATTGTTCGTCCATGTGTGAAAATTGGTATGTGATGCAGTCATGCTGCTCTGATAGGATTTTGGAGAATGAGACCCATGGCTCTTACTGCCTTGGCCTTGTGAAATTTTGGGACAGCTGCAAGACTACAAGTGCCACGTTTTCAACTTGGATTTGTTTGCTGAAGCATGTTTTGAAACTGTGCTCCTCAGCACTGGAGCCTGACACTTGTTAGCCTTACTTTAAAAATGTGTATATATAAGGACTTAACAAACTCACTGAACACAGCTGGAGGAACTGATTTCTCAGGAGACCCCATAAAGAGAAACATAACACAGCAAGGTTATTAACAGAAAGGCATCAAGGTCATTTAGTTATTGCTGCACTCCTTTGGATCTAAAAGAGACTGCAAAACTTGAAATGATTGGAAATACCATAGCTTATAAAACAAGCTGCATGGCCAGCTTGCGATGCACCGCTGCAAATACTTTGTGTATTACTTGAATGCCATTTCAGTCAGGGAAACAAGGCTGAAGGAACTTGAAGCTACGTTGTTGATCTGCACCTAATGATCCCTAGTACAGCTGGCAAAGAAAACATCCCGGTAATCAGAAATTTTAGCTTGAGTTTTTCAATGGAATGGGGATTTTTCATCTTTGTGGATTTCCTATACTCATACATGCAGTGGAAAGGGTGTGTGAGGGGAAAATAAATACAGAGAAAAAAAGTAAGGAAATAACCGAAACATCATTAATCCTGCAACCTTTGAGCTGCTAAACTATTTTTGATGTTTTCAGAATGTGATATTTAAAGGGACCTCTGCCATACACATCTGTGGCAAACATCATGTTAGAGTGATACTGAATGGCCAATTATTAAAACTTTAGTGGATAAATGTAAAGAAAAAAATATACTGCTGTATATATACTTGGCAAGGTGAATATGTGTTAAGTGCATATATGCCTTCTGTTTCTTTAACAGATAAAATGCTTTGGAAAAAGAAAAAAAGAAAGAAAGAAAGAAAAAAAAAAGGCTGGCAAACCATGCTGTGTTTAAATGAACTGTTCAGAACTTAGAGCTGCTGAAAAAGAAAGATCAGAGCAAACCTGCGAGCTGAGGCAGAAGGAGATGCTGCAGTGGAAAATGTGAGCAATTTTACAGAAAAAGTTCAGAAGTAGCAAGAAACATGTCTAGCCCAGCTGAAAGTAAAACTACATAGCTGCAAGGAAGTAAAATGGTGCAAAAATACAGAATCTACCAAGCTACAGATATATAATTCTTTCTGAAAAGACAAAAGCAGTACTCGGTGGAAAGCCTAAAGCTCTGGGACTCTCTCTTTTTGGATGCATCTATGCTAGCTTCAGAGCACAAACCCAAGCTCAAACTTGCCTCGTGTTTGGACACAAGACTGTGCTCAAGGCCTTGGGTAAGCTCCATCTTGGGGAGGAGGAAGGGAGTTGGAGCTGGCTCAGCACTTTAATATAACCCCAACAGTATCATGCCCTGCATGGCACACGAGCCTTTGCCTTCTCCCAAATCCTCCTCTGTTCTCCTTATAATTCTGCTTGAAAACAGCTCCCTCCCAGACAGGTTTAACATCACATCCCACAAAAGCCTGCTGCTAGATGTGTGTGTGCTGAGTCTGAGGTGGTCCAGCCTGCTCAGCAGCAGCATGGGTGCAGCCTACTCCAGGCTGCCTTTCGGATACAAGGGTGCTACTGGTTTCACTAGGCTGCTATTTCTGTTTCTTTCTCTTCTTTCCCCTTAGATTTTGTCACAATGCCATGGAGGGTTTGGCCAGGCAGGGCGTGCAGCCAGCTCACAGGATGCTGAGGAGCTCTTGGGCCTCACCATCTTCCTCTGCAGTGAGACCTGGGTCTCATGTACCCCACGCCTGTGGCTTGGGCATGGTGCTACAGACTCAACATAGCTGTGGTGGCTAAGGAGACTGCACAGAGACTCTACTAGGAGGTATCTTCCTCAGCAACTGCTTTGCTCTGTGGCTGTGACTGTGGACACTGGAGGCCTGATATGCTGACAGGAAAGAGGGCTGATGCCACGCTGTGATGACAGTTTGGATACGAGGGCATTGCTTCCCCTGCCCACAGGAGCTACAGCTGGGAGTCATAGTTAAGATTGGAAAGCCCACTAAGCTCATGTAGTCCAACTGCCAAGCCATCCCCACAACATCAAGAAACCATGTCCCTCAGCGCCACATCCACACGGTTCTTGAGCACCTCCAGCAATGGTGACTCCACCACCTCCATGGGCAGCCCATTCCAGTGCCTCACCACTCTTTATGGAAGGCAGTTTTTCCTAATATCCAGCCAGGAAGCTCTCCTGTAAACACATGTAAGGAGGTAGCCCAGCTGTCATGGTTCTTCTGAGGAAAAAGGATAAAAGCTGACCCAAACAGATGTTAGCACGGCATCATAAACACAGGTACTCGTTTGAGGCACTCCCACACTAATGATGAACGTGGTACAAATAACCAGATGTGGCACCTGTGAAGCTCACTGACTGCCCTGTAGTTGAATTTCTGGTAAATAATACCCAATAGAGTTTGAAGCTCTGTCAGTAAATTGTACTCCATATCACTTTGTTAACATGGAGCTGGACAGACTCACACTTCTCTTGATGGCCACAACACACAGATACAGTACCTAGGAGAAGCAGAAAATAAGGTTGGACCAGAATTCCTCAGCGGAGCATTTTTCCAACACACAGCGCCAGTTTGTCCAAATCAGAAGTGAATCAGTTTGCAGGATGGCCTGTGAGGACAGACAGAAGGTAGTGCCATGCCCTCTGGCTGGCTGCAAGTGCGGTGAGCCCTGGAAGCTCTTTGAGCAACACCCGGCACCAGGTAAGCCAAGATCCTTCCAGCTGAATGACACTGAATGAGGAGCCTCAGAGCACAAGCTATTAGATAGCAATTTCCTTGACAAAAGCTTCTACGTTAATTCAGTACAGACTACTTACAGAATTTCCCTTCTCTGAGAAAATTTCAACTTTTACAGAGAAATGGTGCTTGGTGGGGTTTTTTTTTCCCCCTCTTTCCTTTTCAGAACTTCAAAAGTTACCTCAAAAAAAGAAATTCCCCGAAGCCTTAATAATAAAGATTGTCTGTTGTGTGCCAGGATGTAATGTACAATATAACATTTTTACATTTGATGCTCAGCGCAGTTAAATTTACCACAGTGCTTCACATTCAATATATACCGAGAATTCCAGCGAAATCACATGCTGTTCAATGAGAGATTTATCATGGGGTGCTTAACAATGAATTATTTAAGAGTACCTAATGTATCATGGTTTCCTGAGAGCCTAATGTGTGCGTGTGTATATACTTATACATAAAATACCTGTGAGCCATTATAGAATACCGGTTTCTGAGCGTAGGGGTTTCAAGTGTAAATCTAGAGGATGTTTAAAAAAAGGTGTCCTCCTGAAAGTGCAGCGGAGTTTTAGGAGGTAAAAAAAAGCCTTAATCTCGCCCATTCGGATACGCACGGAGTCGTTTAAAAGCAATCCGTATCTTGTAGGTGAACCTCTTAAAGGTGTCTCAGTTCTGCCACGGTAGATATTCTTGATGTGCACATCAATGTGGCACTTCAGATGTGACTGAAAACTTGTTTACAAACGTCCCTCATTTGCAGGTTGGATAATATTACTCCGTGCCTTCTACAAGCGGGCATACATAGCACTTTCCCCACAGTTCTGGACCGAGTGGTTAATGCACTTCCTTTCTACGATGGAAAAACAGACTGGGAAGGATGAAGCGGTCTGGTCTGCCCAGCAGACACGGGCAGGGAACACACAGCCTGTCAGGTTGCCTTCTTGGAGCTTTCCCAGGGCTGCCCTCAGGACTGTAGTTTCTGCCACACTGGAGATGAGCTGGAGCCCCTTCTTTGGCCCCTATCCCTGCCCGCATGAGGTGTCCAGGCTGAGGAGTGGCTGCCTCTCTGACTGCTTCTTCAGCTCATGGTGGGAACAACCTCGTAGGGCCAGGCTCTTGGCTTTGCATTGTGTTCTTTGACCCAAAGTGCCTTGCAGATGGCTGTTTGCATGCTGAAGTGTGTATGAGCTGGCACCATCTGATACGGAATCACAGAACAGCCCAAGCTGGAAGGGACTCATGAGGACTGTGAACTTCAACTCCTGGCCCCACAGAGGACTATCATCCCATTGTCCTCTTTGTCTCCTCTCCCCTATCAAGGACCTGTCTCCTCTTTGCCACCTCACTGAGTTGTTCTTGTAAGACAGTAGTGCTTGTTTGCAGAGGAAACGCTCCTGTACACAATGGTGAGCTGAGAGGACTGGGTTTGCACACTGCCAGGTGACTCCTTTCAGTAGAACACTTTCCTGCTGGCTCCAGTGGGGTTGCTATTGTCCACCATTCCATCTTGCAGATGGGAGCCCTGCTCTGAACTTGCTCGGGACCTCAAAGAGAGAATGTGGCTGGGGACTTCCTTCACCACCAGCTGCACTATGTCCCTGTTCTCATGCGTTGTATGAGGAAGGGCAGCATTTGGTGCTTCCTCCCTTATTAAGGCAAGGTGACGGCAACCTGAAGCTTTCAGGGAGTGGGTAGAAAGGGAAGACTGCAGCGTTCTGCAAAGGCCAGTGGGACAGATTCAATAGGACAGCTGAACAGGACAAGTCCAAGTCTGGAGATAATTTCAGAGGTCACTTGATCTCAGGTTAGCAACCGGTCAGATCGGGAGGGCTAGTTTAAGCTAACAGCACCTGCCGGATCATATTCACGTTAATATGATCAGCCCGGTGGCAACTCCGTTCTTTAGCAGCAGCCCTGAAATCTGAAAGCCAGAGAGAGACGAACAAAGCCCCTGCCGGGGAGTTCACCTCGTCTGACAAGGAGCAGCGGAACGTTCCTGCTAGGGGTGCTCCCTGAGGGTCTGATCCTCCCATAAATCTCTCATTAGCAATGGTGATGCGCACCACCTCCAGGTGCTTTGAAGGCGGGCTGTCCCCCTGGGCTTTTGTCTCCTGCGGAAGGAACGGCGCTCCCGGGCAGGAGGCAGGGAGCCCACCGAGGCGCCTCTGCGTTTTCAAGGTATGGATTAAGCGAGCTCCAGAGGGAAGATGGCCGAGGCCGCGGACAACGGCCGGTCTCACTCCCGCACGCAGCTCCGCAGCCCCGCTGCTCCGCACCTTCCCACCTCTCTTTCTCACAAACGCCTCGTGCGATTCAATGCCGTTAGATAAAGGGACCTCCGCAAAACTCAACACCTCCTTAAACAGCGCTGCCCGCTCCCAACCCAGGCACGGCGCTAATCCCAGGGCAGACCCCGAGGAGCCCCTCCCAACCGCGGACCGCCCGCCCCGCACAGCTGATGGGCGCAGCGCAGCCCCCGGCCCCCTCCCACCATCCCCGCGGCCCGGGCCAAAAAAGGGGCGCCGCGGCGGCGAGCTCGACGCGCCTCCTCCTCGTATTTCCTCCCCCGCCCACTTCCAGCGGCGGAGGGGCTCGCTGCCGCCGCCGGCTGCCGCCCGGCATGAAAAGTTCCCGGCCGCAGGATGCGCGGCGCGGCGGTGAGTTCCCCCGGCGGGGCCGCGGGGAAGCCCGGGCGGGGAGGAGACGGACAGAGAGAGGGAGGGGAAGGAGGGGAGGGAGGGAGGAACCTCCGGGATCTCCGCGTCAAAGCCGCGGCGCTGCGTGTGCGTGGCCGTGCCGGTGCCCCGGGGGCCGGCTGGCGGCAGGGGGGAGCGCGACGCTCACGGCGCCCGACGGCGGCGGAGCGGGACTCCGGGAGAGGGAGCGCGGGCACCGCCCGCTGGGGGGCACGGAAACCCCCTCGGTGACCCCTCCCCCACCCCCCTCCCCTGCTCGGGCCGGCGGCGGGGCGTGGGGGCGTGGCCGGGAGACCCGGTGACGTCACTGCTCCGGCCCGGCTTCCTGCAATAGAAAGTGAGGGACGGTAAAACACCCCCCCCCGCCCCCTCCCCCCACCCCGGCCGGCTCCTCCCTCCCCCCCCCCCGCCCTGCCCCGGTCACGGCGCGGCTCTCCCCGAGGGGAGCCCGGCGGGGGCCTCCCGCCCCGCCCCCGGACACGCCCCGCCCCTCGGCGCTTGGGGGCGGAGCCTGGGCCGGCCCGGGAGCGGCGGGGGGTGGGGGGGGGGCACGGCGCGGGGAGGAGAGGAGAAGAGGAGGGCCGGGGCCGCGCAAGGCGGCGGTGGTGCTGGGTCATGTTTGTGTTGGAGGCTGTCAGGGGAAGGAGGCTGCCGCCCGCCCCCCCACGCGCCGCCATCGCCCGCCGCCGCCACGGCCCCTCCGCCAGGTTTGTAGTGGGCCCGGGGCGGGGGGGGGGGGTTGGCCGGGGTTGGAGGAGGGGGGTGGCGGAGGAGGCTTTGGAGCTGGGAGGTGGGCGCTTCTCCACCGTACCTGTGGGAAGCGAGTGCTTTCCCAAACCTGATTTTAATTTTTTTTAAATTTATTTTTTATTTTCTTTTCATATATTTTTCTTGGTTTTCTTTTCCCTTGCGCTGACCCTTCTCCCCCCTCACCCTCTTCGGCCCCGCCGCCGTCCGGCCCCCCCTTCCCCCCCCCCCCCCCCCCCCGTCGCGTACACGCGCAGCGCTTTGTTCGGTGTTCGGCGCGGCGTTGCGGAGGGGTTTTCCCAGGCTCCGCCCTCCGCATTCATTCATGCTTTCCCCCCCCCCCTTCCCTTCCCTCTCTCCTCTCCCCGTGCTGCGGTGCCCCCCCCCCCCTCCCCACCACCACCTCCGTCCTTCGCACAAAGGAGCCCCCCGCTCCGATCTCCGATCCCGCTTGTTGCTCCCTTTGTGTCCGTGCCTGCCCCTCGTTGGGTCCGTGCGGCGGCCGCAGACAAAAGCGGCGTTAAACGTTAATGTTTCTCTAAGCTGGAAGGGTTCGAGCGGAGTGCTTGTAGGGGTTCTGAATTCGGTTTTTACGGAAACATCGTTTGTCCGGCTTGAAAATGCTGAAAAACCCTACGTGCTCTCTCCTATCAGCAGTCATTGTGCCTACGTTAAGAGCTGTTCTGAAGTTTATCTAAATCCAAATAAATTCATCCTACTATTAACTAAGAAAATGTCTCGACTCGAGGTAGAGTGACTGTAAAAATAAGCGGCGTTTCGTTCTCTTGAGCTGGAACGGTGCAACAGCTCCACTTATTCTCTCTATAAGTTCTATAAGCACTTTGCCATAGGTCTGTAAGGGATTTCAGATAACGAAGCGTGCTGGAAGTATACCAGCAGATCACTGGGAAAGGGAGAAAGTGATGTGAGCGTTCTGCTCCCTGCTGCATGCATAGTGCTTCCCCAGGACTTGCACTCTGCAACTGTGGCTTTCCCCTGTGTGTGCCAGTGGGGTGTACTGCCCTTCCTTTCTGCCTTTCCCCCCCCCCCCCGCAGATGAGCATCCTTTAGCTTGAAGCCTGACGTCAAGTTTAGTTTAGTTTTCTGGTTTTTATTTGCATGGGACACAAGTTGCTGGAAGTCGTTTTCGGGTTAGGAAACGGCTGATGAATGTGGAAAATGCAAAAGGATCTTGGTTTTCTCATGGCTCCTGAGAGATCCCAAATGGAGAGTCACCCTTAGTTAATTTTCTTATGGTATTTGGATGCGCTGCTCCATAAAAGGATAGGTACAGGAATATGTTGTGCTCCTCATTCATTTCCATAGCTGATAAAGACAGGTAGATATCCTTTATTTTTCCTTATTAATTCACGTATCTTTTCTCTTTTTTTTGTTGTTGTTTTCTTATTAGCATATGGATTAACTGACCCCTCTGACAAGTTTATGGAGCTGCCACATCTCTGCTTGCTGTACGTTTCATTTCTGGGAGGAGAAAGCAGTGTATGAGATTAGAGGAAAATGCCTCGGACAAAGCAGATACATCCCAGAAATCTCAGAGGTATGTTGCTGTCTGCTGAGGAAAAAGGCTTTTTTGGAGACTTGAGGTGCACTTCCAGCTATGGGAGGTTAAAGGGAATCTATGCCTAAGGAGGTTGTTTTGATCCAAACGCTGTTTGCCAGCAATCCGAGGAGTAACCCAGGAGGGCTCTCTGATTTTGAGAGAAATATGCAGAATCTGTTCTTATTCTTGCAGTGTGTATGTGCCTGGCAGCACTCTCGTTATGCTCAGAGCAATAGCCAGCTCGAGCATGGAAAATGCAAAGGAAAGGCATTGTTTTCTTACTGAAGAATTTACAGCTGAAATATACCAGGAGGTGGGAAGTGAGTGTGTAATGTAGGGGCAGTGTGAGAGCTGTCAGCCAGGGGTTGTTTTTCTTAATAGCAATCAGTGTGTCTTACTGCTGGGGGGTGGGAGGATCAGGCTCTCCTCCCAGCCATGCCCCCACACTATTTATCACCTCTGTCACTTTGCTGCCTCGGGATTCTCTGGGTTTGACCTTGGTCTCCTTGCTGCCCTCCCTCACGCACAGCTGAGCTCAGAGAGGAGCAGGCGTGTGAGTGACCTCCCTATAAACTGGGCATCTCCTTGCTGGGATACTATTCATGCTGCGTAGAGCCAGGGGTGGCAGGTGAACACCAGCCTGTGATTGTTGCTGTCTTAGAGTGTCCCTGGAGGAAATAAATAAGGGGAAAGATACAGATTAGTTGAAGAGGAGATGTATGTGCAGAAGGAAAGCACTCTTTCACTGCTGCTCTGATCAGTAGCAGTCAGGAGGAGATCATGCTTCCACCTGCACCCTCACGTGTGGCTGTGATCAGCCCTTTTAAGGTGAGTTTCACAGCTGCGGTAGGAAAACATCCCCTTAGAAAATAAAAGCAATGACAAACCACAGATATCAATGTGAAGTTTTAGGGGGAGGAAGAGCATTTGTTTTTGTGCTGTATTTTGTTTTGTGGGGTGGTTGTTTCTTTTGGTTTTTAAACAGCAGCGCCTAGCATATGTAAGCAGATGTTTCACTTAACGTACAGTTGAGAGGCTTTTAAGCATTGGTGTATGCAGCTGTACCAAAGGCATTGCGTTTGTGACCTGTATCACTGTTACCACGTGGCAGCTCTGCTGTAGAAGACATTTTAGCAGTGTCTTCATTCAGGAAGCGCTGAGTAGTGTTGTTCAGCATGATGGATCAACTTCCATCACGGATACTGTGAGGGAAGAAGCAGGAGTGGGCACTCAGCAGTGGTGGTGCTGCTTCCCCTTCTTAGCAATAAATTAGACCCCTGTTTTTAATATTGCTCCTTACCAGCTTGCTGATACAGCTGATGTTATGTTTCCCGATCAAATGTAAAGGTGATCTGATTTCAGTGCTCTGTTATCTGCTCTCGTATTACGCTCTCCAGCTGAAAAGGAGTTGAATCTGATGTGTAGTTTTTTTTTCCTAGCTTTGTGTTTGCTTCAGTAAATGCTTCAAATAAATAATCTAATTAAACTCCTAATTGCGTAAGAAAATAATTACTTTCTTCTTTCCTTGTGTAATTTCCCCAGTCGCTTAGCTTTTACCGCCTCTATTATAGAAGTTTTCATCAATTTATCTCTCTCCACAACAAACAGAGGTTTCGAATAAATCAAGAGGGGTTAAATGTTGAGAAGAGAAATAGGGGTGTAGAATGAGCCCATGATTTGAAAGGACAGCGACACCTTTTATTGACAGTTAGAAACGTTTGTTGAAGCTACCCAGTTTCTGCACACTTCAACATGTTGTCAGCGTACATTGCTACTAAATGGGTTATTAGAGGTGAAGTGATTTGAAAAATCAGTTTACTTCTCATTAGTTATGCCCTATTTCCATTTTTAGTCTAGATAATGAGGAAAAGCTGGATTTCGGTTTCTTTAGTCTTTTTACTTGTTTCTGAGAACATATCAGAAGATGTTTGCTGAACACATCAGGTATTGATGGAATTGGAAGAGGCTGAAAGGTTTTGTATTCCTCTTCTCCCACAGCTTATTTTTGTGTATGGAAAGTTGGACCAGCCTCAAATTGAGAGTTTTAACTATTAAAAATAAAAAAGAAAACCGAAACAAATGTGTTCTATGTCTGTGCTGTTGAATTCGTGGCTATTGGTACAGATAATAACTAGATATGTAAAAAGAATGCGTGGCTGTGATCTAAGATGAAATTAAGATGTATTATTAAGTGGCTTTTGTTCTGAGGATAAAAGCTATGTTCACATTATCTAAACTTAATTATTACCTCCTGTACTATGTGCTAAGAATGCCCCATGCCCCCACCTGGCTTCTTTCTTCCTTGTCTCAACCCCTCTGGTTGCCCTGTAGCCATTGAATGGCCAGCAGCTTTACCTGCGTTTGTCTGGGGTCCATCAATGTTTAACTTTTGAGAGAGCACTGTCTAACAACCCTTGGCTGCTCTGTTGCGCGTCGGATGAGTTGCTGCAATGGCACTTGCTTTCCAAGTCAGCCTGAAGAATAAACAACCAAGTCCAAGAACCTAAAATATGTATACAAATTCTGAAGCAAAAGAAAACCAAAGCAACCAAACCCATAACTTCACTTCCCCCCCAAAAAAAAAGTTAATTTGTGGGTTTCTGCAGCATAGAAATAAGTTCTGAAGGTTTTAATGTTGCCTTTGTTTACTGTAAGTAATGTTATTGTCTGGGGAACATGAAATAGCATTGTTTAATAGAGAGAGTTAAATTTAAGGTTTTGGCAAGAAACATGAAGGCTCTTCTTTTTTGTTTTTTGACATGGCTTTATTTTACTTCTTTTGTATGCCTTTGGTAGACTCTGTAAAGATCAAATTTGTTTGCTTATTTATTGAGTGTGTTTG
The DNA here is from genome assembly GCF_039878825.1 of Excalfactoria chinensis. NCBI lineage: Eukaryota > Metazoa > Chordata > Aves > Galliformes > Phasianidae > Excalfactoria > Excalfactoria chinensis. The sequence continues at coordinate 82,233,841 of NC_092826.1, forward strand.
ATTTTTGTTTTGGAGTGTGATAAGGTCCTGTACCCTCTTCCTCTCTCTTGGTTTCCACCTTTTGTTTATAGAGGAATCAATGTGTAGTGCCATATTAACCTGATTTTTACAGCAGGAAAGAACCTGTGTCAAAAGGGCAGGATATGGGAAGCATTATTTTGCAAATAAAATTTATTTATCCATATATATGTACATATGTGTATAAAACCAACAGAATAAGTCAGCCGTTTGTTTTCATGATTATGTGCTAGTGACATGGTTTTAATGCTCGACTGCAGCTGAATGAGCATGTTCTATCTGATGCCTTATGTCAGTAAGGCATCAGCTACGCTATGCTTGTTTCGTTATTCTGTTTTGTCGCGTCAGTCTTCCACGCTTCTCAATGCAAATAGGTCCTTAGGTTTAAAAGCATCAGCATTAGCTGGGGACTGCTTTGGTGAAGAATCGCACGTAGTATCAGACTTAAGGAGGAAAAAATAAAAGCAAAAACCAAAATAGAATAATCAAACACTAACCAGATATCTGAGTTACCTGTCAGCTACGCAGCCAGAATGGATTTCATAAGCAGACATTCCTGATGTTGTCTTAGCCCCTTGGACCTCTTGGCCATTTATTGCGTTGCTAACAAAAGTGTTGTTATCCTCCAGAAAATGAGTGTGCTGTCAGAGAGGAAAACGTCTGTCTTGCTCAGGAGGTGGGCTGGAAACAGTGGGATTATTGCAGTCTTTACTGCTTACAAGACATCCAGAGCATTGTCTGTCTTAGAATTATCCTTGTGTGTCGTGTTTTAGGCAGGTGGTAGAAGACTGCTTTGCGTGTAGTCACACTATATATTTACATGACCAATTGATACATGGATGGAGCAAACATCTCACAGAAGCAGAAATGTATTCCCAGTGGTACAGCTACATTCTCTAATCATGCTTTTAGCAGTACAGAGTGAGCTTGGTTTGTTGTCAGATGGTTGTGAGGATATAGGAGGAAAAACAGCTCATGTTTTTGTTCACTTTGGTGTACCCAATTGCAGAGATTAAACTGAGAAGCTATATATTCTTTGTATGCTGTTTAGCAGAGCTGTAATGCACAGATATAAGATTGTTGCAAATATTTTGAACTCCTTCTTTTTCTTAGATAAGCTTTTTATTTTTCAAATACGAATTCTTGCTGTTTCTGGTTTTTCTTCTCAGTCGAATATTTCCATTTGAAACAAATGGTGGATGGGCCCATAAACTTCAAGAACTGTGTCTAAATCTTTTTAACACTGTGTTTGTTAAGGAAGTGCAAGTATAATACAAGTATTTCTGTTCAATAGCCTGATAGCTAAAGTTGTTGGGAAGCTGGTTACGTTCTGTGTCTGATTTCTAGGAGACTGAGGTGTCTGCTGTGTCTTAAGTGTAATTTAGCAAAGGCTCTGAAAGTTGGATCAAAATTATGATGTGTTTTCAATATTGAAATAAGCCTGTTGACATTGGAAGCTGACCTGTTAATATTTCATATTAGTGCTTAGTCATGTTGTCCGTAAGACTTGAGAACAGATCATTGTGCTGTGCTGTAACTCGTGATTTGCATTAAAAAAGAAAAAAAAGAACAGATTTTATAGTAGTCGCATCTGTAACTTGCACCTGGTTTACGTAAAAGGAATCTGCAGGTGTAACACTTGACTTTCAGGTCATAGTACTGTTTCTGATACAAAAATAATGCACAATGTTATGGAAGCTATTGAGGTGCTTTTGAGGCAGTGCTGGTACATCAGAAGTGTTGGTAGCCTGCACTTTGTGGTGTGCCTGTGGGCATTTGCTGTAGGAAAAGCTCAAATGTGTATCTTGCTGAAATTTCTGGAGCGTATGTGACACAGGCAGAACAAGAAGTCAGAGCCTTGTCTCGGTGATTCTGTTATAGAAATACACATTGATTTGGCAGCAAGTGTTGTTTTTGTGTATTGAATGGTTTCTAATAATTTCACTTCAAACTAAAATCTCCCTCATAAAGATAGGAGGATCACCTGGTTCTGTAGATATCGGCTGGCCGGGCCTGCTTTCAATGCAGTGTGTAGTCTGTGTTTCCTGTAGACTGTGGAAGCAGTCTCTCTGTGGATCATGTTCTTCACCCTGGATGTGGAGTGATAGAATTTCTCTCGCTCTTGCTTTTGGTTTTATATATTTAAGGTGATATACTTCAACAGAGCTTCTTGTCTGCAGCCATTATTGTTGCTATCTGTTGTAATGTGAATAATACATATGTTTTTACATTTGAAAAACTATGATACTATGTAGTGTTAGAAAGGCTGAGTTTAAAGCTCTGTTTTGCCATTCTTTACCTGGTAATCATCCCCAAACTTGATTGTGTAAGCATTTTTTGACAGGGTCTGATCATGTTCACTGCTCAGGATGGCTGGGCCCCCCTTCTGTCAGTGGCCACAGGTGATGGTCAAATGTCTGCTGAGAGCTGATTGCAACAGAGGAAAGGCTGGCAGGATGGATAAGATTGCACTGCCTTAAGGGAGCTGCATTTTGTTCTCCAAGCTTCTAGTGTGAGGTTGAGTGATTCTGTTAAAAACCAAGCTTCTGCAGCCAGCTACTAATTGTGTTCTGTGTTTTGCCAAAGGTGAGATGCCACGGCACAGATTATCAGTTCTAGTAACTGCAGTTTGTGTTTTATGTTCAAATTGTAGCCATGAACACCCTAAAATATGAATTAATTCAGTCGGGGCCTAGGTGATTCAAGCTGAAGACCCAAGATTAGCCAACACTTCTGGTACATCTCTTAATCTCTGTTTCCTACCTTCAAATTGGAGATGCATCAGTTTCTAAGCTCCTAGAGGATAAGGTTGTTATTATTGTTCCTAAACAGTGGAAAAGATGGAGAAACTGCTCGTCTTGTGTTTGGGGTGTGCTGCAAGTAAGGCCTGGAGCCAAGCTGGCTTCCACTGGGTAAGCAACCTTACTTTTGTTACTCTCTAACTTCAGTGCTCTGTTTCATCATCTTAGCATTTCAGATATATTCTGAAATGTTACTTCCTAGCTGTCAAAATAGCAAACTTGAAAAAGAAAAACACCAAAAAACAACAACAAAAAAAAACAGAAAACCCCCAAGAAATTCCATTATATTGAATCCCTTGTGAGTCAGTGCCGTGCTGGGACCCTGTGAGACTGGTCAGGCCTTCAGCACATAGGCTTTGCCCTCATGGAGCATGGTATGAGGATGGAGGAGGAAGCTTTTTGGCAATTGGTGCTGGTGTTAAGAGCTGTTAGGGCCTTCGGAGAGAATAAGGCTTATGGGTTTTAAATGTTTGTACCATTTTCTGTAATAGCCCGTTTCAAGTGCTTGGCATAATGTCCCTGAGAAAGCCCCTGGGTGCAGGGAGAGCCTTTAGAGAGGAACAACTTTAAGGTCATAGCTTCCCAAGTGGTTCTGAGGTTGCTTTAGTTGTGCTAACACTGAGGGCAGGGAGTGATTTTTAGGCTGAATCAGCTTCCCTCTGGTCCCACACAGCCCACTGCTGCAGGAGTATGTCCAGGGAGAGACAGCTTAGAGGCAGCCATAGCTAAAACCCTCCTTGCTCCACGTCGCTTGGGTTTACAAGCATTTGTGCTGGTCTAAGAGTGGGGAATGGGGAACAAAAAAAAGGTGCCTGATGCAGGTAGCATTACTGAATTGCCTTTTTCCTAAGCCTTATTTCTTTCAGTGCATTGAACTGCATCTTGAACTTACTGTGAAACTATGCTTGGAAACATGTTATTTGCCATGCAGAAGCAGCAGGCTTTTTGGGAGTCTTAAACTGCTGAAAGTTGAGTATATATTTTTATCAGGGTAATATTAGATCTGTTCCTTACTTCTGGGCTGTTTGCTTTTCCTCGCAAAACCTTCTTTTGGCACATTTCAAGACTGAGAAGCAATGGAAGTTTCTAATGGGGTGTTGAAGAATTTTAGTATACCGGTAAGCCAAGAGGAAACTGAACTTCTCCTAGCCAACACATTAATTGAAAACAAGAAAATATAACAAAAAATGCCTGCTCCTAAAATTTGATGTATGACTTTCATGCAGCATGGACAGGGCATGACTAAAAGTGAAGTGAAAAGTAATCGAAACATAAGCATGCTTAAATGTAGTTGTTGCTGTTAACCCCAAATGTTTCTGTATATAGATTGTCGCATGGTAAACATTAGGAAAAGGTAATAATGCAGAGTGAATCTGCTGGACTGACAGTGGCAAAAACAGGTGCTTTCAGAGGGAGCTTTATCCCCCTTAGAAAGTGAAGTGGAAGCAATGCAGATAGATGCTTCTGACTTGATTTGGTATTCTGTTGATTGTTAATTGAGCAAAGCATATGAAATGCTACGGCACTGGGCATTTGCTGGAGCACGAGCTCTGGTGTGTTCAGAGGGTTTTGGAAAAAAAGATGTAATTGCAGCTGTGAAAAGAGGAAAAAATAAGATTTCCACAGTTGTTCTTTCAAATGTTTCTATTAGAGCAGGCATTTTGCTTGGGATGAAACTGAATTTTTTGGGGGCTCTGAAACAATGACATTTTGTGAGAGACAAGTTTTCTGGTGAGCGTTTAGAACAATAGAACTTCTTAAGAAAGAGGCCTTGCCAACCTATATAATCCTCACAGCTCAGACTAGATGTTGGTTTGCCGTGGATGTGTATGTAGCATAACTGCTTTAACGTCCTTTGTAGGCAGTGAACTTGCCCACACAAACAAACAACAATGTAATAGCTGCTTTCAGGATGTCACCTTTAGAAAATAGCAGGTAGATAACTGAGCTCTTCCAGCCTATCCAGGATTTTGTTATCAGAGCCTCCTCATGGTTTTATGGTTGCTGACGCCCTGAATTATCTGTTACAGAAGAGGACAGACAGGCTTATGGTCTCACATTTCCCCAAATTAACTTTTTCTTGCTCTAAAAATGTGCAAGTTTTCACTTGCATCTGTATTTTTAAAGTCTGTATACATTAGTGTCCCAGACTGTATAGTTGTGTGCTGCTTTATTGCGGATCTCCTCTTGTATCTAGCAAAATAAACTTTCCAAGTACATTGCAAGCGCTTAATTAAAACTCAGTTGTAATGAATTGTCAGTAATTAAAAGGGGTAACACAGGAATTTGCAGCAGTTTCCTTCCAACTGTACCCTGATCCTACTTCATGGTGCTTGAAAAGAATGGTATGGGAAGTACTTGCTTGCTGCTCCAGGCAAGCACCCCTGGGCTCTGGGATGCCTTTCCTGTCCTTGGCAGGGGGGAAAGGTGTTCAGGGCCTCCCTCTGCTGCCTGCTTGCAGGGCTGATGGTGGGGAGTAGCATCTGTCTGACAGAACACTATTCAATTGCTGAAGAGGTGAAAACTCTTGTTCTAGCCACAGACATTTGTTATCATCAGAACAATCTCCCTGTAGTCTGACTTGTAAAGAATAGTCCTCTGGTTTTGGGCTTCCATTCTGTTTGTGTTTGAATCGTGAAATTGTTCCCTTTTGGTGCAGAAGGCACATTGCTTGAATTACTTGCGATCAGACAATTTGATTTCAAATTGCAAACTGCTCTAAATATTTATGCCAGGAAACATAAATGAGACTTTCCAGAGCTGCACGTTTTTGAGGAGCTAGTTCTACAAGTATGTGCTTCCTAGGCTTGTTTGTTCTTTGGTATGTCGGCCTTCTGTAGCAAAAATTATAGCTCAGTGATGGCTCTAGAGATCCTGAAGAGGGAAACTAAGGCTCTTTGCTCAGTTGGAAGAGTAAGACTTTCCTTTCTGTATTAAAGGAGATGAATCAGCCGGACTTTACATTTCCAAATTGCGCAAGGTGCAGCCTTCCCCTCTACTTGTTAAGTGTACCATAACTCAGAATATTTACATTAAGAAGGTGGAGAGGGGGGGGAAAAAAGTGCAACAGCTGTTTGGAGCCTTCTGTGACGCATTTGTGGAGGGAGTGGAGAAGCTCTCGTTTAGTAAGGCTGGGCAGGACTGTTTGTTTCTGTATAATAACTTATAAAATGTCTGTAAAGTTTGTCTCAGAATGAGACAGCTCACGGAATGTGCTGACATAGAATTTCCCTTATGACCTCTGGTGACTGAAAAAGAAATGGCTTTGTAATGACCCGCAGGTGTGAAGAGTGGAAGACTGGAGCTGAGAAAGTCCGTGTGTATGTGTAGCTTCAATCTTTGACTTCAGATTTTGTCTATACTCATAATCACATTTGGTTTGTATAATAAACTCCGCTTAACATCTTTGGTTGACAGCTGAAGCCATGAGTAGAGAATGCGGACCGTGAACTCGTACATTAAAACACCCTGTGAACTGTTTTTCCCCCAGATTCCTGTGTGTTTAAAAGTTTTGCTGAGTCCCCTTTGCAAATCCTTCTCTTGGGCTAAAACTGCAAAAAGTTTGGAAAGAGGTGCAGGGAGGAAAAAGTGGTAGTTGAGCAGGATCCTGTGGGCTAATGTAGCTACAAAACAACTGTGTATGTGTTCCTAGTTACCTATGAAATATGTGGCTCAAGCTCTGCCAAGCAGTGGTAGTCATGGAATATCCAGAGCATGCCACATGATTTCCTCTGATATTTTTTTTGACCTAATTTTGGGGGTTAGGAAGTAGAAGTGAATGTTGAACTGTATTGTATTTAACTACTGTGTGCTGTTAAATCAGATGGAAGATTGAACGCTTGTTCTCATCCTAAAGATTGTAATGCAGTTGTGATACCGAGCCAGGAAGAAGAAAAATGTTTAGAAATGGCACGTAAAGTATAGTTTCTCTGGTGGTTTTGCTATTCCATTACTTCTGTGGAATCTCTAGCAGTTGTGTCCTTTGAAGAGGAGCGCGCATCTCAGACAGCAGACGTACGGTTGTTACTCCCTCCATCATGATTTCATACAGCAAGAAGTGTTTGTATTTCTGTCCCAGTTCTATCAAGGAAACTCAGTGGCGTGTATGTAGCGATTGTGTTTAAAATATTTTACTCTATAATTTTTATTAGTAAAATACATCCTATGTCAAAATGTTCCTGTAATTCTCAGTTGTCAAGAGGCAGAGCTAAGTATGCGTGTTGTGATAGTTTAATGCATTGAGTCTTCAAAGAGAATTGCCTCCTTCAGTATAAGGACAATGCTTTTGTGAGGAAGATTAGGAACTGTGAAAATACAAAACTTTATTACAGGGATGATTTAATAATTTTCCAGTAAATCTTTGTGCAGTGTACACAGTGAATTTGTCTTGCACGCATTTGTTGGTGTATTCTTCTTCACGGCGCTGATTTATGGAACATTTCAGTAAGCTTTCTTATGGTGTTTTTCCTTAAACAAAACCCCCAAAATAAAGAAAACACAATGTATTTCTAGTCAGGCTGGCTCTGAAGCTCTCCCATCTAGAGGCTTCTCCTTTTCTGAGGCTTTCAGTTTCCTCAATATGCTATTAACGTATGCAGGAAGGCTCCCCAGGCAAACTCTGAAGTTGTGGGCTGGAGGAGGAATCTCCCTCTGGGGGCCTTTGCCTGTGGGATGCTGTCTGCCCAAGTGGGTGGGAGGGCACCTCAGGCAGAGCCGGGCATGTCCCAGTGCTCCTGGGAGACTTTCACAGGCAGGGTATGGCCAGGGCACAAACCAGATTTTAACTTGTAATGTTCTTCCAGTATCTTATGGCTGCTTTCTACTGTGCTTTTTCAACAATAAGTGAATAGAATATTCTTTTCTAAGACTAGCAGTTCAGCTTCTTTTTTTTTTTTAAACTTAGCAACTCGTGAGTTTCTTTTTATCCTTCTTCGTGCTTTTCTTTTCCTTCTCTTACTCTGTTTTTCCTTAACAAATTCTGTCTATAGATATTGCTTCGTTGCTGTTAGGCCTCCTCGCAATCAAGTGAAAGCTTTAAAAACAGGAAAACCAAACTGTCTCTTTATTCCTCCCTTACTTTTCTTCCTATTCTTAAATTTCACAGGCCTTTTGATACTGCTGACGTCTTACGCATTCTGGTTTTCTCACTGATCAGGGTTGTAGATAGAAAGACACTTCAGAGGAAGTGACTCTGAGTTTACATGATGAGGCTTTAAGACTTCAGTTAAGCAGGTGTGTTCCTGAGGAGGAACATCACACAGTGCAGTGAGAAAGCAGAACAAGGAGTTCACTGTAGAGAAACATGGTGTATTAAGAGCCAAGGCTCAGAGGTTTGGAGACTGTGATATCTGTCTGAAAGCATTGCCAAGTAAAGGGATTTCATTATATCTGAAAGCGGACCCTGTTATTTTAAGCAGTAGTTTTGCAGTCTCTTCAAAATAAAAGAGCATGTGGATGGTTATGTTCTTGGCATGTCTGTATCAACACACTTAGAACTGCTGGGAGTGCAAAAGGTGCACAAATATTGAAACACCTTCCCAACACACTCAGTAATTTTTTGTGCTTTTCTTCCATTTTGTGCAAAAGATCTCGGTTCTCCATTCAATTGAAGGTCCACACTTAAGCAAACTTCCATTCTGAACAACCGGCATCTGTGCTTCAGTGAAACGCTGCCCAGATTTGCAGACTAGATAGCTCCTGTTTGCTGCCTTGAACTGTCAAAAGAACTTGGGTAGAGAAAGGAGAGTGTGTGATGAGCGGGTTTGTGCACCACGCACAGCTTCCTTTTCCAATGTATATTTGTAATATCAAGGGCAAGAGAGGTATTGAACCTGTTTGGGTATTTTCTAGGGAACCTTAGTATGCTGCCTGTGGCCAGTCATTAAAAGCTTATGCATGCAGCTTGCGAATATCCTGTTTTCAGTTGGGCTGGGATAGTCTGAGCTCAGGGATGTTGGGCTTCTGTAGCTGGATATGGTAATTAAAAAGAAAAAACTACTTAAAAATTCCTAGGAACAGGGAGGAGTCTGAAAGTTAATGTCCTTTTGGCAGAAGAAAATGGCTCGACAATCATGTAGTGGTCAGTGTTTTCCCGAGCTTGAAAGTTTCTGGTTAACCACTTAATTCTGTGAGGGCATGCAGAACTTTGAAATGCTTTCAAATTCACCAATGCATGAAAGAAAGGCAGAGAAGTCTGCTTTGGAGCTAGCAGAAGGGGTTAAGGTTCGTGCACAGTTAGGTACTTGTTACCTGCAAGTTAATGTAAGAGAAAATGCTGGCACAGAACTGTTCTCTTGAGCCAACAGGATAACTGATCAGCTTTTTCTCCATGAAGCTCTGAAGATACACTTTTGGTGGCAGTAGCTATGATGATGTCTTCCAGAAGAAACCTCAGTAAATGGAAGGAAAAATAGCAATCAGTGTTGATTAACAGATCTGCATTCAGTGACTTAAATGTCCTCGATCAGCCTGTTTGCTGCATTTACATATGCAGTTCTGTATAAACAGAATGTGGTGCTTGGGGAACGGAGAGAGCCTCTTGAATGCTGAAGACTGAGCATGTGAGGTAGAAAGGTGCAGGAGATGCACCTGCCCCCCATACCAGTCCTTAGGCACAGTACCTGTGGGACTGACAGTTTCAATTAGCTGTGGGGGTGATGGGTGTTTCCTAATCAGATAAGGGATAAGAAAGTTCATGCGCGTGTGTGTGTGTGGAGGTAGGATGTTGTTATTAGTGTTCTGTTTCTCTTTACTGCCAAAGAAAGTCAAGCATGTACAAAACTTGGAGATTTTCTGGATTATTTAGCATCTGCTCACTTAAATCTGTGTTTTCATAGTGATATTTGCTTTACATGTGTGTGCAAATAGTTACTCTTATGTTGTTGGTAATGTTTTATTCTTTCTTGTGAAGGCACAGTTCTTTGGTACCAGAATATTGTGGCTTGCTTTGCTGACTCGCTCCTGTTGCTCCTTTGGCCAAAAGCCTCAACTTCACACGTACATCTTTCTGGGTTACAGATCCTGGCTTTGGGGGAGACTGAGGGATTGAGCGGAGGGTTGGCCTGCCACGTAAGCAGGCAGTAAGAAATGAGCTTTGGGCGGCTCTGTGGCTTTAAGTAGTGGATCTGACAAAAGCATATGGAAAATTCATGCAACAGGGATACTGTATCAAAACAAATCCTTTGGAGAGGCAAACCCAGGGCTTTTTCCCTCATTTCTTCCATCAGTTTTCTGCACTGTTTGCTTCTCATCTTCTTCCCTTCCTTTCCGGGCTGGGGGCCCTATGTGGTGGCTGCCCCCTGTCATGGGCACAGGTAGATTTAGGTAACCCGTGACAGCATCATAAATGATTCTTTTTTAAAAGGAATCAACATAGTTTGCAAATACTCAACTGTTCGTCAAAGAGTTTGAGGCAAAATGTTTGAACTTGGAAGGGAAATGTTCACATGGAGATAGCTTTGGGGAGGTGAGGCCTGCTGGTAAACAAACATGGTTTCCTTTCTGCTCACTAACTACCCAAAAAGAGAAAACACGTTGTACTAACACATCAGAAAGAGAAGTCCCATGTGGAATAATCCTTTTATTATTTTTATTGTTGCAAATGTCTTAGCTTATTTGCGTGGTCTCCAAAAGGAGGCTTGGTTTTACTTCTGTGCCTTCTGACTACTCAGTCTCCCACCTGTCCCCAGGTATGATTTTGTTGCGTTACTTTTGAAACTGTATGGAAGGTCTGGAATCTGCCTTCTTCCTGGGCTTAGGGAGCAGAGGCTTCCTCTGTTTGTATAGAAGGGCTTCTGTTGTTTGTGGTGAACTGGCAGAGGTTTTGAGAACTGAGAAGGAGTGGAAAAGAAAACACATGCAAGCAACAAACAAAACAATCGCCTTTCATAGCAAGCAAGTCTATAACTGAGCTTGCCAACTTTTTTTTTTGCTTTTTGAAAGCATTTTCTTTTTCCCTCCCTTTCTGCCTCAAATGTTTTTAAAACTGTTAGACATAAGCAGTACCAAAAATAAGTAATTTGCAATTGTCAATCTTTCTGCATATGCAATATCCAAACTTCTCAGTGCTCTGCGTTTGACTGTTACACTGTTGTTGGTACTGAACCATTCATACAGCCTGCTCTCTTCTGTCTCTGCCAGAGAGCAATGAAGAAAATCACCAGAACTGACTTATGCATTTATCCTGTCGTTTTTCTCCTTATTTTCCTCAAAGTGATCCAAAATCAACAACAATTGAACAGTAACATTTGTCACCATCTGTCATTTGGGCTCTGCTGTTCTTATGTTGTGCTTCTTTTAGATGGCCCTGCAAAATAGGGTGATGCCGCTGCATCCACTGCAGGGCAAGAAGATGAGATGCGGAAGAATTGAACAGGATCCTGACCAAGATGTGTGGATACCTCCTAGCCACTAAAGCCTGAGGAGCTGCTTTGACCAAGGGCTTTGCTGGATCAGTTCCTGCAGTGATCATTTGAAGTCATGCTGGAGATTGTAGCTGGGTCTTTCCTGGCTATCCCCAGGCAGCTGCATTTCCACTTGACCAGTTGTTTTCCACAGAGCCCTTTCCTAAAGTCTTTGAACAACATGGCTCTCCTTACAAATTTGATTTATTTATTTATTTATTTTTATTTGCTTTGTAATCACAGGGCATGACCAGGCAGAAAGTACTGTGCATTCTGACACCTATTTGGCATGCTCTTCCTTCTGACCGTGGCCGGGTTATATTGCCTTTCGTTTGAGGGAGGCTCTTCATGGTGAATGAATTATTAAAATGAAGTGCCTGAAGGTACAGTTAGGCTTCAGCTCATGCTGAAAAGTAATTAACAGCTGGATGTCTTCCCGCTGAGAATTAATTCCTTTCAGTAGTGCCCAGGTCCTCCTCTGTGTCCCTGTACTACATCAGTGTTTCTTCAGCTGAGTTGGATCTATGGCAAGGAGCATGGCAAGTATCTCTCTAAATGTACTGGACCTTGCATACAGCGGGCTCGTGCTCTTCATTCAATTTGTGAAGCAAGTGCTGGGAGTGTGGGCTGCGGGTTTCCCATCTGGCTGCAGCCTCCCCTTTGTGCCTGGGGACCTGTGCTCACCTAGCCTAGGAACCACAGAACATGAATCATAGGGATTAGATCCTCTGAAGAAGATAAAGGGAACAGGGCTTCTGGCTGCTTGAAGGTGGGAAAGGGTTTTCTTCATTGCTGTTGCTATCTTTGTGCCCAGGTGTGTGAAGGAACTTAGTGTGGCTATGTGGTGAAGTTTATTGTGAGTTGGTTGTTTTTTAATGTGCCTGTGTGAGAGAAGGGTGCTTTTGTAAATGAATTCTATAATATTCTCCTGTTTCATATGTAAATCCAAATGTGGGAACTGCTTATCGGCTGGCTTTGCACTTGGAAGCTGTACAGGGCTAACGGTGATGCTGTACGAGTTGAGTGAAACCATGCTCCTGCTTTTTGTGTCCTTGTGCTGCACAGCTGTTAGCAAACCATTCAGGAGTCCTCTGGTGGGGAGGATATGGGGGCTGAACCTCTCCTGGTGCATTATTCCTTTGCTCCCCTGGTAGATTTCTGATAGATAACACCTGGCTTTGCTTTTTTCGGAGCTGTTGTAAATCATACCAAACAATCATTGTAACAACAACACAGACTTTTATATGAAAAGCCCATTGGAAAAAAAGCTGAGTGTTTTTCCAGAGATGCATCCAATCTTTCCACCTCTTTTCTTTCTGTTCAGAAATCACATCTTAGGGATCGTTAATACAGTAATATCTTTCCAAGTTAACGTTCATTTCACCCCCTCCATACTAACCCTGATGCTGTGCTGCTGAGGAAGTGAAGAAATGCTCTGGAACTCACCCCATCACCCTTGATACAGTGACAAAACAAGTATTAGTTTGAGGTTAGGTAGATAAACATACTCTGGGAGCATAGTTCTGTCCATACCTGTCTGTAGCAGCTGATGTTGGAACATGCAGCTAAGGGGAAGAGGTGAGTAAGTATTCCAGCTGAGTTGTCCTTGCTCCTTCCTAGTTATCCCTTCCCATTTCTGCTTAAGGCCTGTGGAAATGCTGTGTATTTCCTTAGATGCTGTTTTATTTGCTTTTTGGGGGGGAGGAGTTTAGCTTAGCATAAATCATGGAAAAAATATGCACCTTGAAAGCTAGCTTAAAAGAACCACTGGAAATCAGGGAAGTAGATGTGTGGCTTTTTATTCAATGTCGCTTTGTTTTGGGTGCTACTATCCTGTATTAAGCTGAGGCTTTTTTTCCCTTTTCCTCTTACTTTCTGAGGAAAAAAAGAAGCGTGTACTCATGTCAAGAGCATAATAATTCCTGCTTGTTTTCAGCAGGTGCTTAAACACATTCGTAAGTTCCAGCTTATCGCAGAACAATTCACCTTCTATTCCCTGTATGTAAATTCATAGCGGAGGACACGAGGATTGGTCTGAGTGTATAAATTATGCCTTTCATAAGTGTGGAATTCCCATTGAGAGACCAGGCCTAAAAATACCGAATGTTTCCACAAACAATTCCTGTGCACAGCATGTTGAGTAATACGGTTACAATAAGGAGAGAGCTTCTACTGACAATTTCCCAAATGAATGCAGGAGTCCAAGCTGAGCTTGTTTATATATAGTTTTTATTATTGGTTGTATGATTTTACCAGAAATCCGGATGCATTTGAATCACATGGCTTAGTGACACGAAATGACTGTTTGCTGTGGGACTGGAAGGCTTTTGCGTGGCATAGATGTGACATGGTATCTTCCCCCTAATGGCTTCAAAATATTTTGCAGAATGCAAATGAGCAAGATAAGGCACGTAAACAAAAGTAGTCAGACTTCTTTTCGAGGTAGGTGTGTGAATGATGTGCTTCTGTAATGTGATTGGAGTTAGAAAAGGAAATTCAGGAGATAGAGCTAAGGCACGGGTGACCATTAGCCACTCATTTGCACCAGAGTCTGCATGCTATGCTTGTAAACATCCGCACCAGTGGAGGTGACCTACTGTTGCCTCTACTGAAATGCACCATCTCCTGCCTTGCTGTGCTTGCATCCCCTGTTTGGTCTTCATAAACATTCAGCAGGTGTCGATGAAATGTCATTGAGTGCTATTTTTTCCACATGGAGGAATTCGATTCTACACCTTTGCTTCATCTGCATTTCTATGTCAGACGCCATTTTGTCAGACTGCCCCTCTGCTGCTGTCTGTCAAATGGCAACAAAATGTAACAGAATATTGGTGGGAAGGTTCAACCTCTACTGCTGTAGCACCAGCATTTGCCTCTGGTGCTGTGGGACAACGTGTGTACGATTATTTGCCATCACTTTGCACGCCGACAGTTGGGTTGTTGTAGATGATGTGCAGTGAGAGCTGCTGCCTTTATAGTGTGGGGCTGGGAATGGCTGCATTCTGAGCCATGCTAGACCTCATCTGGGCTGCTGGTAGGGCATGCCTGAGCTGAAGGGAATAAAGGGACTCCACAGGGCCGTCAGAATTTCTTCTCGACTAGTACAAAATCTTGTAGAAAGGAAACCTGAACTGGTGACAAAAATTTGGGTGCCTGCTAATCTGGAACACAAAGCTCAGTGTGAAAACCTTTGGGGTTATGAGTTCAGGTACTTGCTGGTGTTTATGTTGAGTAGTAGCATAAGCATATTTGTGCTGCATTAAGAACCGTAATTTGTTTTGCCCTACTGTGCCTTCTTTGGAAACATCCTAGTCAAGTGACCATAGCTGAAAGTGATGTAGAGAAGCTGTTTATTGTGATTAAGAAATGATGGTATAGGTGCTTCTGCCACCTATAGTATTTCTCCTTGCTTGTTGGGAAGAACAGCTTTTTTTCCCCCCCTCTTCTAAGTCTGTTAGTTGATCTAATCTGTATATCTGATTGTAATAGTCTTCATGAGATGTCAGGCTGTCATTCATGAGAGACACTTTTGAGGGGTGTTGGTTTGCTGTTTTTCTTTATTATTCATCTATCAATGTCACGTCTGGGCTAGGGGCAGTGTGGCTATTGGGTCAAAGGCACTGATGGCTACTCTGGAGGTGGTCAGGTGCCTTTGATCATTGTGATGGCTAATGCTGTTCTGTTTAGTCCTGGTAAAACTCATTGAAAATAGTCAGAGGTTTGTGAATGCTAACATCATCTTCTTTCCAAATATGATAATGAAGTTGGTAGGAACACAAATTCCAAAGGCAAACACAGTATTGACACAAGTGTTTTCTCATGGGACATCAGCATTGAGTTTGTTCTGAGTTATTCCTTATATGTACCTATACTTCTAGGCTTGTACTATTCTCTGAAAAGCAGCTTTATCAGATGTGTGCTTTCTGAACTCTCCAATTAGGTTATCTTTGATATTGCAGTCATAATTGAAGTCATATCTAGAAGCAAGATAGCCCAGGTCATATATATGTGTGGGAATGATAGAGGGGGGCAGGAGCACGGCAGGGGTCTGTGGAGGAATCAGCACTGTGCAGTTTACTTTCCAGTACAGGGAATGTCCACATCTGTGTATAAATAAAACTTCCAAAGGCCTTTTTGCAAACCTGAATATTGTATTTGCTTGAAATGAAGGTAGTGGAGAGAGATATGATGTTATCAGAGATTATGGAATACATTCGTATAGGAGTACAGACTGTCATGTTCTGAAGAAGAAAATATATACGTATATTGAAGTTATTGGTGTGACTGAACAGCAGATCTGGAAATATGTAATAAAAAGCTAAGAACCGAGGACAGACAGTCGATGATAAATAAATAAAAGCCAGCAAATCTCCCCTAAAACAAAATCAAACAACAAAATACAAACACAGCACAACTGGATCCAGATGGAGGAAGTGGGATCTATATTGTATAGCTGCAGAAAGACCATCCAATGTTTATCTCTGTTTTCCATTATTTGCAGCACAATGTGAGGAATCCTCCTATGTTCATATACTGGAACTGAGAGTAAGAAAGTAGTAATGAGTCTGTTGTCAGTGTGTTGTGCTTTCTTTAATTTATAGGATCATTGCTGTGTTATGCTGCCTTGAAGGACAGAATATATCCTTTGTCCTTATTCAATATTAGCAGAACTAACAATGATGCATGCAGTTGGCAAAGACCTGAATAACAAAGTCCCCATTCATTGTTGTGGAGTAGTTTGTTTTAGCTTTGTGCATGGTGCCTCTGTTGCATAAGCCATTTGTGGTATAATTTGGGACATCACACAGCATAATATTGGGCATGAATATCTAGTTGTTGTGCTATTGAGCTGGGGAAAAAAAACCTTGGTGCGCTCTAGGATAGGCTTTCAAACATTTGCTGAACTGAAATTCTTTGACCCATTCCCTTGGCAGCATTATATGGCAAATGTAATGTGCGAGTGCAATCGATGTCCTACTTGTAGAATATATACAGTTTTACCCTTCATGAACCTACTGCCAGTGTAGGTGGTTTGTCGGGTGGAATAGATGGAATAGACAGGTAGGAGGGAGTTTATCCTGGAAATACATAACTGTGAGTTACCAGTGTCATGGTGTAACAGCAGCGTTTTAGTGGAGCTGTAGGAACTACAAAGCAAATAAGAATTTTTGTCATTGAGCAATGTAAGGTTGCTGCCATTAGACACTGTTTGTCCTGAAGGTAAATCCACCTGCCTTTTGCAATTAGCATTCTGAGCATGCAAAACAGTATGAAGTAGAATGTTTTTGACTGCGAGGGAAGGCAATGCTAAGAAGTTTAAAAAGAGCCCTTAAAATACATCAGATGATGATGATACTGGAAAAACTGCTTTGCTATCCTGAATGCTGTTCGACAAAGAGGTAAAATGTGGCATGTGACTCTTCAGTTAAGGTGAGGAGTGTCTGCATTGTGATTTGAAGGAAAATAAAGAAATAAAAGCAGGCATTTCCCAGACTCAGAGATTGCCTTTGTTTTGTCTGAACTTTGCTGGGAAGGCACTGGATGTGTTCTGCTGGGCAAAAAAGAAAGTTTATTTTTCTTGGCATTTGTTACCACGTGTCCTCAATGTGTTCTTACAAAGTGGAGATGCTTCAAGTAAAAGCAGTTTTTTATCAGCCAAGTGATGGGTTAATTTGTTCATTGCTGAGTAAGCACAAACAAAAAATGATCAGCATTAACAACCAAGCGTAGACTGGGAGATTATATACTGTGTTCCAGTATATAAGTGTATATACGTGTTCAGTTATAGAAACCTGAGGGTTCATCTCTGTGTTGGTGTTTTTTATAGCACTCACTTTCAAAGGTAGAATTGAAGGAAGAAAGTTTTGGATCATGTTTCTGTTGATCTGTTTGAGCTCTTCTTTTTTCCCCCTGTATTCTTGTCTTTAGTTACGTGGCAACCAGGATAGCAGTGGTTTGTTACTCTTTAAGCTTATCTGGGAACAAGACTTCACGATGAGTAGGAGGATGCTTACAGTTCCTATGTTTTACCTCTTAGGAACTAGCTTTATGTACCGCTGTGTTTTCTAGAGCTATCACACTTCATAGTGATTATATATGACATTAACATGCGCTGTTAGTTTTACTTCAAGACCAAACCTGACGTGTTCAGTCGATGACAAGACTTGGCCTTAGAGGGTCATATCCGTACACTGTCTTCAACTGCAGCCTCTTCTATGTTTTGCCTCTTTTGGGGGCTGGCCATCGCAATGGTGAATTATAAATACCATTAGAGAGCCTAGTTTCATTGTCACTACAGTTTTTTGCTTTCATAAATAGAGGTGGATAGGAATGCTGATAACAAAGTTCAGGTCATCTTGATGTTTTTGGAGGCTTCTTCATTTGATGGTAACATTGAAAATACTCAGCTGAATCGAGTCTTCCGTACTTAGGCAATGTGTAAGTAAATTAATGAGAAGTTCTTGTGTTAGGGAACTAATTTGAATGTAAAGGAGACATGACTGTAAAACACAGTGCTCCGCCTTCATGGCAGTGTTTATACTGGGACAGAATAGTCCTCTGTGTTTGTTCAGCATTACTCATTTTTTTTCAAAGTATTTAATCAAGAGTAGCTTCTAGCTGTGAGTAGCTAGGCTTTGTGTATGGAATTTGTGCGTCTTGCTTGGCTTCCTAAAGAGGCAATACTCAAGCATTATTTAACTTATCAGATTTCAGGCTGAATATTTTGAGTTCGCTTGTTTTGCAAGCCCCTGAAATTGCTGTAACTGAGAGTAAAGAAGCAAAAAGTGTAGTTTATGCTTTTGATAGCAGAATGTATGTAATCAGCACCTCCTGCTTAATGAATTAGTTGACTGTTTCTTTCATACATCAATAAGAGGGAAGACTGCTGGGATAATCAGCAAGTGTTGGCAGAGAGATTCAGCAATGTATATCAGCTAATATTTCCTGTAAGTAGGTTTTGTGTAGACTAGATCAGAATTCTGATCGTGTCCCTCTGTGTCTCTAATTATTTTCCAGAGACTGAGTCAAGTTAAATATTGTGATCTGCACAGTACTTACGTTCTTTAACCCGAAGGAGGCACATGGAGTGATTGTTTCCCTTCTCCAATGCAATCACAGTCTGTAGAATAAACTCTTAATTTTGATTTAATGCTCTTAATGTATTTGAAGGCTTTTCTTTCCAAAGATTTTTTTTTCTGTAATGTCAGTATCAACACCTTTTCTTTTCTTAAATGGTAATAAGAATGTTCTTTCTACAGACACCAGTTGTGCTTGTAACATAGTAAGTACTTGGGTTCACCAACACAGAAGCAACAGTGCACACAAACTACTTGAAACTGTTGAGCCTGAATGTGTGTGTATTCATCCCATTTCTGAAGGCTGCCAAATTCTAGATGCCATCTTTCCTGGGAACTAACCAATGCTCTCTGGCATGATTTTAACTTCCCCTTATGTCTATATTTGAAAAAAAAACAAAACATATGTGTAGTCCCTAAATGAATATAGTGGTTAACAAGCTATGGATTACAACCCACAAAACATATTTTCTTAAGTAAGTTTCATAATGCCTAATGGAAAACAAATATCAGAGCTGCTAAAACAAGAATATTGCTGTACATGCATATACTTCATGCATAAGAAAAGCTGAAGGAGAAATCCCCTTCTGAGTTTTTCTTGACTCCGCTTCTTCCTCTTGGCTTTACTTTGCTAAAAATCTGGGGAAATAACCTGCTTGTTGCTGTACATATATTTCCCTGATAAGGCAGGATGCCTGTATGATGGGGGAACTGCAAGCTACTATCATGACATCCCTTGTTCTCCTCATTCCACCTGCAGGGTGCTCTTGGAAAAGATGAGGAGCAGACCCAGGCTGGGAAAGGAGCATGCTGGATAGAGCAAATATTCCTTCCATCGGCAAATGGCTGAGCTTGCTTGTAGTTCTTTGCTGCCCATCCTGGGTAGCGCTGAGTTAGGGAGCTAATGCTGCTAGCAGCTGCTAGCTTGAACACAGCACAAAATTAGGGGTTTGATTACGAAGGGCTTGTGTTTAATAGTGTTTTTAACCTCAGGGGCTCAGTCTTAAGCCAGGGCTTTCTGAACTTGGCTTCAACTATGTGATTTTTGACATTTCAGAAGGAAGGAACCTGAGATGTGTTTATTTGCCTTCTTTCATCTGTTACTTGCACATTTGCTTCTTCCGTATGATCGTACTGTTGTGAAAGTCAAGAACTTAAGAAGAAAACGTGAGATTTCTGTAACCTTTTGATTCCTCCGTCAAACCTGTTGAGAAATTATCAAGCACTGCCAAGGTTTATGACATAACTAGAGAACTTAATACATTTTATAATTGCCTATTGCTCCAAGTAGAAGGGAAAAAAAAAAAATCAGTTGTAGAATAATGTGTAATCATGCATACATATTAACTTTGAGATGCTTATGTAAGCACTCTTAGTTCTGGTAAGTGGAAATTGTAAGATGAGATGGTCAGCACTTCTGATCTGAACCACATCTTCCTGTTTCCCCCCTTGCCATTAGTTTCTCAATAGTTTGTTGATATTAGTGCATTTTCCATTTAGGAAATAGAAGGTAACTTAGCTGCCTCTTTTGATTACAGTGGCTATTGTGGAACATCTACCCATCTTTCAGAGTTCAGTTTTGTTTTTCCATTTTGTACCTAATTAAACAGCTTTGTATACGCATGCATACCCTAATATATATACATTTTATTCAGCTAAGAAAATTATAGTTACTGATGTGGGAAGTTACTGTGGTTTTCTGATATATAACCTTATACACACCAGAAAGAGCTCGCCTTTCTTGTTTCAAAATGAGTTGAAGCATGGCTCCTAGGTACTTTCCGAATGAGTACATCATGATATCTCATTTAGCTAGCCAACACAAATCTCACTCAGTACCAGCTGTTGTTACCCTGTCAAGTACGTCTTGTGAAGCCAAAGGCCGTATCTGCCATGCACTCGTATAAGGTTTGGGATATTTCAAGAGAAAGGAGGATTGATGTGACACTTACAAATAAAAGTATGACCACAGCTTAACATTGTTTATTTTTCTTAGGCTTTGGAGCATATGTGCATGTGTGGGATATAGAAACTTTCCATCAAGCAAAGCCCAGTATTACAACAATCCTAATCTACTTCCATGGAAAAACAAAAGGAAATAACCTTCTCAGTTAAGGCTGTCTGTACTGCAAAACAAAAAGTGATTATAATAAATTGGCAGAAGCTGTTGTATCTAAACTCAGCAATTGCTTTGCATGAGATGCGAGTCCAGAATGATAGTGATGCATGTGCTGTGAACAAGGCTTTGGTAAATGAAAAGTAGGGTAATACTGTAGGTGCTGAGGTGTTCTGTGTTATTTCCTTGGGAGGCTACAGTTCTTAAAACCCTTCTACTCACTGTTTTGTCAGTAAGAGCCAAAAGAATGTGTCAGTGCTATGGCTGAGATCTTCACAAAGGCTGTAGCCCTACAGATTTCTCATAAAGCTAGTTTAAAGTAGTTTTAACTGGGTCTTTGTAATCTCCCAGGCTTGGAGAACATTTCATCTCTGGACTCATGTTGCAAGCTGCACTGTGAAAGACAGCACGTGTTAGAGTACTCCTGCCTTTTACACGTGATGGTTAGTAAAGAAAAATCTCCATAAAATGGAGCTCCAGGCATCCAGGTGATG
This sequence comes from Excalfactoria chinensis, assembly GCF_039878825.1. Classification (NCBI taxonomy): domain Eukaryota; kingdom Metazoa; phylum Chordata; class Aves; order Galliformes; family Phasianidae; genus Excalfactoria; species Excalfactoria chinensis. The sequence goes on from NC_092826.1 coordinate 82,254,748, forward strand.
GCAGGACTCCTCCAAGTCCTAGAGCAGTGCAGAGACAGGTGGATACAGAATGGTATTTGAAGACACCTGCATTGTTCTGTGATCTGCGCTTTGCGCCTTAGAGGCGCAGTAGTTTGTATCCCAGTTTTTTAAGCCATTGCTGCAATGTCTGCCTTCTTACCTAGTCTTACTAAGCGTTCTGTATGTTCCATCGCTCCTTCAGTCTTACTTCTGTTTTCCACCCTCTCTCTGTATATGAAGTATTACTTAATTTACTCAACCTTGATAGAAGAGCAAAGTTTGATGTTGTCTTTATGGATCACTGAAGTTTGGAGATGTTTGTTTGGAGCAGGAAGGCACTGGGAGGGTCCCTATTTTATTGGAGTTCAACTTGCTTGACCCTTCACACCTTTCTTGTCTCCCCCATTGTATGGCATGGGGGAATTAGGAGCAGCAATTAAGAGTAGCTGGTGGAAACCAGAAAGGGTTGGAAGGAGAAGAGTGAGCTGAGAAAAATAAAGGGAAAATAGAATTCAAATGATAACAATTAAATACAGAAAGAAAGCTTAGATGTGGGATGATAGGAAGAAAAAAACAACAACCTTCATGGGATAAACCCAAGCTGAATACCAGTTTGAGATGAGAGATGTGACTCATTTGTTTGAACATCTGATGGGTGATGGATTTCTATGCTCCAACAGAAAGAGAACTCTGTTTTGCTAGGTATGGTATAAAGAAGCAAACTAGTTTTTAGCCCCCAACTGCTAATAGTTTGTGTAGACAAAATACACATGTGAGAGGGGAAAGCAGTATTGTTAACTTAGCAGCAGGGTGCAGAGAAGCTAATTTCAACAAACAATATGCATTCTCTGTTGGTACAGTGTAGAGAAGGCAGAGGTGATATTCCAGTAGATTTTTGCAGTTGGACCTTGTGGTATCTGTGAACTGCTCCATTCTGTTTTCTCTGTACTATGTTACATGGACTTTGTTTTTTTCCTTGGTTCAGGTGACTCGTGGGACTCGCATCGCTATGTCACTGTTTACTGTTCAGCTGTAGGCTTACTTCTGGGCCAGGGTGTACCTGACCTTCGCCCAGGATTACTGGGGACATCAAGACCAAAGCCTCTCCTCTTTGTGTATTTTGAAATTAAAGGGACTGCTCTTTTCTTGGTGGGCACTTGCTGCTGGGTCTGCAGTGAAGAGTGTGTCTGAGTGAAGAGGTCTACATAAATGCAGAGTCACGGGGGCTGAACTAGAACCCCAAGAAATGATATAAACAGCTTGCCTTGAAACAAAGCTGGCTAGGGCTCGATCACTTCTGACAGCATCTAGCATCTTCCTACATAAGTGTATATTGTTCATCACATATATATGTATACACAATGAAGAAAACTTATGAAATGAGCAGCATGGATGCTCTCTCTCTCCCTCTGACCCCATACAATTTATAATATCACACACTTATGTTCTGTTCAAGTACATTTCATTGTCAGGAATATTTTCCCTCAGTTCTGGTACAGTCTTTGGTATTGTAATTTGCTGTTCTGCTGGCCATGGATGAGGAAAAGTTTCTTTCCTCTTGGCATTGTCCTTCTGCGCAATTGAAGACTTGTTACCTTGGCTCCCTTCAGTTTTCTTTTGTTTAGATTAAATAATTAACTTATTTTTTCTCTCCCCTTCTCGATGTATCTTGTGATCTGTCCATGCCTTTCTGACTACAGCAACAAAAGCTGACCAGAATGCTTTTGCTTACATCCAGTTATAGAATCATAGAATTACCCAGGCTGGAAAAGACCTTGAAGATCCTCAAGTCCAACCGCAGCCTAACCATAGTACCCTAACTCTAAAAACCCTCTGCTAAATCATATCCCTGAGCACCACGTTCATAGAATCATCAAGGTTGGAAAAGCCCTCTAAGATCATGCAGTCCAACTGTTTGCCTATCACCAGTGTTTCCCACTGAACCATGTCCCTGAGTACAACAGTGGGTACAGCAGAAAGCTTTCCTCACAGACCCTTGTTGCTATTTCAGTGTATTCGTTTACGGAAAAAAAAGAAGACAAAGCTTGGAAGACTTCACTCATATGTTTTTCATGGTCTCTAAATTTGATGCCAAAAGGATTTCAGCAATAGATGTGCTGCAGTTTAGCTTGGGTGTAAGTGATATGACCTGACTGAGACTAGGAGATAGCCAACAGAATCTGATTTTGTTGTACGTACAAGACAGTACTATTATTGGTATTAGCGTTAAAAGTATGGATGTTAACGTTTCCTTGGTTGTGTGCCTGAATGCTGTCACTTTATAGCCCAAGTAGTTTGACCTTTTCATACCCTTTGTTCAAAGAAATTTCCGCTGAAGTAATTTTTTTATATAAAGTACTAGAGAAATTTGCTTTGCTTTATCTGCACGTATCTTCTTTTGAATGGGAACACTAATTTTCGTACATATGAAGAAATGGTACTTGACAATTTTCCCTGATCGTTTTTGTCTCACATTTGGAATGCCGAAGTGTTACTGCTGCCTTACGGTCTGGGGTGCAGAATGGAATCTTCTTGGCTGTTTAGGCTGTGCTACATATATGTGGTGAGTTTCTGCTTTCTGAAGGGAGGGGAAATCCTCACTCGTTGAAACAATTTGTCTTTCAGATTAAGCAGAAAACTGTGGGTCTTTGTAGTGGGCTAAAAGCCTGCAAAATCTCACCACTGTATTTTTTTCCAGTAATCCGAAGATTGTTTGCTCAGCTGCTTCTATTCAGAATAGCACTTAATATGAGTACCTCAGAAAAAAAAGAGAGGTGGCTAAAGCAAGGAAAAAATATATATACATATATTTGAAGTTCACATATACTGCTTGTTTCAAACCTCTGTCCGTGTTTACATTATTTATTTTGTGTGTGCATGTGTGTGTGAGGAGTTTGCTTAGTGCACGAGCACTCTGGGGAGGGATGTCAGCAATTTTAGCAACTGAATCAGCAGAAGTTGTTGGAAAATGGACAGGAGTGGAGCAACTGCTGTGGTGAGCGCTGCGGTTCAAGTCGTAGTGTCTGATCCCGATTATGGGCCTTAAGCTCATACTGACAGGCACAATCCCATTGTTTATGGATCTGCCTCTAAATGCTTGCTTTTGGAGATGCATGCAGCCATGAGCACACTGTAGATCATTTTGATATTGCCTCATTAGCCTTGAGGGAGCTCTCCTGAAACCTGCTGCCTGCACGTTGTCTTACAGTGAAAGTTCCCAGCTGAGTAGTGCTGGATAGGGGACTGGTGGTGGTCCGGGGTCAGGGAGCGGCAGGAAGAACACAAGGGAGAAAGGTTTGGGTTGAGACTTGCTGCCTCATTGACTTCTGCCTTTCAGATGGCAAGAAAACCCAACTGGTAATGTGGGAATCCGGGAGCTTTAATTTCTCTGTTGATACTTTGCTTTGGGTCCTTCTGAGCCAAAATTTCTGCTCTTCTCTTTGAATGAGTGTACTGCTCTAAAGGCTTGCACAAGGTGTCTTTGGCTCTAGGTAAAGGGGTGTTGGCTGTAGCGTTGACCTGTTACTATGCCTTGCAGTACCTGCACATTAAGTACATTATTTGTTCTTTAGCACGTTCTGTGATCAGTGCTGAACTTGAAGAGTTACGCCTTTCTTGGAGATGCTGAGTAACTACTGATTCTTTTTTATTTTGTTGTAAATAATTCAAAAAGATGCTTACACAAAGCTGTGGGTGCCCTACTGCATAATTAATGCTACAACAAAACCACAGCAGCATTAAAATAAATTAGTTGAAGAGGAGCTCTGCCTGCCTGCGAACTGCAGAGAAAACTCAGTCCTGCCATTTTAATGTACCGGATATGTATCTCTAGGTCTCTAAAGGAGCAGTTTAGAATGGATAGCATGGCTGGAGTTCTTATGTTGATGTTTAAGAAGGGATAGAAGGAGTTGGAACAAAGATGGCTTTCTTATAGAGAGTTCAGAGGCCATTTGGAAAGGACCAGTGGATGTGAGGTGAGATCAAGACTTTGATCTAAGTAAGATGAGATCTGCATCCATCAGAGTCGATAAAGGCACCACATGCAAGTAGGAGGTGGGATATAAAAAAGAAAGAAAGGTGGGCACTGGGTGTCAACTCAGCAAGTTCCACAACCATCTTCTCCACATAGTTTGCAAAAGAACCTAATATGAACTGCAGGCTGTGCCTTCATTGTGAACTATTTCGGAGTTGTGTACTAAGTGCTTTCAATACAGAATCTGAAGGTTTTCAAAGTACTTCTCAAAGTAAAAAGCCCCGTATCTAGAAGGAAACGTGAAACAGAAGAAAACATTCTGGTTTTAAGCCTGTATTTTGTATACAGATGTCATCTGAGTCTTCTTAGTGCAACGTAAGTTAACGTGAATATTTACATATTTTACATACAAAAATGGAATTTTGAGCTATTTATTTGAATATGCAAGTACTCTGCCCTGTTTTTTTGTTTTCTAAATGGACAGCGGACAACTTTAAGGCTTTGGTATTTCATGCCTTTCTCACAGTAATTTCAGTTCTTCTTGAGTGCTGATATTTAGTTCTATCTTACCTGTCAAATACTGAAGTTCATCAGAAAGCTTTTACACCCAAATTCACTGTCAGAAACTGCTCAGCTCGTATCCTTTTTTTTTCATTCGTTTTTTAAATCCCATTCTTAGCATTTATCACAGCCATTTCCTAAATCATTTTGCATCTCATGGTTTCAACTATTAAACTGGTGATGTTGCCAACTTTGGCTGAACATCCCAGTGCTGTAGCCTGCAGTACTGTGGTGGTGCTGGGACCTGGTGAGCAGCTGGTCTGAGAACATCCGGATTGTTTATGGTCAGCTCTCCTGAACCCCGCTGAGCACAAAGCTCAGTGAAACTATCCAGGTCATGCATCTACATCCAGCCCTTTGAAGGCTGCGTTGTCCCATGTCAGTGGATACTGTTATTGCTCACTTCAAGCATTTTCTTGTACTAGCAGCCTACTGGCCTATCTTCCAACTGAGCTTCAAGGCTTATTCTTCCAGAGCTCAAGAGATATGTGCCCACCTTAGCTGTGTGCTGATGCTGTTGATAAGACAGTGTTGTTTTCTGGTGAATCTGTTTCCTTTACCTTTGTGCTCACGGGGAGCTCAAACACAGCTCTTCCCTTCCTCATCTTTATGGAAGAGGAAGGCACCTCATGGTAGTTAGTTTGTGCAGCAGGGGACTGTTGTGGTATAAAAGATCCTTTTGTACACCTTCATGAAATACCCTGAAAGATTTTTGGCCACCTCAGGGATGAGCACCAGAGAAGTCCTTCTCGGAGAACCAGCATCAGCATGGGGTGAGCAGCCATTCTGTTGTCATCTCCCATGAAGTTACTGAAAAGACGTGTAATAAATACACGTGACTTTGGGCTCTGCAGAATGCCTCCTGACAGACTGCCTTGCTTAGGGGGCTGTGTCTTTGGGATTCTGTTGAGTCATCCTGCTGGTTATTTAAATGTAAGTAATAATTGACACGCTTGAAAAATCTGAATTTTATTAGGTGAGGGTATTAGATGTAGACACGTGAATTCTTTTTTACACAGCACACTGTAGCATGCATACCAGTTTTGACAAAGATTTCCTCCCCCCCTCCACCCTGACAGAGATGGCAGATAATAATAAGCAACCAGACAGGGTTATACAACAGGGGAATATTTTAATCATCTTTGTCTGGGAGGAGACAGGCCAATGTGAGTTAGCTCTTAGACAGTCTACTTTACTGATACTTTGCTTCAACAGATTGACAGCATCTCAGAAAAGAAAATAAGTGTTTGCTATTCCTGTCATAGGCTTCTTTCAATCACTGCGACAGATGTTCCAAGCATGTTGTTCCTCTGTTAGGTTTCTCTAGTAGTAAAAAAAAATACTGCAGTTTAAATATAGTTTAAACTTGTTGAGATACTTAGTTTGAGCATGGCTCAAAATTGCATGGTACCCGGTTTTAATCATAGTGTAATGGGACAAAACCACTGGATAGACTATGCAAGATTTGTTTTTCAAAGCCAGGTAAAACATTTTAGTCATATTTACAGCAGTTTTTCTACCACGTCTTGCTAGCTGACTTAGGATGAAGGCTGTGTGTCAGACTGAGCTTTTATTTCTGGAATTTATTATTTGGAAATGGGAACAAAATACTTAGTTAATGAGCTCTCTTCCTGTATCTGTAGCATTGTCACTCGTGACAGCTGTGTGTAACACATCAGAAATGCACTAATTTTGTTTCGGTTTTTAATGAAAACAGAATTTAGAATTTGGCAGTAGATGAAGTAACTGAGGTGAGACTGACGACCAAAATGTATATGAAAGATACCTGTGTTTAATATGAGGAAACTCAGAAAGTAAAAGGACTGTGGCCCTCGCCATCCCTGTTCTCCCTGTCAGTGAGTTGCAGTTCAGGGCTCTTCTCTGTCATCTCTCCTGCTCGTGTAGCACTGGAAACCACTGGCACAGCTAACTAGATGGTGCAGGCAGAATTATGCTGGAGGAGTAGGTGGTAAACAGCTCCTCCTCTTTGTTACTCCCCTTACTTGCTATCTGGATGACTGTTTGATATTCATCAGACCCACTCTGGGAGACTACCAACTGTGTAGCTGCTGCTTCTGGCTCTGCCTGGAATTGCATTACAGGGCTCTTCCAGTAAGCATTGGCTTCCCCTGTGATTTCAATGGCAATTCTAGTCAGTGACATTGATCAGGGAAACTCTTGTTTGGCCGCTTGCTCTCTGCAGGCTTTCTGCTCTCTCTTCATGACATCTGTCATCAGGACACGTGTACAGATTAAATTGCTTAAATTGCATGTCTGGGATGAGGCACTCATCTGTTTCGAAAAGCAATGAGTAGATCAGCAGCGGGACACAGTTCAAGGTTTATTTCATCACTTGGACTTTCACTCCGGTGGAATAGGTTGGATGTTCAACTTTGAAAATGGAGACTGTTACTTTTACAGTCTGTTTGATTACTGGTTAATTTTGTAATACGCCCTGACATTACTCCGAGAGGGATGTAGAGAAACAGCAGTGCTGTGGTCCCTGGTGCCTAATGACTGGAAACAGTTGGCATCCTTGGTGTTGTGCCCCTGCCTGGGGGAGGGAAGAGAAGCTTGCAGGTTGGAAAAGAGCTTAAAGATTATCGAGTCCAACTGCAACCTAACCATACTAGTCTAACAGCCCTCTGCTAAATCATGTCCCTGAGCACCACATCCAAATGGTTTTTAAACACATTCAGGGATGGTGACTCAAATAATTTGCTTAGGGACAGATGCCTGAGATTCTTCTTTATTTATCTGTCCCTACACATTTATGACAGCAGGGTTTGCAGGAAGGTAATGGAGCCTTTAGCTTGGGATTGAACAGTGCTAATTACTGCAGGTGAGAAGAGGTAAAGAGGGTAATAAAGGTGCTCCTGCATGCCATAGTGCTTGGATATAACTAACAAGAATGGGAGATACCTTGATTCTAACATAACCTTCTGGCAGGGTGCTTTGCCACCTGTCTCAAGGCCTGCACTAGATCAGTCTGCTTCCCACAAGCTTTCCTCCCAAGGCCATCTCTCCCAAAGGGAAAAAGGAACAGAAGAGTTGCAAAAAAATGTTTGCCTTCAAATATCTGTTATAAAACTCATCCAAAACTCTGCCTAGCTGAGTCTAAAACTTGCAGTTTCCCAAAGTCCCTTCTTCTACATGTATAAAGAAGATAAATAAAGCAATAACTTAGTATGTGGGGCACGGTATTACTAAATGACAGCAAGGAGAGCCACAGGCATGGATTCACTGTTTAGTAAAGTCTCTTCTTCCAACAGTGGATACCATTTCTTTGTAGAAAATCAGCAGCTGAGAGCGCTGGTGGTGTGTTGTGAAAGAGGAACTGACACAGCTGCAGCCGTTGTACCTCACTGCCGAACATTAATGAGCTGTAATGTTTGTATGTAAGGTATGGAACTTGTTCCCTATGCTATTTGTCAGAAGTTCTGGGGGCATCGAGGGCAGGTGGGTGTCACTTGTGCAACAGACAAAGACCTCAGCCTGTGCCTGTAACCTCATGTGAACTGAGAAGCAGCCGTCTTATCTGCGGCCGTTAGTGGCAAAAACACATTCCAGCTAGCAGCATTTTAAAGTTGGCTTTGGAAGGGATCATCAGTAGATAAAGAACATGCATGCATCGTTCTGTGTGATCCCTCCTGGCTTGCAGTTGTGCGTTAAGGGAACTGTGGGGCTTGTTGTGGGAAGTGGTGGTTCTGCCGGCTTCAGGTACTTATTGGTAGGGATGTGGGGCAGTATGCAGCCTGTTGGTCCTACAGAAAGAAAGGGGGGAAAAAAGGACAAAATATGAAGTTGGGTTTGTCCTCTTAACGGAAAGTGAAACTTTTTTCTGTTTTCATTCTCTGGTTTAATTTGAATGAAGGCAGAGAGGGAGGGTGCTAAAATTACACGGGGGCAGTTCATTTGGATGGTTCACAGAGACTTGGATGGAGTTAGGGAAAAACTGTGTGCCCTTAGTCAACGCAGTGCTGCAGGAGTGCTGTATGAGAACGCTGTGCTTAACCTCCAGCACACGCTTACGGGCTGCCCTGAGTAGCGGCGGGCTTAAGTGTTTTCCTGAAGGAAGACCTAAGTCTCCTGGCAAGCTCTGTGTTACGGCTGTGTGCACCTTCCTCGTAAATCCCGCTACCCGCGGCACACTGCCCTCCCTCTCATCTCCTGAGCTATTGCTGAGCAGGTCGATTTTTCCACTCCTTGGCCCGTTCCCGAGGGCTCTAGCGGCAACCTGAGCGGCCCGGGCTGCTCCGGCGGTCGGGCACCGGCCCGGGGCCTCTCGGCGGCGGCGCTTCCTGCGCCCTCCTCTTGCGTAAGAGGCGGGCCCGGCCGCGCCGCACCGCGGTTGCCATGGCGCAGTGGCGGGGGAGGGCCCGGGGATCGCGGCCGGCCCGCGGCCTCCCTGCCGCCTCCGTGGCCGCCGAGCCCGGAGCAGGCGGCGGCCCCGCGGCTTCGGCGGCGTTGGGGACCGCCCTCGGGGAAGGGCGCGTCGGGCCGGGCGGGCGCGTTGAGGAGCGTGCCCGGTTCTGGGAGCCTTACGCTGAGTGCGTAGGCGCTGCGCCGCGAGCCGCACGCCGGCGTCGTGTGCCGGGGTCCCGGGCGGGACGGCTCCACCATGCATGGAGGGCATGACGGAGGGGGACGGCAGCGCCTGCTCCGGTGAGTCCGCTCGGTGCCGCTGGGTGCGTTTCCTCCCGCAGCTGGGGACGGGACAGCTCCCAGCTCGCCCCGGGGCGGGCGGCGGCTCGGCGTGCCCCCGGCCGGGCTGTAACTTGGGAAAAGGGGATGTCTCGTCTGGGAGTGAGTAGAAGTGCTGCGCTGCGGAGCGTTCTCCGGTTAAAAACGTGTGTAAGGAGCGCAAACCCTGCCCTGGTTAATAGCGCCGTTGTGTCGAGCTGCGCTGCCAGAAAACAAACGCGTGTAGGGGGGAAAACCGAAGTGGATTTAACTTGCTGAAGCTGTTTTCCAGCGGAGGGGTGAGAAAGGCGTTAGGATGTGAGAGCGTGCTACTGGGAAATACTCTTGCATTACACCCACGGAGCATTTACTGTACATTAGTTCTAACCCTGTTGTTTTTGTTGTCTGCAATTAATTGAGTAATTTCTTCCGTGACTGAAACTGCGGGTTGAGCGTGTTTCGCTCCGAGACAGCCCTCCAGAGCGGGTGGCTTTGGGCTTATGGCATTAACGAGCTCTTGTGCGCTGCTCTGTGCGCTTTGGGGATGGATTCCTGAAAGGTGTCGGTGGGGGTTAATTCCCTGTTACATAAACAGCCAATAACAGCGTCTGGCTGCGCTGGAGCAGCTCAAAAATAGTTATTAGCTCCTGAGCTATTACTGAGGGAAAAGGCTCCGTTGGTGTGCATGAGTAAAGGCACTTTGCTTGTCACAAACGTTATTTGTAGGAAAAAGACAAAGGCTGTAAGGCAGCTTTAGCAGTCGATTTTACAGCTGGGACAGTATCTGTTTCCCTGCTTGAAGTGGGAGGGGGAAGCAAAGTCCCCACAAAACCGATTTTCAGGAAGTTGAGCGTTGTACAAAAGACATTTCAAAACAGCGTTGTTGTTTCCATTAGCAAAACGTTGCCTGTGTGCTACAGGTGCGTGCATGGGCAGCTGGCAGTGAAGTCAGAGCTTGCAGTGCATCCAGCCGGGTAACGTCGCTCCAAGATATAAGCACACGAGCAGCAGGGTGAAGCCCAGCCTCACATTTATTGCTGCAGTATTATGCAAGAGTTCAGCAGGCTCTGGGCTGAGCAAGGAGAGAAATACGCTGGAAGCTGAAGTGCTGTGGTAGGGAAGCTGGGTGTTTCAGCCCCAGGGATGTGCAGGGGAGTGTGTGTTACTCCTGGTCAGTGCTGTTTGCAGTCTCAAAGCAGGAAGGAGCTAGCTGATGTGGACTGGTGGGTGAAACAGGCCCAGTACCTGTTGAAGAAGCCTGTAGAACCAATGCTGACGTTTACATGCTTTTGGTTGACTGTCGAATAGCATACAGCTGCTCTTTTTGGGTAGTGAAGATACTCCTTAGGGTGCTTGTCTATGAGAAAGCGGCTCTGTGTTTAGTTTAGCGTTTTCATTTCTCTGATGCTCGTTAGTATTGGCAACTACTTTTCAAGAGATGAAGTAACTTTGTAGTTGTTTCAGCTCTAGGGATTTAACACGTTTATTTTAGAAGACAGCATTGCTTCACATCACAGCAGCTATTTATTTAGGCTTGTAAGACAAACATATGCGTTTGCATTAACCTTTCTTTCCCTCGCCTCCCCTGACCCCAAAGCAGTTCAGACCGAAACTGAGTAAGTTAATCGCGGTTACCTTGGCAAAACTAAAAACAAACGAAGATGGATGAAGCTTGAATATTACTTTGGATAGGCTGGGCACACACAGCTGAAGGAATGAATTGCTGCTGTTTTGGCAGCTACCTTTGACAGTGTAGTGTTTCACCAAGTACTTCCTTCCTCGGAGGAAGTGACACTTGCCCTGTCATCTGCTTTCCTCCTGGAGCTTCTCTGAAGCTCCCAGGATTGGCAGAGTCTTCAGCACAGTTGTGTAGATGTGCAAATGTCTGAACTGTGTGGCAGTGACACGTAGCTAGTGTCGGGGATCTTTGTCTTAGTATAGGTATGCTTGTCACAGGGAATTAAGTGTCTGTGCATTACTTACAAACGGCAGATGTTTAGTACAGTCAATATAATTATACGGGAGTTCATGACATTTTAAATTAGGAAGAGTTTTTTCTCCTTTGTCTGTTATGTATTATGATTTGATTATTAATCCCAGCCGTGCTGATGGTGCTGGAGATGACAGATGACAGGACACAGTATGATGTAGAGAGTCAGCTATTAATATCAGCTCATCCGTTCCTGGCTCAGATTATGAAAAGACACTGAGAAGGCGCCTTGCAGTACAACAGTGGGATTTATTTTGAGGGAGAAGCCACAAGAAAACCCAAGCTCAGATATTCCATTAATATATTTGGAGATCTTTTTGTAATATCAAATCTGATGGGTAAGTTCATGAGGCATATTTTACCAAATACGAACTACAAGCTTGCTTTCATCTAGGAAGTGGGTTACTACAGGGAAGCTGAGAAGCAGACTTTCTCTTTCCCAGCATCATTCTGCTAACTGGGCTGGTGGAGGTTGGGCTTTAAAGCAATGCTCCCACTTTTGGTGCGGTCTGGGTGTCCAATTGAGACTCTTTATGGATGTACCATGCTGTTTAGATCTTGATTCTCTGGGTCTTGTGGGTGAATGATCATGAACCAGCTCATGTGGAGCACGGCAGGATTTGATTCCAGTTGAACATGCCTTTATGTATGAGGTCTTTATTGCCACTGTGAGTTAGAATGGCACTTTTTTATTACTTCATAATTAAGTTTTATCTTTAAAGATCACTCTCAAAGAGATTGAAGTAGGCCATAACCACGCCTGGAAGTTATGAGTGTAATCATCAGGAGCTCCTTGAAGTTGAGATGGATGATCGCTGTTTTAATTGGTGTGAGTTTTACTGTTGTAAAAAAACTTGGGAAAATTAGTTAAAGCTCATCACTAGGATTTTGAAGATCCTCAACGATATTAAGATTTTTGATCGTAGAAGTAATTGCTGCAGGTCAGAAGAAGAGAATGTTTTCTAACTATGCTAATTTTTGTGCTGTGCATGCAATAATTAGCTTACATTGTATTTAGGAGACGCACACAGGAGTCAAGTGTTTTTGCAAAAGAGGTTTTGTCAGCTTACTTTGCGTGAGTCTGACTGAAAATAATGTAATAGGGTCTGATTTTTACAATGTCCCTTGCTGAAAATCAAGCTGTTTTAGGAGAACTGTGGTTGCTCACCTTCACTCACCACCAGCTGCTTTGAAAGCCATTGGCTGAACTATTTAGCAAGCGCTGCCAGAGTTTTTAAGGGCAGGAGGAGTTCATGCCCCCACTTTAGATATGACTGCCATACGTGATGGAATAGTAACTACTCAAGCTTCCTTTGAATCATTGTGCGCTAAATGAGAAGATGCTAAGGAGGGCATATAATGGGTTAACTTGAGGGAATGTTTTATGTGAGCTCTTGGCAATAAGGTATCTAAATATCTCTGTGAGACTTTGTCTCTGCAGCAAATGTGTTCCTTAGAAACATCCAATAACTCATCATTACAATAAATCACGGCAGCATGGAAATGTTGTTGCGAACCGAGATGCACGGGAAGGCTGGGGTTGGCGCCAGCACCAAACCCGCCTGATCCAAGGCAAGTTCCTTAACTCTGAGACCAGGATTTTTCCTTCATAAATATTCTCTATGCACCTCCCCAGCCTCATCCTGCATGTTCTCTTCATTTCTCTCACTGAACTGTACGAAAGCAAGCATCCTCTTCCTTGTTCTCCATCTGACAGGGAACACTGTGCTGCTGGTAGGCATATTGCTACCTGTTTTCATTGCTCCATTCCTGGATGCTTTCCAACGCAGCCAAGTCCTTGCTTTCATCTACGCCCTGGGATTCCAGTGGAGCTGTGAAGAAGCAAACCTTTGTGTGAGATTTGGCTGCTTTACAGAGTCGCTTGCCACAGGGGAGTGGAAGTAATAACAAGGGAGTTCCCACAGATGGATGGATATTGTGGGACCGTGCCAGGAAGTTTGGTTTCCTAATAAACCTGTGAGATGAAGTCTTCATTCTATTAAAATCGTTCAGAGCCTTGCAGCTGGCCTGAGCACGGTCTGAATTTCAGCGAAGGAGCACAGTTAACAATTTTCTGATGCTTAGGATTCCCTCTGCTCTGGAGATGCTTCAGTTCTACGCATGGGATCACTGTGGTCCTCTGGTAACATCTTGCTGGAGGAGCAGTGTCTAGAAGTGAGTGAGGGGTGGGATATCAGCTTCACCTCATTTATTCCTTTCAGCATAGAGTTACCTGCATACAAGCGTATGGAATGTGTACAAATATCAAAGAAAAAGCTCAGAATTTCAGCATCTTTCATCAAGTTTGTAGGTTTGCAATGCATATGGTGCTGTTTGTGCAAAAAGCAAAACGTAGCCCTACTAAACCACTTAAAACCTGAGCGTTTCTAGAATGAATCCTCTGAACATCGGTATATCTGTTAATTGAACTGAACGAACAATAGATGTTAAATCCACTCTTGTTAAGTGTGTGCCAAACTTTTCCTTGTGGGTACATCAGGTGACTGAAGTAATAGATGTGGAATCTATTTCTAATCCGCACTTAAAATACACTGAGATTATGTTCACAGACCATTGACAACATTTCCTTTAGAAACATGTTTTTGTTATTCTTTACAACTTTGGTGATTTTAATTTTCACGTTAAAAAGAAAACAACTTGCCGTGCTTCTGCAGTTTGTGGTAGAAGTAAGTATTAATGCATGCAGAGTACTAAATTGTTATCAACTTTAAACACTTGGACTCGAATTTCAGTTCTTGAAGTTCGCATGGCTGTTCTTCAAGTAAGTTAATCAAACAATACAGAGCTTTGGATGACGCATTTTTTTCCTTCTTCAGTTGGGAAATGATGAAACTGTTGTGGATAAAGTGCTTCATAATGCAGAACTTGCAGAAGCCCATACAGTCCACAAGCAGTTTAGATTTCGGTAGCATGTTTTCTGACAGAAAGTGTTTCTAGGTAGATTTCCTCAAAGCAGCATCTTCCTATCAGCATAACAGCCTACAGTATTCCTGGGGAAGCAGGACATCAGCCTGGCCTATGCCATTTCCTGTGCTGTAGAAAATTGGTCAGCTCTGCAGTGCTAACCGTGCCCTCTGGTAATATCAGTATAGGAGAAATAGCCAGTAGATCACTAAATAGAATTTAAATTCATTTAGGGTTTTGAAACACCATAATCCTGTAATGAGTATTGACTCCTGTGTTCATAATGCTCAGTTACAGGATGTGCATGTACCTTAACAGTGCGCTTACCAACCATGACGTGTTTCAATTTATTTTGCTATCATTTTATGGATATGCGTTACTTGATTTAGGGATAATTCTGGGGACAATGTGCCATATAATGCATTTTACTCTCCAGTACTAAGATATCAATCTGATCTTTTTGAAAACGAGTTCTTACAAAGGAATCTTAGAGGGCAGTGTATGGTTTGATGTGCCTCATCTATTTCTTGTTACACGGGATTTGTGGTACAATATTTAAAGCTCCTTTGATAATACAGAGCAGAAATTCTTATTGGCATCTACGGGGTATTCCCAAAATGTGTTTATTAGTGCATTTTACTGCAGCCTTCTGGGTTTTTCTGGCATTAAGCTTTACCGTTGGACCATTTGGTTTCAAGTTTTACTTTTACAATGTAAATCAGACATGATATATTTATAAAGCAACATTTTCTAAATGTAATGTGGGCAGCCATCTCAGATCTGAACAGGAAATAATATACTGCCAATAAATTTTTTGTTTTCTTTGCCTGAGTCTTGTTAAATGGTGCAATAAAGAGTTATAGTTTCCCATTGTGTGTCTTCAGCCGTCAGTAATATAACAAGGATCTAATGAGTTACTTAAATTTTATTTATTTATTTTATTTTATTTTTTGCTGTAGATCTTGAGCTCCACAGCATTGAAGAGAAACACAGCACGTTCATTTTTAGTGTATATCTCTTGGTCACCTGGATCAAAACATGAACAGCTTTTGGAAGGCCGCGTCTTTAAATCCTGATGACTTCATATTTATTCCCCTTCCTGTCTGTTTTCCCTCAGACAACTGAATGTTTTTCTTCCACTTGAAGTGATGCCAAAGATGAAATAGATATTTGTCAATGTCTCTTCAACCTGCTGGTCCCACTGGTGTCTCGGAGGCCAAGAGGAGCCCTGCAGCAGTCATAGCTGCAGTTGGTGATGGACGGCATGTCACAGGGCTGGGAAGTAGGAAGAAGGTAGACATAATTAAAGTATCAGGATGTGCTTTGCTGCCAATCCCTGAGCAGTCAGTTATGCTTGCGTTTAGCCTGTGTGGAAACCTCCTAGTTTCATTTTCTCCTCTACCAGTCTGTATGCTCTTATACAGTCTGGTGGCTGCTCTTGAGTCGTTGTGGAAGTGAAGTTGTTCTTATAGAATTCCTTCTGCTGCAGAATGTGGAATAGGCGAGGAGTACTACAAGAGACAGGGATGTACTGTGTCTTACTTTCTCCCCATGCAGTGCTGTACTGTGTCAGACCTGTTGGCTGTGACAGCTTAGAGATGAAGTCAGGAAACCTTAAATACTTTCAAATATAGGATGTTTATAAGATTTGCCTTTGCGTAAGATGACTAAAAATAGTGTTCTGGATGGAAGAATGAATAGTACTTCAGCCACGATGATTTTGTCATGGTACTTAAGACCTTAAGGATGGTTTTCAGGATTCTGGAATGCTTATGAAATACAGTTATTATTTTTAAGGCTATATTTAATTTAACCTTCTTGGGAGAAGAAGGGCTGACTTGTTTTTCCCTCCCCCTTTTGTAGTGTCTGGTGCCGTGCTCAATAAGCAAGGTCTTGATGCTTAGTTAGCAAGCTGTGCTACTAATAGTAATTCCCATTTGTAGTCTCCAGACCTGTTCCATTATAATCATGCATCAGCATTGGGGTGATTTGGGTTCCTTCATACTTTTAAATACTCAGGTCACCACCTCCCATTTCTACTTAAAAATGGTCAAAGATCTGTTAGATGTTACCATGCAGAGATCTGTTGATGTTGGATGTGATGTGTATCTTCACTGAGTGTGCTGTGTCTTTTCTTGAACATCTACCCAAATTGAAGATTTCCATAGTTTTTGCATGGCCTTCGGCTGAAAACCAGTTCAGAAGGGAAAATGTACTTTAAGGAAGCTGTGGGGAACTATACATCCTTGTAGGAAGACTCTTGTGGCCTGTGTATAGGTGCCTCACTGGTTTGGCTTCGTTGATGACTATTTAAATGCAGGGTGCAATCTTCTGTCTTACTACTCCCCAACACAGTGTCCCATTGGCTTTTCATGGTCAAATACTCCTGTAATTGTTGGTATCCTGCCCTTCGCCACTTTCTTGTGTAAAATGAGTTAAGGGCTTTCATTTAAAATGGGATAGGTCAGAAAGCTGGTGCGGTTTTCTTCTCTGTGAAATGGCAGCCAGGGCATTTGTTTTGGGTGGTGAGGCTTGCTGGCATGGCTCACTGTCTTTTATGGCTTACAGATGAATGTTCCATCGAAACTTGATGACCTGCTGTAGGAGGAAGAAGGTGCAGGGGTGAAAATGGAGGAGATTGCTGTGAATGTCAAGGTCTCTTGCAAGCCTGGAGCTTGGCCTGCACTCCTATACACACAGAGAGGAGCACTGCCAATAAGCTAATTTACACATTTCTGGGGGGGTCTTGGTTACAGCACATTAGAACCCTCCTGTAATGTTGCTTACAGACCTATGTTTGAAAAGAAGTTCCAACTGGAAGCAAACCATATATATAAATATATATATTTTAAATTTAAAACATTAAAAAAAAAGGAAAAAAAAGTGCCTTGGAGTGCTTTGGGTGTGTTGGGTAATTGTGTACTCAAGAAATGAAGTTACATAAGTGAAGACACTCCTGTAACCCTCGCCTGGCAGGAAGATGCAGCAGAAAACGCACTCATTGCCAGAGAACTCTGGTAGGTTGGAAAATGGGGAAGTTCCAGCGCTCGTGTTGCGTTTCGTCAGAGAGAGCTGTTGTCTTTGGCATCTCTGCTTGGTTTTGGAGGAGTCCCGGGTTTTAGCCTGGGGAGCTGCTCCTTCTTGCTGGAGTTGCGAGTCTGTCTCCTTCCCCATCACAGAAGGGGAGAGGCGGGCATTTTCCACAGCTCAGCACCAGTCTCCTGCTGCCAGGACCTAGGTAAGGTCTTTCCGGAGGCAGGGTGGTAGTTGGAAATGGAATTCTGGGCAGCAGCTCTGGCTGCCTTCCCAGTGATGCCTGGGGAGGAGAAGGGAAAGATGAGGATGGGTTTAGGGGCAGTGCCTGGGACAGCACGATGTGTCAGTTCCCAGGGCAGAAAGGAAGACCCACACAAATTCTAAGTAGAGGACAAGCAGTTCTACACTCTTACCTGTGCAGTTTAGAGAAGCTTTGAAAGAAGAAAGAGTTTGGGGCAAAAAAGATATATTTATATATATATATATATGTTTTCCAGGCTATGCTACATTAACAAGTATGAATATTTTCAGTTATCATGGTTTGTGAAACATATGAACAGAGCCTAACTGTTTGCTTATGTTGCTCGTGGTACATATGGCAGATTTAAATGAATATGGAACTGTTTCATGTGTTTCTTATATTTATTTCGAATGTAATTTGCTTTGACTGTGGAAACACTTCACGAGTTAAGTTTGGGATGTGGAGCGGAACAGCAAAGATATTTAATACTTTGCTTAATTTAGAAAAATGACCTTTCAGAGAAAAACACTGTGCTTGTCAGAAATACACTGATGAATTATTTTCCTATGATGCCAGTGGGTTAGCTGACTTTTGAGAACAACCTTGTAGATAATGAGTCTTATTTTTATCTCAGATCTGTCTGATTGTAGTGCCTCTCACAGATCAAGTCACTTTATGGCTATAAATACAGAGCAAGATTTGGAAGCAAAAAAAACCCAACCAACCCAAAGAAAACCCAACAACAGACCATCTAGAACCCACTGGATGGAGGGAATTTGAAACAATAAGGCCAATTCCCCATTGCACTCATCCATTCCAGTTCCTCCAAATCACCCTTGCAATGCTATTTGGAAATTGAGTACTCTTCCTCTGCTTTTAAATGGCCTCAATAAAAACTATGTTATATCTGTATTGTTTCCACAGATGAAGGCAATGACTTTCAATCTGTAAAGACCTGTAAAAAATTTTAAAGAAAGTTCAGAACTTGTAGATTTCTGACTGCTTTAATTGATTTACATTTGCTAGTTGGTCTTACTCAGTAAGAAGCCAGCAGCTTCAGTGTCTTTATTTGTGCAAACAAAGTGAGAGATTCAGCTTTTGATTAAAACAAACAAACTTGCAGCTTTCTGGTCCACAGGAACTATTTTCTTACCATTAATTCAGCGTCATGAAAAATGTGTGCATTCCTACACGTATACAGAGGGAGAAATGGCAGTTTCATTTGCAAGCTGCTGAGCTTTGTTTTGCTTTTAGTTTTAGTTTGAGTCAGGACAGTCTCCAGAATGTTCACATAGCTGAGACTCCTAAGTCAGGGAACAAGCAAACATATGTTGCATCATTTACTGTATATTGGTGTTCGGAAGCGCCGTTGTGCCAGAACATGTTACTGTTGGTTTGCCTGGTGAGGTCCCTTGAGCTCTGCTTACATGAGCAGGGCTAGGTGGCAGAATATGGGTTTGCTTTCCCTCTAAGCCATCTGCTGCCCACGGGGCTCCCTGCAGAATGCAGGAGCTGGCTCGGCACGGACTCCTAACTTTGCTACAGCAAACTTACAGTAAATCTGCAGTGACCTCTTTTTGGGTGGTAGTTTCTCAGAATAGCTTTAGTTGTTGTTGGAATGGTGGCAAGTCTAAACTGTATTGCACGCATGTAATGTTATTTCATCTGAAGCAAAACAAAGGATTTCAGTGTCTAAGGCAGCCAGAATCTTTTTTAACTCTTTCCTTGTTTCTTCAAAGCCAAACCGGACTGATTTATCCCTATCCTAACAATGAGTTAAGCAAAGTGTTTCGGAGGGAGAATGGCAAGTGTTTCAGTGGGCAGCTTTACAGTAAAGAAACAGCTGTAGACCCACGAGTGTTTTGTTTTCTGTTTTGCTGTGGCTGTTTTTCAGCTTTCCATGCCATGCAATTAGTAGCTGGTTGGTGTTCTGAAAATCACATTTGATCTCTGTCAGGAACACTGTCTGTTTTGCCTTTACCAATGTCTGTTGTTATTAATAGGAGCATTGAGATTCTCCCGTACATACCTTCAGTATTGTGTGACAAAAGCCCAAGAGCCTATACCTTGTTGTGTTTAAAAGGATTTCTTTTCAATGTCAGCAGACAGAATCGATCAATGAATTCATTTGTGGTGGGAAAGCTACGTCTAAAACACATATATTATAAATATCTGCCTGATAGCAGGGAGGAAATGAGAGTTGAGATAAATTGGTTAAACAAAGCCTGTGGGAAGTTCAGCTGCTAAGGCTTACATCTTGATATTACAAATAAGATTTATGAGTTTTCGATTTGGTCTTTTTTTCCAGTAGTGCTCAGCTTGACCTTCCCTAAGACATTTATTATTTTAGATACTTGTCTTAAGTCAAATATTTTCCACCTCTCTGTAAATTAAACTGCTGTGATCTTTTGGACTTTTCTCATACAGACTCTTCAGCGGTCTCCTCAGTAATTTTATTGCCCTTTGAACTTTTCCTCTTTCTGGTACTTTCCTTTCAAGATGAGGCAATCAGCATAGAACAAGGTCCTTTCTTACAGCACTGCAGTAGTTGGATTATTGTTATTGCCTGTATTTTTTCCTAATATACCCCCAAAATTAATAAAAACAAGCAAAAACAACAAGACAAGTGAACCTCTTGCATTAAATGACTGTTTTCAGAGAGTTGGCAAGAACTGCAGGTCAATTTTTCAGTGCCGTACACCAACAGGTTATAAATTAATTATGTGAGTAGTTGAAACAGATAAGGGATTTGATATCTTCATTTCCTTCTCTATTTCAGTGCTTTCATCTTTTATTTTTTTTTCTTCTTTTTATTTATTTATTTTTTTTAATATCCCTTAGCATAATTTTAAGGCAGCCTTCTGGATAAAAGCATTTTTCTGTAATTCACATTTTGGGCTTCTAATGTGCTGGTTGGTTTGCATTGCTCATGCTGTCTTATAAGGAGGTGACTCCTGTGGTGTCATGTAATAGACTGTATTTAAATGGTGGATTAAGTTAGATGCTTAAACTGTTTGCATACTGAGAACTGTATTCTGTTAATAATTTGAAAATTGTATCTATTTTTCCCTATTTCAGTCTTGCTTTTTGGAGGTTTTCTAATGAGTGTAGTTGGGTTTACCTCTGCTTTTGTGCTACGTTTGGAGCAACGGTATAGAATCATTTACCATAACATGTAAGCTAATGAAATTGCAGTCGCCAAAGTCTTCAAAATCATCTGCTTAGGAGAGTGTGAAGGTGTAAATTTTATCCAGCTGGTAATTAGTAATTAAGGTCAGATTCTGTTATCTTGAGTTGATAATGAATACCTGCTAAGTATTTAATTTGAATAAAACTTAATTTCGGGAAGTTCTTGAGTAGAAAAGTTTAAACAGTCAGAGTTTAGCATAGCTGGAAGCGATTACTAAGTGGGACAACCCAGGTGAAAACTAAGATATTTGAACAGTTGAACTATAAACTGACCTGAGTTGGAGGTACTGTTATTTTTTGGTTTGGTTATTTTTGGAGGAAAGGTGTTAGATAATTAAAATTCATTCTGTAGCACGAGGCCAGAAGCAGAATACCTGCCTACCTATGAAACTGGTTATCTTGAATCATATAATAAGCAGTTAAGTTTGGCTTGTGATTATGTATGTATGTAACTACAGAAAATGAGAAGCTGGACAGAAAAAGTGCCAAAGGTGTGAAATCTTCAGGGCATCCATTGTGAGAGTGTATCTTCAGGTTAACTTCTGCTTACCAGTAAAATAGTATCTAATGGTTATTTCCAAGGGAAATCACGTGGTTATTTTCTGTATCTTTTCCTAAGCAGGGACCTAAAACTATAAGCTGATCTATGATTTTCTTAGGAGGAGGCAAAAATTGTAATTTCTGCTGTGTAGACTACACTTATCAGTTTTGTACTTCAGCCTCTTTTCCTGCTTTTGTTCTTTCTCCTTTTCCCTCACCCATTCCAATGCAGAGCAAAGTGTTTGCCCTGCTGTTTTAAGAAAACATAAAAAGGAACCAAGGTCCCTCCTGTGTGTAACACGTTGGAAACAGCAGAAGGCTCTGGCCTACTGCAGTGTGTGGTGGATTTACAGGAGCAGATTTGGAGAAGATACAGGTGTTACGGAGAAGATTATTTGGAGACAACTAATTATTAGGGAAGCAGGACTTGGTCCTTGGCAGGTGATTATTATTGATGAGTTCAAAAAATCCAAGAGAGAATAACAGCCATACTGTAGGGTATGGCATCTACTGTGAGATCTGCCATCGACCAGCTGCATGTGTCAGTGGAAAGTGAAGTCTAGGTTTGGTTGAAACGGCATGCCCTGGCAATCCAAGGGGACAGCCATGCCCTGGGGTGCATCAGGCCCAGCGCTGCCGCTGGGTGAGGGAAGGGGTTGCCTGAGTCACTCTTACTAACGAGCAGCTCCAGGTCAGGGAGCCTTGATGAGCCAGTTGCTTATTGGCAAGTGTGATTCTCCTTGGAGAAATTAAAAAGCACAGCGTTGTCTGGTTGGCCTTCCTCTCTCACCCTTCAGTTCTTCATGTTATTTTCAGTTCCGATGTTATTTTTCTTCCTATTTACAAAGCAGAATTTTTGTCTCCGCTGCCCTTCCTCTGGCTGGAAATGTGAAATGTTTGAGCAGACATTCATTTTATCCAAGCTGTTTAAAAGAAATCTTAAAAAAATGAGAAATGTAGTGCTGTAAATAGGTAATAAGTCTTGTATTTAAGCCTGAAATTAACACATTAGGATAGATATGGGAAGAAGGCCGTTTAAAAGCCTAATAGTATTTTGCATTTGAGCCTGTTTCTTAAGTGATTAATTTTAGTGCTACCAAGGAAATGGCTGAACGGGCATATTAAAAACAAACCCATAAAGTAGTTCCAGGCCATTATACTAGCTCTGAATTTTCATTTAGTCAAGTAGTGTGTTCTAATTCCTTTTCCCACTCACCATGTTTTTTTAGAAGTCATCGTTCCAAAACCAAAAATACTAATTCTTACCATAAATGAGTTAATAAAGTTGGGTGCGAGTCTTTCTACTTCGTTGTGGCGCAGGGTTTACGTGGGTAAAATCTTCTTGCTGGAGGACAAAGCTCTCAAGGACATGCATCCCTGGCCACACACTTTGGCACAGGGCTCATCGAACGATCTCCCTGCAGGCTTTGTTGTTCGCTTCCCGATGCGACTTGGAGTTGGGTGTGTGGCAGCTTGCTATGGCTTCCTGCCACTCACCGCCCCCTCATCTTCAACCAGACAACGCAAAACGGAGCGTGAATTCTAAATAAGAAAGGGGAAAAAAACACATGGGGTGGTGTTCGGATTGCTGAGTGCCATCAGTCTGTGGGCGTCTGAGAAGCAGCTAGTTAATTACCTTTCCAAACTCGCAAGTAGATAAAGAAAATTCCAGCAGAGTACCTGGGAAAGGAGTAAGCTTTTGTTTCCGTTCACGTTTTTCTTGTTTTGTAAGGAAATCATAGTAGTTTGTTGTTCCATGCGAGCAGGAAGTGTGCTTTGCATGGGATGATGTATAGAATGGTGAAGGAGGTAAACGATGCAAGTAGTTCTGTAGAGTTTTATCTGTGTTTTTCAAGAGACCTCTGTTTGAAATAGCACATTAAAGATGTACTCAAATAACTATAACGTATATGACTACATTTTCCCTTCCTTTACTAAGTAAAACCTAGTTTTTTGTTGGTTTTTGTATTAAAGAAATAAATAGATTAATGAACTAAATTTGCAGTGTCAGTGTTCCAGAATGTTTTTTTGCCCGAGTGCTTGTTTGTTGTTCAGGGATATCTTTGAGATCATCAATGAAGGAATGCTGAGAAGATTCCTCAGCCTACTTCCTTTTTCTCCTTGGGGAGGGAAGGAGGGCAAACAGTTTTTGGTTTTCTTCAGATTTGGTCCTGATTAGAAATGAGGCTATAGAGGATTTTCTTTTATATACATATATATAAATATGCAATACCAACAATGCCTTCTAAAGCCCCACAGACAAAGGCACCTCCATGTTGTGGTGAAGGACCTGTTGCCATCTGGTGCGGGCACTCTGCAAGACCAGCGTACAGTTTCTGCTTTCATTGGTAACTGATGGCTTTGTAACTTTAGAACTCATTCCTAAAAGCTCTTTTGAAGGTAGTGAAACAAAAAGCTGCAGCACTGCTTGTAGTTTCAGATCATCCTGGTTTGCTGGGTGCATATTGGTGAATGTACGGACTAATCCTTTCTTAATTCCTTTCTGCTTTGAATCAGGCCGCGCCGAACTCCTCCCTGATATGTCTGATTTCCTCTGTGCCTGTCTGCTAAATTGCCCCTTTCTTCTCAGAGTAGCAGCTTGGGAAGTATCTGGTAGAGTTGCACAATTTAAGCCAATCTGCCCACGACTTTCCTGCTGATTTTAATTTTCTCCGATTAATTCCCTCATCTTTCCCCTACCTGTGTTGTACTTTTCCCCTGGGAGCCGTTTTGCCCCTAGAAATGCATTGCCAGACAGCACTGGAGGACACTGTAGGCTGTGCTGCTGCTCCTCACATCCTCCTTGCAGGTCTGCAGGAATTCTCATGCCCAGACTTCCATATTGCCCCTAGCTCTTTGTTGTCTGTGTTCCTAAACCCAGGCTGCTCACACGGTATTCCTGAAGAGGCTGTCACTTTTTCATGCTCAGAATTCCCATCTGCGATGTAACTGTTTACCCGGAGAAGCAAATGTGTATGTCAGGGTTGTTTGCAAGTCCCTTCAAATGACTGATCCCACTTCCATGGCTGGAGCACCCAGCTGACATGAACATCGCATCAAGCTGTTGTGCCTCTGCTTAAGTGTTGTGTTTCAGGTGCTCCTGGTCCTACATCACCTTGTAGCCTCAACAGTTTTACAAAGTATTTTGCTTTCTGTCACTCCAGTATCTGTTCACTGTTTTTCTAGAAAGCGGCATCCCATCACACTTAATTCAGCATATTAAAGGCAAGGGAAGTGGAAAAAAATAAAACCAGATCACTTTAGAAAGACAAACTTGAAAAGTCCATAGGAAAAGATCAGTGTAAGACACCGATTGTGAGTTTTTGGTGGTTGGGGTTGTTTTGTTTTCAGCAGTAAGACCCACCGATGCCATTCTGAGTGTCATATGATAGAGTTTATTCGCACGCTCCAGCAGGCAACCTGTTAAATCCTCGGAAAAAGAAGCAATCAAAAAATGAGATGCATTAGTTTGAATAATGGAAAGCTTTAAATTTGCATTTGGTATTTAGTTTACTAAAGAGGGATTGAATTTGAAGATTAATGTGATAAAAGTGATTCTGTAGTAGTGTTCAAAGTGGATTTACTGAACAGCATAGGATTTAAAAATGAGCTACTTTTTGGAGAAGCAAGTATTGACATGTTGAGTTCCAATCAGTGTAGAGGTCAGGCAGGAAAAAATAAAGGTGGAGCAGAAACAACTGAACATTCAAAAGGACACTAGACTGTGTTAGGGTTGGCCCAGTTATAAGGCCAATTAATGCAGATGCTGTGGTGCTAGTAAGAGCTGATGAGAGTGTTCTGTGTGTGGCTGGGGATGAGGGGACAAGGGACAATGGAAAGAGCCATAGAATCTGGTATCCTGGGCTCCATCAGGAGAGAGTGGCCAGCAGGGATAGGGAGGTGCTCTCTCTGCTCTTGTGAGGCCCCATCTGGAATACTGTGTCCAGGTATGGAGCCCTCAGTACAAGAAAGACACGGAGCTGTTGGAGAGGGTCCAGAGGAGGGTCTCGAGGATGATCAAGGGACTGGAGCACCTGCCCTATGAGGACAGGCTGAGGGAGCTGGGCTTGTTCAGCCTGGAGAAAGAAGGCTGCGGGGTGACCTCACTGCAGCCTTTCAGTACCTGAAGGGAACCTATAATCAGGGGGGGTGTATACTCTTTGAAAGGGCCAATAATAGTAAGATAAGGGGAAATGGTTTTAAGTTGAGAGAGGGAAGATTTAGGTTGGATGTTAGGGGGAAGTTCTTTCTACTAGGAGAGTGGTGAGGTCCTGGAACAGGCTGCCCAAGGACGTTGTGGATGCCCCGTCCTTGGAGGTGTTCAAGGCCAGGTTGGACGGGGCCCTGGGCAACCTGATCTAATAAACATGGAAGTTTGGTGGCTCTACCAGGCAGGGGGGTTGGAGCTCCATGATCCTTGAGGTCCCTTCCAACCCAGGTCATTCTGTGATTCTGTAATCTTTGGAGTTGAAGAGGATCTAAAAGGTCATTTAGTCCAACTCCCCTGCAGTGTATGGGGACATCCACAGCACATCAGGTTGCTCAGAGTCCTGTCCATCCTGACCTTGAATGTCTCCTAGGATGGGGCATCCACCACCCCTCTGGGCAGCCTGTTCCAGTGCCTCACTACCCTTATGGTAAAAAGTTTTTATGTCCAATTGGCGTAGCATATCCTGCTCAGGAGTCCTTCCCCTTCCTTTCTTACAGCCCCCCTCTAGATACTGAAAGGCTGCTCTCAGATTTCCCCAGACCCTTCTCTTTTCCAGGCTGAACAGCCCCAGCTCTCTCAGCTTGTCCTCCCAGGGGTGATGTTCCATCCCCAGGATCATTTTTGTGGGCTTTCTATACTGAGGACTCCACATTTGGATGCAGTACTCCAGGTGAGGTCTCACCAGTGCAGAGTGGAGGGGCACGGTCAGCTCCCTCAACCTACTGGCTGCACTTCTCTTGACACAGCACGATTTTCAAAGAAGGTGAAGTATTGACCGAGCTCTCCCTAAGCTCACACCCCCAAAAACAAAATTTATCACACGGCTGATATTTACACATTTTGCAGTTAATACCTGTTCCTTAGCAGGCAAACGCTGCCTGTCACTTTGCAGTTAATAAAAATGTGCATCTGTCAATTCCTGTTCTTCCGAGTGATTTGGGGCAGAGCACCAGTAGCGAGGTGACAGTGTTTCTGGTTTGATGGACTCGGCCGTGGTAGTAAAGATGAAGATGCAAAATGAAATGCAAAGGATTTCAAAATGCAATTAGGTTGCTGTGCAACCGTGTTATGAAATGACAAATGAAATTCAGTGCAGATAAATGCAAAGCGATGTCCACATGGAAAAAAAAAATATTCCAACTTTTCACTTAGATTGAGTTGCTAGTTAACAATCAGGCATGGGATCTCTAGGTCATATATTTGTGTGGAGATGTCAGCTGTATACTCAGTAGCTGTCAAAAAGCAAATAAAACATTAGCAATGTTTATGGCAACCGTAGAGGAAAAATAGAGGAAAAACGTATCTGTCACAGTACGCATCTGTGATGTGCCTTCATCTTGAATGGTGGGATTGATTCTGACATCTTTCTCCTAATTCTCTTTTCCTTCCTCACTTCCACCTACAAAGAGCATAAAATAGTACTGCAAAAGCTGTCGGTCACGCAAAAGGCTATTGAACAGCCTTTGCGTGAGGGATGATGAAGTAGATGCAGCTCTGCAGTCTGGAGAAGAGATGATGGGCAGGAGGAGGGTAGGAGGTTCAGGACATGGCAGAGCTGTGCGAAGGCCCTGGAGGTAAAGATGTTCTGGAGTGGGAGGTGGCAGGATGAGGCCAGCCCAGAAAGGCAGTTCTTCATGGCAGGAGCTTAGCTGCGGAGCTCCTTGCCTCAGAACAAGTGAGGAGAATTAATGTAAGAATGATCTGTGGGACCTGCTGCATGTGAGTACAGCTTCTGGGGCTTGCACCACAGCTGACTTTCTGCAGTCCGGGACTGTCATCCACAAGAGAATGGCAGTGAAGCTGTGAGGGATCTGGAACACAAGTCTTACGAGGAGCAGCTGAGGGAGCTGGGATTGCTCAGTCTCAGGAGAGACTCAGGAGAGGCTGTATCGCTCTCTACAACTACCTGAAGGGAGGTTGTGGTGAGGTGGGGGTTTGCCTTTATCCTTGGGTAACAGCGATAGGATGAGAAGGAACAGCCTCAAGTTGCACCAAGGGAGGTTCAGGTTGGATGATGTTGGGAAGTATTTCTTCACCGAAAGAGTGGTCAGGCACTGGAACAGGCTGCTCAGGAAGGTGGTGGAGTCTCAGTCCCTGCAGGTGTTCAAGAAATGTTTAGATGCTGTCGTAAGGGGCATGGTTTAGTAGGGAAATATCATTGCTGGGTGGATGGTTGGGCTAAATGATCTTGGGGGTCTTTTCCAGCCCTAGTGATTCTGTGACTTACCACTTGCTCAGCTTGGTTTTTCCCTTGACTCCAGCTCTTGGTGGCTGCTGGAAGCAAGATATTGGGTTGGACTTTGGGCTTTAATTGTAGGGGGCTTTTTTGCACTTCTGTTTATTTTTTGAGTCTCATCAAAACTGTGCTTTGGTTATTTTCATAGCTAGCAATACTACTTATTCACTTAATATCTGATCACTGTAACAACTTTAGTATCTAACATCCTACTGAAGATTTAATCATTTCAACGGTTGTATCAGTCAAGATTTTAAGATCTCAGTGAAGAGATCACTGTTTAAGTATGCTAATCTTAAGAAAATTAAGATGTTTTCAACAGTATTGCTGGTGCTTTAGGTTCCTGAATGCTGAGTTTATCTGCCTGCGTGGTTTCTGCCTTGTAAACTCCTTGTGCTTGAGGAACTCCAGAAATAGAAGGAGAAATTAAAGAGCAGTTTGACTCATCAGAGAACTTGAAGAAAGTCTCCAACCTGTTGTCTCAGGTGATGAAACACAGACTCTTGATGCTGCTCTGCTTGCAGAACCAGTTCTGGTACTTGGCTGGGTTTGGTGAGCCTTCCTGCAATAGCCTTGAAGTGTCAAGTACAAGTGATTTTGGGGGTACCAGAAAGATTAATGGAAGTTGTTCCATGTTTGGCTGGCGAGCGGCTGCTTTGGCTCTTTAGCATAGAATCTGTATTGGAGACAGTGTAAGAATTAAAGGAATCCTTTGGACTCCGTGTATTGTTATTTTTTTATCTGTGTTTTTGATAAGCAGAAAAGTATGGGTTTTGTTGTGTTTTTTTGTTTGTTTTTTTGTTATTTTTTAAAGAAATGATTGCAGGAGTTTAACTGGCACTTATTTAATTTCAGTGTCAGTTCTTAAAGAAATGAATGAAAAACACATTTTTTTTCCCCAGTTTTGGGGCATAAGATCAAAAGACAGCAAATAGACCAGCGTCGAGGAAGGAGGGGGACCCTGGGGCAGCGCAGGAGGCGTGCAGGTGCTTGTGGCAGCAGCCTAGAGAAGGCAGTGAGCTCAGGGCAACTTTTAACTCGATACTGGGCTAAGTATAGAAAAAACAGAATGCCAAAATTAAGCCTGCAGTAGCGAATGTTTTAAGTGGCTCTTAAATAATTATTAAACAAAATGCAGTGATAGCGATCACCCTGTCCTTGGATAGGTAGAACCTGGCTGACAATGCTCTAAACATCAGCATAGCAGTGTTGTAATTACTTTACTAGATGGCTGATTAGAAGCTAGGCAAATGTAAATGCAATCAGTACCTGTGTTCCTGCTTTGTTTGAAACAATGTGTAAATGAATTATCTCTTGTGTCAGGCTTATGTCTCTCTCGGGAGTAAACACAGGAGCAGGGACTGGCCTTCAGAAGCATAGGGATGAAGATATGGCTGTGGAAAGATGCCAAGCAAGAGCTCAGTCTGAGGAAGAGCCTCAGCTGCATGTCAGTTCTTGTACTAGATGGTTTCTCAGCCCACAGGTGCCTCACTGTGTGCTGTATTCTGCCCCTGGCCCTGGAAGGAGTCATCCAAAAATCCTTCCCTGCAACTCTCCTGTGCTCAGCTTCTCATAAGTCTAAATGCTACATGATAAAAAAACAAAAACAAACAGCAGTCATATCCAAAACAGCTGATGGTTCCACAGTCAGAAGTTGATGATAGATAGTGAGCTTGGGTTCGTATGCAAAGTGTATGTGTAATTTATGCACATACACCATGTCAATCTAATCAGGAGTCACTGCTGTGCTTAAGTAATACGTGTGTGATGGCAAGGATAGAGCTGGCATATACATAATTTATGTACAAACCTCTGCATTGACTGTTTTATTGTATATGCAGTATAACCATACATTACTGATACTAATCTAATCTCTAGAGTACAGATTGTGTTTTCAAATACGCGAGCAGGCTTTTTTTTTTGTTGTTGTTACCATGAAAAATAATAAGGGGGATTTTTATATTCTATTTTTAAGGGAGTTACGTAAAGTATCTGTCATCGGTTTTTCATTTTTAGACACAAATAATTATATATGGCAGGGAGCATGATGAGCATTCAAAGTTGACATTAGAATGGAAATGCATAAAGCGTTCCTGAAAAGCTGATCAGATAGGTCGTTAGTCAAGGTTACGAACATGTTTTAAATCTCATTTAACATGTGTTTTAAAAGAAAGAAAAGAGAAAAATAACTCCTCCTGCATCTTTGTGCTAGTTAGAAAGAGTGTTGAATTCACATTTCCTAATTTTTAGGGAGGTTTTTTGATTTCCCCTATCTTACAGCTGCGTGAGGAACCTTCAAACCTATTGCCGTCCAACAAAGTGGGATTTAATCTGTTTCACGTTGCGTTTACGGTGGGCTGGGATCAGCCTTGCTAGCAGCTGTCAGGTTTATACCAGTGTTTGGTAACCTACTGAGCCCTGGGCTTTGACTCTCCAAACCCCCAAGGTAGAAAGGAGAAACCAAAGCAAGTGCCAGAAAATGTCAGATTCCCACACTGTAAAATTAAAGAGAAGACTTAGGGACTGCTTTTGCTTCATCTGATCTTTTCCTTTTTAATCTTGAACATTCCTCATTAAATGAGGGAAGTGAAACATTTGGGGACAGAAGAATGGTTTTTAATTAGAAGCAGATTTAAATTTGAATGTCATATAGGTTTTGCAAAATGTCTTTTTGCTGCTGTTTGCCAACTTTGCAGGATTTAATTTTGCAGCAGAAAGGCGACGGTGGGAATTTAGGGCCATCAAAGAAGTCTTTGGCACAGCTGGTATAGGGTTCTGCCAGGTCTCCCACCTTTGCTTGCTCAGGGATGAGCTCATCCTGCACCAGCACTGCTGCTGCCACCTCTCCTTCTCACCCTCCTTGAAGGGCAGGCTTCTTTGGTGTTGGCAGGCACCTCTGAGTTGAAGGAAGACTAGAGGGCTTCTATTTTCTCCATCCTTTTTCTCCATCCTTCATCCTACCATCGTATCTCAGTTCGGATTCATCTACTTAACATTTGGACTGAATGATGCCTGCAGTGCTGAGGGAAGAGCTCATGAGTATCCCCTGCATCCTGCTGTGGCCTGCTGGAGTGGGGTGAAATCACCTCCCAGGGCAGCAATCCAAGCTCAGTCCAGCCATCGACTCCTGCATCCCTGGGTGAGCATTGGGACACAAACTCCTGAAGCACAAGGTTTTTCTTTGGGAGAGGTGGAGAGTTGCTCCCCATGAGTGTGGAGATGGGTTGTGGTCACTCCATGCAATGTCTAAGCTGTTCGCAGTGCCAGCGTGCAAGGTTCATGCAGAGCTGGGTATTTTATTTTAATGTAATTATTAATTTTTTTTCTAACCTGGTAGCATTCTTAATGCTTACACAGGCAACTCTCATATAGTCAAATACAGAGCACTGACACAGTGGTTTTAGTCTGATGGGTTTCGATAATCAGAAGATGGAGATTGCTGCACAGCATCTCAACCTCATGTCACTTACTGTTTGAGTTCTCAAGCTGTGTCTGCCCCTGCTAAAAACCACAAAAATCCCACTTAACGTTCTGATTTCAGCAATACTTCCCAATGCACGTAGCGTGATTACATTAATGCACTTTAACCGAGGAATATTTGGCCTTAGCAGTTCTCTCCCAGTGATCCAACAGAGAAAAACTGAATTTATATCTTCCATTATGTCCACTGAAAACATGCAAAGCGTCTTTTAGAATTATGTTTCAAATGTCATCTGATGAAGAAAGGTAAGAGAGTGGGTTTTCTTTAGAAAGCCGCACGAAACACTTGTCATCTGAAGTTGTTTTGCTGGAGGTATTTTTAGGATGACTCAGGCGTAAGGTCTGAGAATTCTTCTTGCCTTTAACTGAAGGGGAAAAAAATTGCTGACATTTTCATCCACAGCTGTTTCGGTTAAATATTTGAATGTAAAAACCCAACCTTTGGGGCAAAAAAAGATTTTTTTTTTAATTTCTTATTTTTAAGTTCTGGTACAGATTTGCCTCATATTAAGTGCTAATTCTCCAGTTATCCATAGAGAAGTAGGTTATATATGAATATCAGTGAATATTTACCACCTCCTACTCCCTTGTAAAATGGCCTGGTGGCTTAAAAGTGGGGTTGTTTCCTTTGTGCATTTGTTTAAAAACAACAAAGCCATAATCAGACCCACAAATGAAAGATTGCACTTGCTTCATCTTAAATTGTTGACAGAAGTTACTGGTTTCATATTCTGCAAACCTCACGCTTTTCAATAGTTTTGCTTTACTTGCTGAAATTCCTAAACCTTTCTTCATTAAACCTTTATTTTCCTTTGCTGACCACAAAGCCTTTAAAGTTTTTCATGTGTGAAATGAAAATTCTAATACGTGTAATCGCATTTCTGTTTGTAGGTGTTGATGCCTTCAAAAAATCTCCGGGTCTTTTTAAGCTGTATTCTGTTTGCGATGCATTTAAATCCGTGTGGTTGAGTCCTTGGTGAATGTTGGAAATAGAGAACATAAAACTGGTGGAAGTTTTCATTTATTTTTGCTTTTCTTTTTCATCCATCGCAGCCCTACCATCTCAAATGCATTCTGTTGGTATCCTCTTAAGGAGACATAGAAAACAGCAACCATCTTTTCTCATGTCTAAGTCTCCTTTTGGACGTTCCTAGAAAGCACGTTTACATTATATATTTAAAACCCCAAGGAATTCACTTGTTTTTTCTGTGCAGCAGACATTAGCTGGTGGAGCTGTGTTGGACGGTAGCATGACAGTCTTTAAAACTAGAGAAAGAAAAGCTAGTCCTTAGCTGCAGATGCTGTCATAGAAGCGCACGTCTTCTCGTTTGGATGAAGCATGATGGCAGTGGCACTGCGATGGTCCTGAGCAAGTTGCGTTCATAGTTTAGCAATATATTAGCAGTGCAATATAGCACTGTTGCTGTAGAGTACTTGAACTGTCTTGCTGCAGAAGGATGGGCTGAATGCAGCCAGGACAGACAGACAGCTGGAGTAGGTGGGAGGTGTTGGTGCAGTGCTGCAGCTCGTGGGCGTCTGCAGCTACAGCCAGGCTTAATAGGGAATTGCTACATCTCACAGGCGCTCGCTGGCTTTTTTTTCCTCCTCCTCTTTGTACTCATGTTGTGCCACTGTATTTTATATATATTGCGATTACGCTGGATTACCTACACTTTACTGTTTTGTGGTATGCACCTGCCTCTGATAATCACAAGCTCACTTCATGATTGTTATGTGATGTGGCATCTTTGGTCTCTTCACATCATTAATACACGATGATTTCATTATCATTCCTGTCTAGTGAGCACTTGATGAGAAGTGTCCTCTCCCTTAAATAAGAGTCTGTGTGTCACATGCTCATCGTTTGCTCTGGATGTGTGCCACTCCAGCAGAACATCTACTAGAGGTGCTAGAATGTGTCTTACAAGACTCCACAGTCCACCAAGACGCTGTTAATAGGATCACAGAATGGTTTGGATTGGAAGGGACCTTAGAGATCACCCAGTTCCAGCCCACTGCCATGGGCAGGGCTACCCCCCCACCAGGTGATGCTGCCCAGGGCCCCATCCAGCCTTGTCTCAATTGCCTCCAGGGACATTCTGTCATTGTATGGGCAATAAAGAAGGATCCGCGACTGCAGCATACCAGGAATTTCTGTTAGTTATATTATTTTCTGTTGTCCTAGCAAAAAGCGAATGAAGTTCATTTAACTTCATTGAGTGGCTCACACACTTGCATGCTCCAGTTCCGTGGCGTTTCAAGGTAAGTTGGTTCTTCTTCCAGCTTAAATCCTCACACATGGAGGAGACAGACACCTGTATGGTATCTTGAGCTGTAAAATACAGTGGGTTGTCAACCTGTGTCTAGTGCTGGGTTGTGAAACACACCCCATGTCCCAAGAAGGGGCAGCCATCTAATTAGGGTCATGACAAGGTTGTAGTGCCATTTGCAGGTAATATTTGTGCCACACAAAAACGCTTC
The DNA here is from genome assembly GCF_039878825.1 of Excalfactoria chinensis. Classification (NCBI taxonomy): domain Eukaryota; kingdom Metazoa; phylum Chordata; class Aves; order Galliformes; family Phasianidae; genus Excalfactoria; species Excalfactoria chinensis. The sequence continues at coordinate 82,288,293 of NC_092826.1, forward strand.
TACAGATAGGAAAACAACCTACACGGTAGATGTCACTCATTGAGGAAAACGTTTGAGGAAATGCAAGAAGTATAGGAGACTTTTTGGCTATATACCAAGCATGTGGTTACCTAGTTATTGTTTCGGTTATCTGTGGTTTTTTTGTTTGGAGTTAATCTGACAGAGGAGCAGTCAGCAGTTTCTGGTACAAACTCTTTCTCTTTTTTTCATCTTTTTTGAAATAAGAGAGAATTCAATTTGGTAGATCAAAGTACTTTATCTTTCTGGCAATCTAATGTAGCACACTTCCAAAATACGTAAATAATTTTGTCTGAATAAAACAGAATGATTATGAATTTAAACACATGGATTTATGGTGCCATTTATGTGAGGTATGCTGATAATACTTTCAGTAATGAAATTGCATTTGTCTTTGTAGCTGCGTATAAATTTTTGTGACAAATCTTTTACATCTTCTCAAGAGCCAGGCGCTCCCTAATGCATTAGATATATTTCTAAATAGAGGGGAAATTAGTTTGATAACAAGTCTGCGTGTTTGTTTGTTAGTTTGTTGGTAAAGCGTTAGTGACATATGTATATAAAAGATGCTTTGTTTGTTTCTCCTTTTTTTTGTTAGAAATTGTCCGAGCCCTTTCTCGGTTAAAAAACAAAACAAAAAAACAAGGGCTGCTCCAGAAGTAATGCCTCCTATGTTACTATGTTGCCCCACAACGTTAGAGGCAGATATTGGTATGGCAGTAGAGGTTGAACCTTCCCACCAATAACCCATTATATTTTTTGCTGTGTGACAGATGGCAGCAGAGGGGCAGTCTGACAGAATGGTGACTGATGCGGAAGAAGTGTGTATGGAGCAAAGGCGTAGGATTGAATTCCACTGGTTCGGTTACCAGAACGTGATATGCAGCTCTTGTTCATGCTGGTGACTACCCTGAAAACTATTGTTTTGTAGCTGAGAATTTGCTGTTTTGCAGTAACACTGTTTGAATGTTATTGTGCTCTTTGTATCTGTTGTAGTTCCCGTGGAAATAAATAGGAAGCATTACCTTTGGAGCAGCTTGCATAGAGATTCATACAGTATTTCAGCTGTAGTTCAATCCAGGAAGCTCTTAAATGTCAAATCTTCATTGGTTAAAGTGTATCTGTATAACCACGTTGATAATGAGCTAGTAGAAGGCTGTTTTCTTTTTGAGGTGTTTGTGTTCAGTGGCCAGTATGTGGGTTTAGAAGGAGCTACGTATAAAAGAAGCATTGCTTTCATTGTGCACATACGTTTTGCTAGCCCTGGAAGGAAGGAGTTTGACTTCTAAAATCGTGGTGGTATTCTTTCTCATCAGCAGCTCAGCTCTTAGCTGCAGGACTCTGCCCTGTAGCCATTCGTATTTGTTTCGTTCTCTGTGTGCAGGAGAGAAGTTACCCAGCTTCAAGTGAGAACCTGGAGTTCGATTTCAAAGGCAGAAACATAGAACTGGGGAGTGCTGAAGAGAACTCAGTCTTAAAACCTCTGAGGAGAGTTTGGTTTAGTTGCATTTTTTTTTATTTCTGCTTGTAATATAATGGGAAAACAATTTGGGGCTTTAACTGAAAGCGAGTGGTTCCAACTTCCTTTAGTGGTTCAGCTCATAAACATTGGAGATGTCATTTAAAACCACTTATTTCAAGTATGTCGGTGAAAGGACTGTAATCTTGCATTACATAAGAATGGTGAGTAAATGGACAGATCAAGTAACAGCCTTCCCACTGGTGAAGAGAGAGGTGAGGCCTGTGTGGAGCCATCCTTATCCTCCTCATTGTGGCAGCCAGGAAGCCCAGTGTTTCCTGAGCTGGAGCAGTACTGTCAGAGAAGTTGAGAGTGATTGCGGTTCTCTTCTGTTCCTTCCATTTAATTTCATAAAAACTGCAACCCAATAAAAAAAATACTTCACAGGCATTTGGGGAGATATCAGTGATGTGTGTGTGAAAGCTGCGTTCCAAGCTCAGGGCCTGGTCTGTCACACCACAGTGCTGCTGCTCCTCGTCCTTGTCAATGTGACCTCTTTTTCCTTATGCCTCTCAGAGAACTGTGTGCTACCAGAAAGAAACAGTTCTTAAATTTTAGCTCATTCCAGCTGCTCCTTTCATTGCTTCTTCCTTTGCACACATAAGCACAGGCGCACACACAGGATGAAGCTGCTCCTCCCGGCAAGATCTGCTGTGCGACAACAGCAGGAACACAATTCCTTCTCCTACGCTGATGAGTTTGGGGGCAGCAGGCATTTTGCTAAGAACAGTGAGCGTAAAGGCTGGAGGCTGCTTTTTGCTCCTGCTGTGTGTGCATGAACGATGGGTGGTTTCACAGAGGAACGAGTACTGGGCTGCTGCTCATCCCCTCCACCACTCCCATGTGGCCACTTCGTGTATCAAATCCCATTTGCTGTTTATATCACCATGCTTAATGCTGCATTGTCTTGTTCTAACAGCATTTTTCAAAATCGTATTAAAATACTCCGTGCACATATTAAAATACACTGTAATGCATGGTAATACCTATTCCGAAGAGTCCCCTGACTGCATAAATTCTTACAGATGGTATGAAACTACAGAGGGATTAGCTGTTGACTGCAGATCTGATGCCATTGCTTTTCTCACTGCTGTTCCGTGTAATTTAACATGTCAATAGCCTTCCTGGTAAAACATGATGAAATTTTATATAGCGGTATTACTCATAACGTACTGCATATTTATGTGTGAATGGTGTTATTCCTAAATATAAACAGCTAGTTAGAGACAGACTTCGGCAAATGACTTTCTCAAAACTTGCTTCTTTTCTAATATGTTTTAATAATTACTTCTCTTTCTTGCAGATAAAATTGAAGAAGCACAAAAACAACTTAATGGAAAAGAAGACCAACAAAGAGGTAATAAGCAAAATCAAAACGAAATAGAAAAAGCACATTGTGACTCTACAGGCTGATGCAAAAGCTTTCCTGCATCAGTGAAAAGACTCCCATTGGGCTGTGGGCGTTGGATGAAGCCCAGGGTGCGTGTATTGCAGATCAGGTGCTGTGATCTGTAACACCCCAATTTTGCTGAGACATAAAAGCTTTGTTTTAACCACTTGAGTAGCTGTATTGACCTTGATAAGGCTGCTGGAGCTATAGCACTGGAAGCTGCGCAGTTTATTGACTGAAGCCCTATACTAACAGTTCACTTCTTAATATGATTTACCTAATCGTTAATAACCATATTTGGTTTATGACAAGCAATATGTGATGATTTCTAACAGATGCTGAAAGGAGATTGATCCTCACAGGCTATTTTAAGAAGCAGTTGACCTGTGACAGGTTAAATCTGTGTGTTAGGGCTTAGAAGGCTGGTGAAAAGTCATTGTATTTCAAGGCTGGCTGACTGCAGGAGTACCTGTTAGTTTTTATGTGATAAAGCTCATCTGTGCACCCACAAAGGAGTGAAGAGAAGCAGAATGGGAAGACCAAATAATCCCTGGCCAGGCTCCCCTGGGCAAAGCCATAGAAGACTCATCTCCACAAGCCCAGAGGAGCAAAGGGGCATGAGGGAAGGTAAGAACCCTGGTGAAGGACTTGGAGAGAGTAGACTCAGTGTTCAGTACCCTCCCAGGGCCGTCGCAGCAGAGCCACAGCCCCTGTGAACCCTTTCACAGTCCAGATGTGAAACCCATCACCATGAGCCGTAGGGAGTAGCTGTGCGGGTTACCTTTTGGACTAAAGGTGTGGTACTTGAATGGGGACACATGGGAAGATGCAGGGAAACAACTCAGGGGCTCAAATCTGTGTGTCCAGTCAGGTTTGTGTATAAATGTGGTGTATATGTGTGCTCTTAGTGTTTGTGTCTACTGGGAATACATTTTCAGCTTCACGGGTGATTGGACCTGGTGTCATGGAGCAGCAGCCTTGCTTTTCTAAGTCTGGTGGGTCCAGCGTGCTGTGCTTGCCTCTATCGGTACCACATTTAACTGGTTTGTCTCGTTCTGGGCAGATACTCACTGTGCTCATGTTAATGATCTGTCTTTCTGACCTCTGGCACGTCTGTGAACAGCGTTGTTAAATTGTTGATACTGGACTCAAAGCATTTTACCTTTTCAAACAATGAATTTAAAAACTTGCTGAACATTACAGAACAAAAGAAATACCCTGCTGGATCCCAGTGGGGTCCATTGTGACCCATCATTCTGCCTCCAGCATAGGCAATAGGGCATACGGATTGAGGATCGCATCTCAGCTTGGCCACTTTCTGCAGTCTGTTCCCCTTAGGCCGCCCTTGGGATGTCATGCCTCATCCCTTTTAGGACGTGTTACTGTGAATCTTTTTCTTTCAGTGCTGTTTGCCTTCAGCATTCTCTGGCAATGAATTGCAGGAGTTTACTACCAATCACATTAAGAAAGTACGTTATTTTATCTTCTTCTCTCCCAATTTCCTACTAGTTATAACAAGTGTCCTTTGGTTCAAGCACTGTCTGATTTGTTCAATAAGAGTTCAGCATTCACCTTACCAGCTGCTTTTGTGATTTCATAAAACTTGTCCATATCCCACTCAGCTTTCTTCTCTCCAGACTCATGTTTGAGTTAATTTTTCAAAAGAAGATTTGATATAGACAGTCTTGAACGGGTACCAAGACTATGATGTTGCTTTATGCCTCTGTAAAAGGTGAAGGAGAAAAACATATGTGGCTAGGGGATAAAAGAAGCCTTCTAAACATTTACAGAGACTTTCCAAGAAGCTAGACCTTCAACTGAATAGGCTTGTGATGTGTTTTGTTTAGTGTATCATAGGTAAGCAGCGTTGTCAACCAAACATAAAAGCTCAGTGTGTGAAGTATTACTGTCTGCTCTTGTTGATGTTGGTCCTAAGGAAGTAATATTTCTCTGGATTTACTTATTTTGTGATAGACTCGCTCAAGCTGAAGATTAACTAACCTCTATTTTCAGGATTTTCTTCTCAGCTGTGCACCAGTACAATCTTTGATCCCACACAAAGGAAGAAACCTTCTCCACTGTGCTCTGAAAGGGACTGGGTTGTAAAGATTTGCATGATGATAGCACACACCTCTCAGGGGCTCAGGAGGCAGAAAGATTATGGCTTAATTTTTGTCTCCTAATCTAAATTGGTATGGCTAGTTGTTGGAAATATATATATATATATACATATATAAAATTGGTACAGAAATGACTGGGATGATACAGCTACTTTGGACCTTTTCTTTTCCACTGAGAAAAATTATGTCATTCTTATCACTTTAAGTGTCTAAATTGATTTTTATTTTTTATCTGAAGTAAATTAAATTATATGTTTGAAGGCCACTGAAAAGAAGGAAAGTATGTTTTGAGCTAAACAGTAAACTAAACTGTGAAGGTGCTCACGTAAGGTATTTTAATCACAATCCAATGTATACAGGTTCACCTTAAGTGTGGTTGTTTATTTTTATCGCAGATTAAAAACTGCCCTGTCAGTACTGGAGCTGTTAAAGGCGTAGCATGTTTGTGGGGAGGAATTCTTCCTAAATTCAGTCATGCTGGGTTTTCTGCTGACTGGTATTGTACACTGATCAGTCATAACTTTATACGTGTGTGGGATTTAAGACGAATTTAATTGACTACAAAAAGATACATATTTAATGCATCACATTTCGCCATTAGCTGTAATAATCCAATTAAGCACAAATTGAAATAGATCTCTATTAAAAACAAAGACAGTAAAGAAACAGACGGTGTTGAAGTTAGCAGAATACAATTAGTTAGTATGAATTTGCAACTGAAAGATATATATAAATACATATATGTGTGTGTGTGTGTATATATATATAGAGAGAGAGAGTGATAGTCCATAAATATATTCAGGTTGTAGATAAGTGGCCTGCAAGTTGAGACCAGAAATGTGTTCTATAGGGACCAGCTCCACCCTGTTTTCCTGCTCATCAAGTGTGTAAGGTGGATAAGTCTTTCATCATTTCATCTTCTTGTAATTGCCCAGTTGCCAGTATGAATTTTTAGTAGGAGAATCTCAGCATCTCTTCAACTGTGATTGTTGTTGACATGACAGAGAAAGTCTTGTTTCTTGTGAGTGCTCTGTGTGTTGTCCTTTAAAACCTGGAAGGGATGGTGATCTTGAGCAACCAGCATTTTCTCCTTGTGAAGGCAATGAAAGCTTTCTTTGAATTGGGACCCATCTACGTATCACGGTCTGGAAAGCAGTTAGCTGAATCTGCTTTGGCTTTGGTCTACTGCTGGCCTCCTCCTAACAAATCCATCCCAAGAAAGTCTCTCTGTCTTCTCCCTTCCAGACTATCTGATAAAGTCAAGTCTTCTCAGATCCTTGTGGTTACCACAGAGGCTTCTGTTATGGTCATCCTCTGAACCAGTTCAGCCACTGAAGGTCATTATGAAGCACTGTAAGCATTTGTTTTCTTCTTTATGCATTGCAGCAATTCTCTGCTTATCACAACAGGCTGCATCCTAGGGACATCAGTTCCACAAGCACTGTCATAGGATTTTAATTTAGGGCTAGTGGCACTAACCTAGTTATCTTGATACTTGGCACCAGCGATGCTAGTACCGCTGAATCTCTCTCTGCTTCTGAATTTTTAAGGGAACTAAAGTTGGTGACAAACTGCAGCAACACCAAGATTTGCCACGAAGAGGGGTTGCAGATCCCATACAGACACTCGGTACAGTGGAACTCAATGGAGTTGATGTGGCCTAACGGATACTCCACAGTATCCACCATTCCCATAAGCTCTTTGCCTCTTAGGAGTACAATTTCAGACTAAGCTGTGTTATTTTGGATAGCTTGCTGCGTTGCTGAAAAAAAGCATCATTGATAAATGGTTATATCACGGGGAACATAGGTGTACTTATTCTGCTTCTCCATTGTGGTGATAGCTGATGGGATGATTTGGGGATGTGTGTGTGTGTTCTTCAGCTTTGTTGCAGTTTAGACTTGCAGGCTGTCATGGTTTGTCAGGTATAAATTCATCCCTTTAAATAAGCTATTGTTCTTGTTTGAAACTCTACTCGTGTAGAGTTCATCAAATTCATCCTGGACTCAGACTTGCAGTCCCTCTAATGGTACACAGACATCTGCCGAACTTCACCTCCTGATCTCTTCCCAGGACTGGTAGGTAGGTCTCTGTCTAGCTTCAAGGAAAAGGCAAATTTTCAGTCTTTTTTATCAGCAGTCAGCCACATTTCTATACTTTCACACTTGAATGCTTTCAAGCTTCTCAAGGAGTTCTAGTTTTGTTTTTTTTTTTTACTTCTGCTGGAGATGCTCCATAGTGTAATTTGAATACGATGCTGTATATTCTCATGAATCCTCCCTTTTAGACACTTAGCATTGCTACTCACTGCTTGGTCTGTGAAGGTGGATTTCCAACTTGCCCTTGCCACATTCAGAAGTCCAAACTGTTGCAGCACATCTGTCTTGATGATAGTGTTCCTTTCCAGAGTCACCAGAACTTTTCTCCCTTAGTCTGTATTGGAATTTCACCCAAAATCAGTTCTCCTTCTGGAGCCTCATGCTTCAATGTTAGTAGTACTCTCTGCACGTGAAGCCTTAGACATAGAAACATTCTTGACTGGTCAAGAGTTTTGTCTAATTTTGATCTGTGCTTGTATAAATGGCAGCAGGGGTCTTACCTACATTTGCTGAGAAACTAGAGGTATAACAATCCAAAGCCAGGGTTTGGACTTCAGCAAAGTGCAAGCAATTTATTGGTGGCACTGGAAAAAAAAACAGAAAACCCTCTACTTCCAGCTTTTGTCTAAAAGGTACCTGAAGCCACTGTCCACTCTTTTTATAGGTGCTAGTCAGTCTCAAGCCTTAACAGACCTGACTTGGCATTTGGTGTAGTGGTCCTTTAGTCAGTAGTAGCTTACCAGTAGTTCACCGTTTACTGGCTTATGATGACGCTTAGCAGCATGAAACCATTCACAGTGCAAAGGTATATTTGAACTACCACAGAAGGAAATAATAAAGATTACTTACCAGCAGCAAGCATTCTCAGAGATGCACAATCTACTCGCACATATGTTCCCCTCCCACACTTACAGCCCCTTCAAAGAAGCATATTGGCATGGAAGAGAGGCAACAGAAATCAAATGCCCTTTACCTTGTTTGCCCATCTGCTATTTTTTTTTTTTTAACTAGAGTGGGTTTTTTTGCTAGTAAATTGCACTGCATTGAGATTTAGGGGAGGAAGTTTGGCTTTGTAAATGGAAGCAGGAGACATTAGTTCAGAAATGTAGGTTCTGCTGCAGATGGACTGTAGTCATATTTTTGTATGTTCTGAGTCCTTCAAAACCTCCTTACCATCCCTCTTGTTAAATGCACATGTTACTGACAAAATTACGAGGGGGAGTTTCAAATACAGGATTAAAAAACGCTCCAGCCTTCATTCTAGTTAATCAAATGCTGCATACATCGTAAGATTGAGTACCGTTTTTATGTAGCCACGTCCCAGCTTACAGCTGACTCTTATTGGCCTACCATCTGGCCTCAAAGGAGCAGCCAGGTCCCTTCCCTTCTCTCCCATCCCTGCAGGCGCTCCTTATCCCGCTTCCTGCCACTGCCGTACTCCCTGCAAAAAGCAGGTGGGAACACTGCATGCTAGTGATGTACCCTGCCTCACAGTTTATCAACTGTGACCAGGATTGTGTTCTGGTCATCCCAGTATTCAGGGGAAATGGGAAATCATATAATCATAGAATGGCTTGGGTTGGAAGGGACCTGCAAGGAGCAGCAAGCGCCAACCACCCTGCCACGGGCTTGGCACACATCCGCCATGAGTCTGAATACGAGGGCAGGCATGGGAAGAAGAATTCCTTCCTTCCTTTCGCGTCGATTCCTTCACTTTTCCATTCCTTCCTTCCTTTCCTTCCTTCCTCCTTTCTTCCTTTCCTTCCTTCCTCTTTCCTTCCTTTCCTTCCTTTCCTTCCTTTCCTTCCTTTGCCTTCATTTCGCTCCTTCCGTTCCTTCTTTCCGGTCCTTCCTTTCTTCCTTTCCTTCCTTCCTTCCTTTCCTTTCCTTCCTTCTCCTTCCTTCCTTTCCTTCTTCCTTCCTTTCCTTCCTTCCTCCTTTCCTTCCTTCCTTTCCTTCCTTTCCTTCCTTCCTTCCTTCCTTCCTTCCTTCCTTTCCTTCCTTTCCTTCCTTTCCTTCCTTTCCTTCCTTTCCTTCCTTCCTTCCTTTCCTTCCTTTCCTTCCTTTCCTTCTTTCCTTCCTTTCCTTCCTTTCCTTCCTTTCCTTCCTTTCCTTCCTTTCCTTCCTTTCCTTCCTTTCCTTCCTTTCTTCCTTTCCTTCCTTTCCTTCCTTTCCTTCCTTTCCTTCCTTTCCTTCCTTTCCTTCCTTTCCTTCCTTTCCTTCCTTCCTTCCTTCCTTCCTTCCTTCCTTCCTTCCTTCCTTCCTTCCTTCCTTCCTTCCTCCTTCCTTCCTTCCTTCCTTCCTTCCTTCCTTCCTTCCTTCCTTCCTTCCTTCTTCCTTCCTTCCTTCCTTCCTTCCTTCCTTCCTTCCTTCCTTCCTTCCTTCCTTCCTTCCTTCCTTCCTTCCCCTTCCTTCCTTTCCTTCCTTCCTTCCTCCTTCCTCCCTCCCTCCCCTCCCTCCCTCCCTCCCTCCCTCCCTCCCTCCCTCCCTCCCTCCCTCCCTCCCTCCCTCCTCCCTCCCTCCTTCCTTTCCTTTCCTTTCCTTCCTTTCCTTCCTTTCCTTCCTTTCCTTCCTTTCCTTCCTTTCCTTCCTTTCCTTCCTTTCCTTCCTTTCCTTCCTTTCCTTCCTTCCTTTCCTTCCTTTCCTTCCCTTTCCTTCCTTTCCTTCCTTTCCTTCCTTTCCTTCCTTTCCTTCCTTTCCTTCCCTTCCTTTCCTTCCTTTCCTTCCTTCCTTTCCTTCTCCTTCCTTCCTTTCCTTCCTTCCTTCCTTCCTTCCTTCCTTCCTTCCTTCCTTCCTTCCCTTCCTTCTTCCTTCCTTCCTTCCTTCCTTCCTTCCTTCCTTCCTTCCTTCCTTCCTTCCTTCCTTCCTTCCTTCCTTCCTTCCTTCCTTCCTTCCTTCCTTCCTTCCTTCCTTCCTTCTCCCTCCCTCCCTCCCTCCCTCCCTCCCTCCCTCCCTCCCTCCCTCCCTCCCTCCCTCCCTCCCTCCCTCCCTCCCTCCTCCTTCCTTCCTTCCTTCCTTCCTTCCTTCCTTCCTTCCTTCCTTCCTTCCTTCCTTCCTTCTTCCCTCCTTCCTTCCTCCCTCCTTCCTTCCCTCCTTCCTTTCCCTCCTTTCTTCCTTCCTTCCTTCCATTTTGTATTTGTATGAAACTGAGCCTTACATTTTGGACAAGAAATATAACTGAGATCCAAAGTTGTATTTTGATTCTTTTCATCTTTCTGTCCTTATCGTCAACAACCACATGGGCTAGAAATGTAGTTACTCTAAATGGAAGCTATAATCTTCAGAAGTTGCGGGTTACAGCACTGTCCTGTTTGCTACTTAATGCTGGTGAGAGGATTAGCTATTTTTGTGTGCTGTATGCCAGAGCTACCTACCTACCTTTTACTTCCAAATGTTCAAAATGACAGCTAACAGTGCTATTTCATGCAATTCAGTTGTGCATTTACACGACGTCTGATTTCATAGTGTTTATATCTCCATTAAAACATGTCAATACGTGTGTCTGAGAGGTAATTTGTTTAAATTGTTCTGTGTACGTTGAACTGTAAAGCTTTAAATCAAGACTGAATTATCTTCCTCAAATATTTACAGCAGCTCAGGCAGTGATTGGCTTAATGGGGGAACTCTCGATATCTGTAACTCAAGTCATACAAGTTCGCACATTTTCATGAAGTCTAACCTGTTCCTAGAATCTCTGATGGTTGCACATTAAGGGAATATTGTATTCTGCTTACAATAGCAAGGCTTCAAAGGTTCTTTCAAGCACATTCAGTGCATGGTTTTGTGCCTGGGTAGGACAATGAGAAGACTGCTGATTTCTGTGGGAGCAGATATAGTCTCTGATATCATTTATCCCCATTTCTCTCTATGTTCAATAGTTAAATACATTTTGATGTCCCCATAGTGCCTGTGTGGGATAACTGATAAAAATGGAGATGTCTATGTGGTCTTTACACTAAGAAACATTATGAGAATATGAGCTTAACCCAGTGAGTTTGCTGGTTCCTGTAATCCTCTTGGGTTGTGAGGCAATGTCTATCTGTTATTTCTCTTCCTTTGTTTTGTTATTACTTTTAGTTTAGAGAATCTTCCTGATAGTAAATGGAAAGAGGCTGTTCCAAGGTAGGTACAGTATGTTGTTAAATTGATAGCTATGTACACAGACACCGTTACCATCTTCAGAATGGCCCAGCTATAGTGAATGGAGGGATCTCTTGCAACATCCGAGGTCAGAACAAGCTCATTTTCGTGGTGGGAGGATGCTGAGCTAACAAACTAGCTAATTCAAGTGGCATACCTATGTGTGCGTTGTAAATGTGCTAGGGTTGCTAATTTTAGCTGATGTGAACCGAGAGCAAGCCAGCTGTGGAAATACAAAATTTTTTGCTTGTTAGTTTCTTTGTAGTCTTTCTAGTGTATGAGTAATGACTGTGTTTTCAGTACTTTCCAGATAATCCTTCAGTTCACGGAGTTGAAAATTTCCTTCAGTCTTCTTCTAAAGGAAAAAACATAATGTATAAATGAAGAGCGAATTAGATACAGTATATATTTTTGGTATCTGTATGCTCTAGACCGACCTGATGGAGTCTTTTGTAGGTATCTCCAAGAAGCGTGTGTACACATGTGTATTCTCTTTTTACCCTCTCACATCTGTGGAAAAGGGCAAGCAAGGATGGGGAAAGGACTTTGAGCACTTCAGTGAGCTTGACCATTGAAGACCTCCAAAGCAAACACACTCTGGAGGAGGTCAACCTTCCCATCTCTGGCACAGAAGAATGAGCTGCCATGGGTTGGGACATTCCTGGTTTCTACATTTCCAGCAAATCAACTTTTCCTGTTTCTGTCAAGCGAACAACACCATTTAGCTCTAAAAGAAGGATCTGTTGTGTAAGGCTTTTTCTACTCACTTTGCCAGAGCTCTTACTCTGTTCTGTGTTTTTAGATAGTACTGTTGTCAGATTTGAGCTCTTCACTGCTCTTTATTTGCTATAGGCAGTATGGAAATTTCATCATTTGATCCCTGTTTTTCAAATGGAAGATGATGTTAAAGAAATGCATAGAATATGACTAAGAGGATTTTTCTGTTTGAACATTGTTGTGTGCAAAGTCAATGTAGTTAACATCTTGTTCCTTTCATTTCTGTTTTTTTTCCCTTCTGACTCATGTTTGGGGAGTTTATATTCAATATCTCATCTGACCAGCTAACAGTGGCTGCTTGCTGATAACCCATACATTGGTCTGTAATTCTGTTTTAATGGCCTTTATGTGCTAGGGTAGGAGTTGCTCTAATGATTTATTAGCCAAACCGACCTTATCAGTAATAACTGATAATCCTTAAATTGCAAACATAAATTATATGTAAAGCTGTTCGTAACATTGAATAACATTCTGGGAAGATTTCTGTGTGTCCCTCAGGAAATTCCATATTCCCCCAGCATATACCTATCCCCCAGGCATTTCTAAAAGCATGCTTTCTCTGACTAGTTACGTTTAAACATCTTTATTATTCTGTGGATAACTGGGTGAAACTGACTTCTTCTTAGACTTTGAGAGCCCACTCACTTGCCTATGGGGGCAGGTATTCTGTCTTTTTTCATGTCTTCAGATTATCCAGCAAAGAACTTCTCAGACTGGGATTGCAGGTAGCATTACCTATCACAGCACTGCCTCTCCACCTGCTAGTTGATCTGTTTTACCTTAACAGCATTTGAGTGGTGATTAGTTTTCATAGTTCACCGTTAATTAAGTCTTTTGTTTAGAAAGCAGTCTAATTGTCAGATAGCTGAAATGCAGAGCAATACATGAACTCCATGGGGCTAAAAAATACAGCATGTATTCTTTAAATTTTTCAGCATGTTTATTTGAAAACTAGTGCATATCCTTCTACACTGTTCATGTGTTGACATCTTTTGTGCATAGCTACATGTTGACCATTGGTTATATGGTTGGGGATTGCTGTTCCTGTGTTACTTTTTGTCTGTCTTTTAAGGCTGAAATCCTCTGACATTTTACAGCGATTCAGTCACTGCCCTTTTTATTTTTTATTAACATGTATAATGTTAGGAAATGAGTACTGGAACAGGCTGCCTAGGGGAGGCTGTGGAGTCTCCTTCTCTGGAGATATTCAAGACCCTCCTGGATGCCTACCTGTGCGATCTGGTGTAGGGAACCTGCTTTGGCAGGAGGGTTAGACTCAATGATCTCTGGAGGTCCCTTCTAACCCCTGTGGTTCTGTGATTCTGTAAAATCTTGACTAATATCAGGCAGCATGTTTAATTTAATGTATTTCATGCTGGGCAGGAAATTAACTTTTTTGGGAAAATAAGCAATGTGCTTTCACTTTGATTATTGGTCAGAGTCAGGTCAGCACAGATGCATTGATACATTACATTTCATTCCTGTTCCCTTATGGGTGTTGGCCTTTCTCAGCTGAAGCTCTTGCGTTGCCTCAGCGATCAGATGTTTATTGCTATTTGTTCTTGGTAGTTTTCCTCATAGGGGAGGTGCTCCAGTCCCTTCATCACCTGGTTGGCCCTCCACTGGGCACTGTCTGGTGTTGTAGAATCATTAGGTTGAAAAGGACCACTAAGATCATCTAGTCCAACTGCCAACCCATCACCACCATGCCCACTGAACTATAACCTTCAGGGCCACGTCTGCATGTTTCTTGACAGCTCCCAGGGATGGTGATTCCACCACCTCCCTGGGCAGCCTATTCAAATGCATTACTGTTCTTTCTGAGAAGAATTCTTTCCTAATATCCAGCATATATGCTGGCTGTTAAATTTCTTCACCCAAGCCAAGAAGTTAATTGCACAATAGTTTTGAAGATGACCTTGGTTAGTATAGCGCCCTTACACTCCTGAGATCTACCTCTGTCAAGGCTAACTTGATGTGAGTAGCCACAGGACTTGAAAAGATGCTGTCATACAGGCAGCCCTGGATTGCAGCATGTTATTTACTTTCTACCTATCCCAAGGGGGAAAGAGAAAAAAAAGTTGGCAGGCTCTCAGGTCTGGATGAAACTATATCACAGCAGAGCTTCCTGATAAGTCCAAGTTGTGTGCCTGAGGCAAAGGTGTCTTGCTTTCTTTATGCTGAGGTATTATTGCTCAATGTCTAAACCTAATCCACTCTGCACTTGCTAATGGTTGCACAGTGTTTCATTTAGTGTGTGCAGAGAAGCCCACAGTACACCTTCCTCTGTGGCTGCACATTTAAACCCGTCATTCACTTTACTTTGCGTGGTTGGTATATGTTCTTGATTTTTATGGAAAAAATGCTCATGTTTTCAGTTACCCATTGGAATATTTGTGTCTGTGTAGCTTAGATTTGGTCAGTTTTTTCAGCACTCCCACACCAGCTCTTCTCTCCATCATGCAATTTTAAGGTATTGCAGGGCTTGTATTTCAGGAAGATGTTACTCCAAGGTGAGAAAAGTGTCTCCTTTTCTCTGATGTTACCTTCAAAGTTACAATTTGCTTAGTGTATTATATTAATATAATTAATTCTATAGTAACATTATCAATTCTGTATTAATATTAAATATTAATATAATTACTGTCCTATATTAATGTTTTATATTAATATAGATTTACTGGGAACAGTAGATTGGATAGCTGAAATACTACAATTTATGCTAAACATTGTTAAACAAGATTTTCCCGTTCTTAACAACTGCTTACTTTTGGTAGCCAACACTGTGAGTATTTCATGGAATATAACTGACTTTTTCCCCCAGGCAATTGAAGGTTACTGTCAGATGTTGTGCTAGTGCTGTCCTTGCAGTTTTCCAAGGTCCAGTTGGACAAAGCCCTGAGCAAACCGACTGGCTCCTAGAGCTGGCCTTGCTGTGAGCAAGAAGTTGGATAAGAGACCTGTTGAGGTCCCTTCCCACCTGAATTATAGTCTGAAATACTAGTTCTTATATTCGAGGAAATTTTTTGTGGTAGAAGCACTAGGTTTCTTGAGTGTAACTTGAGCTACACTGATATTACAGGT
Source organism: Excalfactoria chinensis (assembly GCF_039878825.1). Taxonomy (NCBI): domain Eukaryota; kingdom Metazoa; phylum Chordata; class Aves; order Galliformes; family Phasianidae; genus Excalfactoria; species Excalfactoria chinensis. Next base: position 82,303,440 of record NC_092826.1, read on the forward strand.
TTATCAGTCTGTGATGGAAAGGAGCACTAAAATTTAATTTGACTTTGCAGAAATTAATACTGTCACTGTTCTTAAGGGAACTATTCAAATGATTGCTGATGCTGTATTAGCATAGCTGCACCCTCCTTGAATCTTGTGTTGGCAGGATGTTCACTGTTTGAGTTAACAAAGGAAAAATATGATAATGAGAGACTTATTTCTGCATGAAAGCTTGGATTGAAATGACTTTTAAAAGAAGGCTGGGAAGCCTTTTCCTTGCTGAGAGCCAGTGTGATAACTTTGGTGGGTCACAATTCAACCCAGAGCTTAGTGTTGTCTCTTAAAAACACCAAGAAACAAAAACAACACATATATTTACAAACATTACAAAACCAGAAATTCACTTTTACCCATCTACTCTGTATGGAATGATCCAGTATTTGCTGATGTGATCAAAAGGACAGCCATCAGCATAGGCGAACCTTTGATCCAATCCCTATCGGACTGCTTTAGTGTTTGAATGTCAGCTCTTCTCCCCCATTTTTGAAATGAATTAATGTCAAGTTGTGATTTACATACAGAATAAATGGATTTTGAGATTCTGCACTGTATGTGCTTGAACTGTTGTCCCCAGCCATAAAAGCACTTAAGCATAGGTTAAGCCTGCTGGCAGATTCACAGATGTCACTGCCGACTTGGAGTGCCCCAAGTTCATTGACTTGAACCCTAACCTCTGAAATGGTGAGTAACTGCCTTGTGACTGTCCCAGAAAGTATGAAGTACACCACCTGAAATACAAACTGTGATTGGCTTTAAAATTAACTCTAAGATCCTCTCTGTTTGTGCTTAAAACGAAACATTGCACTAGGCTTAATTTTGTTCACGTTTTACTGTTGACTGAGAATGTTTTTATAGTTATATGGGCAGTACATGTAATCACATTGTGGTTTGCTATTGTTTTGTTTTTTTTTAAAACACTTTGGACAAACTGTAATTTCAGGAAAAATACTTGTGGCAGTACTTAGCTTGTATGAAGCTAAGGAGGTCATTTAATAAAAAATAATAATAATAATAATAATAATGAGAGCTTAGTTATGCCCTGCTGCGTTTAATGTAAGTTCTGGTGGCCTTAAATTTGCTGGTTAGACTTATTTCTTTATCTCATAACCATGTTCTTTTACTTATTCATGGAAACAGGCGCAGTGTGGTGATTTATGACTGCTTTGCAATAGTTTCACTGAAATCAAAATTAAATAAGCATCAGGCGTCAAATACAAGAATACTTTGAATATTTTAAAGCACCGGGAAGCTTAGCTTTAATCAGAATAAGATCCTTGGTTACGGTCTCTCTCTTTTGAAGAACCTTCCATCTTTGAATGTCTGCTGTTGGTAATTGTCAGTAACCTTTTGGCCGTGTGTTTAAGATACAATATTAATTCATTAATATTTAAACACATTCAGAAGAGGTTGATTCTGCTTGCGGTTCCCTGGGGGCTGGAGTTCAGGTTTAGGCTCTGAAGTTTAGGTACGTATTTTGGAAGTCTGGTCTTTGTATGCAGTGATCTAAAAAAATCTGCAATATTACGTAAACACAAAAGAGGGCGGAAATTATGGCATTCATTGGACTGTAGGGATATGTCGTGGTTGCTGGCTAAATGCTTCACAGGGTTCTACTGGGAAAAAAAGGGAGTTCGGTGGTTTGCTTCAGTTCTTTAAGTACTAGCGCATAACTCTACTGGAAGGGAGAGAAAGAGAGTGTGTGTTATAATAACTTACAGGCTTTAAGACAGGCAGTTCTGAAAGTTATTTAAACAAAGCCACTGAGATTGTTTTGTCAAGACAATGCCTAGTTTGCCAGCGAATGGTAGAGAAGAAACTCTCAGATCTTTATTGTGCCTCTCCTTTGTTTGCTGCATGAGTTACTTCTCTAAATTGCTATCGACACCATCACACTTGTGTTCTTTTGCTCTATTTACTGTGCGCAGAGCAAAGTTCAGTGAAGAAATTATAGTTGAATAAAGTCATGTTTAGAAATACGAAATGTTTTGAGAGCGGAATTGATATTGAAGGAAAATAATTAGAAGAGAGTCCTGAGAGCAAAGCAGAACAAAGCAAAACCAGGTAGTGTGAGAAAGAGATGCTTTGGTATCTGAAAAGTGATATGTTATGCACAGTGGCATTATTACCTCTCCTCTTAGATTGGGTGACCTGATCCTGTTTGATGACCTGAATAAAGTGCATTTTAGACATCTGATTGAAGTGACTGCACTTGGCAACAAAACTACTTCACCACCTAAAAGGAAGAATTTCTGTAGCAGCTTCACCACCAGTTGAAGGGCTTTGTGAATGCGCGGGGAGGTGAGCAGGGCAGAGCGTGGAGTGGGAAGGAGTAAGAAAAGGAAATCAGCTTTCCTCCCCCCACCTTCCATTTCAGGTTGTTTTGCATTCCCTTTGTTTAGTTTCACCTTGTTGGTTTGTGGCCCTGGTAAGATATTAGCCTCCTGTGGCTCCCAAAGGCACAGGAACATTCAGCATTGTGGGATCCCGTGCTTTCTGCTGCACCTTTTATCTAATCCTGTAGAAATACTGATGCAGCTGATCTCTCTGCAGCCATCTAGCTGCAGGTTAATGACCGCGTAGTGGAATATCTTCAGCTTAAATGGGGAGTACAAAAAGAAGACTTAACTAGAAATCAGGTTATCGAAAATGCTGGTGTTATTTTCATGATGACTTCATGTTTTTAATTACTCACTTGGTAGATTGAAGATAGAAGGTCGTTGTTTGTTTTGTTTTGCTTTGTTTTGTTTTTTAATACTGTCTTTAAGGCGTTTTCAAGCCACACCACATCCTTCAGCCGTGTTGTTGGCTTCCAGTCTCCATCATGGTGCTTTAAAGTATGCTTTTTCCTCTGCACTGTAGCACTGAAGCCCAGGCATGATAGTTATTTAAGAGCCGGAGGCACTGAGGAGAAGCACATCATTTGATTGTTCAATTAATTCATTATAAAACACCCTAGTCTGTCTGCATATGTCTGTTTGTGGCACTTTTATCTTCCTAGTTGTATGTAATCCGCCCAGCTTTCTCCCTAGTGCTCCGTCCAGCACCAACACTGGCAATGTGATGGGTGTGGGGGCGTGAATGTGACAGGATAAAAAGCTGCAGCATGTGCATAAAAGGAACCAAATTACTTACAGTCAATTAACGCGGTCATGCTTCTAAGAGATCACCAAACCATGGCTAAAAGCACCTTTTTTATATAATTATCTTGCTATTTTCTCTCTGATTCATGTAAAATTGTTTTTGTTGTTGTTGTAAAAACATACACAGTAGAGTATCATCAATTTCAAAGAAATTGCCACTAATAATATTAGTGTAAGATGCACGTTTAGGTGGGAAGTGGTAGAAAGTACAAAACATTGTGATAGAAGACAGCTCTGCTTTGAATTTGCTAAATCCAGACTAATACACATAAGTTAAAGCAATGACTGCAAAGTTCATTCAATGGTCAAATGAACAATCAGTACAGAAATTTCTTCCTGGGTGCACAAGATGAGCATGAATTCCCCACAGCCAGCATTTCAGAGGTAGTATTTCTCAAAAGGGATTCTAGCACCTCTGTTACATAATGGCAAAATGCTATAAAGCCCTGTTTTACTCCTCTTCACAGTTAAATTTCCTCTGGTAGGGCTGGGAGAACAATAGGTCAGGTTCCAAAGGACTTCCACATGCGCACTCCATTACGTATAATGTTTATTTAGTAATCTTCCTGTTTGCTGGGAAATCTTCTCAGTAGCCATTTGGTCTACCTGAATGTATGTGTACATTAAGTAGGCAGTGAGTTGAAAATAGGATTTTGAGTTTCCCAAGCTCTGGCCTTAACACACAGTCCAGTTGTGTTATGTTTTTGCACCAGGTAGCCATGTCATCTTCTTATCCTTCTTTTCTCACTGGTCACTTTGTTTTCTCATTCCTAGACAGGCTTTGGGCATGGCCTGAATTCTCTTTAAATGGAGCAGGAATTTCATGCTGGATTTGTCAGCACCAGTATCTCTTGTCAGATACGCATTGTGTGTTGGCTTTCCTCCCACCATGTATAGAAGCCAGCTGGTGTTTCTGCAAGAGGATACTCTGTGCCACTGAAAGGGAGTTGTAGGGTGGATCAGTATTGGGAAATGTGAGTTTTCTCCATGAATCTGCTTGTGAAGTTAACTGTGAGAATCTGTCCACTTGCATATAGTCATAAGGCTTTTCTTACCTAGGAGTGTACGTAAATCTCTGTACCTGAGTACCTCTGTGCACAAGTAACCATGCTACGTGGAGTTAGTACTGCTTCCCAAACTATGTGTGCAGATGAATATTTCAGAGGTATCAGACCTCTTGTCCCATCAGATCTTTACTTTGCGTTGAACTCCGACAATCAGACAAATATGTTTTTTGACTATCAGCCAAACAGTTATAAAAGCTTGAGAAAATGGATTTACACACATTTAATATTTAGCTTTCTCTGCAGTAACTGCCAGTGATGCTAGCTAAGACAGTGGCTGTGATCAAGTGTTTGTGTGCTAGGAAGTAGGTTAAACATAATCAACTGACAGATTGTTTATCTCGGCAGCATCGTATTTAAAGGTACGTAATGCCAGGTAGCTACTGAAAAATAAGTTTGTAAGAATCAACTCTGAAATTGAGTCTAAATGTATTTTTTGTTATAGGGAGTTTGGGCTCTTGAGAAATACATCTGCTTGCTACAAAATTATTCTGCTGAATAATATTTCAAATTGTTTGCTCTTCACTGCGTTCCTGAAGTCCCTTGTGCATACCTGATTAGGTTCAGCAACAAGTGCAGCAAGTAATGAAATAATTCAAATCTAGTTTATTTTGTTTCACGATGCACAAATAGAAAAATCATTGAAGTGTGACTGATTTTATTTATCTGCTGTAGTTGCTCATCTGAAATGCTATTGAAGTTCAGTAACTGGAGGTCTGAAATACAGTATCTGACAGATGGTGTGGGTGGTTTGTGTCATTTCCATGATAAATCTACTTACAAATATAACTATGAGGAAGACGTCTGCAGTGCTTGACTAGTGCAAGATATAGACAGAAAAGGTGACAAAAACAACATGAAAATGGATTTGTGTCTTGGTTCTTCATTTTCCTTCTGCAGTGGTTTCAATTTTTGAGCAAGCGCGGAAGAGAGATTTCTTTTTACTTCATCTTAAAAATGAATTGCTATGAATACTAAAATATTCCTTCAGTAGCCTCTCTTTTATACATTTTTGAAGCCTTTCCTATAGTGAATTACCTTTGTAATGTCTTATGGCATCAAAAAGCATTACACTTGCTAGATGAAAACAAAATAGACCTTTGGTAAGATACATTTACAATTAAAGAAGTATTGGAGGCAGGATATTTGAACAATCCTGTTGCCCCAGGGCTTACTCCGTGAACTGCTCTTACAGTTGAAGCTTAGAGATAATAAAATGGCATAAATGAAAATGTAACTGCATTATTCCGTTTTAATATTCTTTCTTACTGTCTTTGTGTTTTAACAGAAATCACAGATTCTGGTACTAGAGGAAACCCAGATACAATTAAGGGTGTGAAAAGAAAAAAGATTGTGACTGAAAACCATCTAAAAAAAATACCAAAATCGCCTTTGAGAAACCCTACGGAAGCCAAGGTTAAACAAAATGCAGACCCTTCACCGCTGAAAGTTCTTCAGGATGCCTCAGAACATGCCACAGCACAGGATCACTTACCTGTGCAAAATGGAAATCAGTGTACCAAACAAAATGGGGGAGTGCTTAGTAGTGAGATAAGCACTGAAACAACCAAATCTGAGATACCAATGCAGACAAAGCTTACATCAACACATCAGTCCTTAAACTCGAGTAAGAAGACAGTGGAGGATTCTGACGTGAACCAGTTAGGCTTGCCAGAGAAGTCATCTCTCTCCAAGTCCTTATCAAGTAAAGCAAAGACTGACAGTAATGAATGTATTACTTTTGTTGATAGTACATCATCCCCGTGTACACGTACTGCTTTTGATGTCTTATTAAAAGCTATGGAGCCTGAACTGAACACCTTAGCACAAGAGTGTCCCCCTTACGGGATGCAGGTAGAGAAACTGAGACCAAATAAAACTGTAAGCACCTCTGTGAGTCTCGTGTCCAATACCGTGAGCGTCCAGAGTCACTCCGCTTTGTCACAGAATGAGTTTGCAGCTGGACCTCACTATTTCCCATGTACATTAAACAACGTGCGCATAGCAACAGCAGCCAAGAGTGGACAGGCACAGGTCCAGACCATTTCTCCTTCACAGGATCTTGTTACTAAAACCAGTCAACAAAATCACCAGGTTGTTGTGTGTCCAAGTTTCACTGGATCTGTGGTGCAACAGCAGAGCCAAGAAAACCCCAAGCTGCAGCAGATATACAGCATAGCAGTTACTTCGTCTGGTGTTCACACCTCATCTTCCACAGTAACTCAGGTTTTTCCTCAAAACCAGTTAGTAACAAGTTCGTCTTCACCTTTGTCGATTAACACGTCTAGTTCAACACATTTGTCTATAGGTCCCATGTATAATTCAGCCCAGATAGCATCAGTTGTAAACCATGGCGTGGAACAAATATGTAACCTCCTGAAAGACCAGAAGCCTAAAAAGCTAGGGAAGTATGTCTGTGAGTATTGCAATCGGGCCTGTGCCAAGCCCAGTGTTCTCCAAAAGCACATCCGATCCCATACTGGAGAGCGACCTTATCCTTGTGTGACATGTGGATTTTCATTTAAAACCAAAAGCAATCTGTACAAGCACAAAAAATCTCATGCACATGCTATCAAACTTGGACTTGTCCTACAGCCAGATTCTGGTGGTCTCTTCTTATCTCATGACTCAGACAAAGCACTTAGCATTAATTCAGATGTGGAAGGAAGTGGTGAAAGTGAAGATGAAGGCACTGCTGATGAAAGACAAGACGATCAGGAATTGGAACCTGCACAAATAGTGAAAGTCGTTTCAAGTGCAGAAACGTTACAGAAAGAAAGCCCTATTCCACTACGCAATCCAGACTGCATACCGGGTGATTCTTCGTTACGTGATACAGAACCGCAAGTAAGGGCAGCTTTACCGAAAGTAGTAGTTCACCCTGTAAGTGTTTCTCCATTAAGGGCTGATAGCCCCAAAGTAAAAGATCCAGCACCTGAGCTTGCAGCAGCACAGAGAAAAGGAGATTTTAAGGCAACTAATCTTCAGTCAAATTTAACACATACAGCGTCACTCAAAGACAATGACATAAAGCAACATCAGAAAACAGAAACGGGCTCATTAGAGGAGCAGCTGGGATCTGCAGTGGGAGCAGTGCATGCTCAGCTTCAGAGACAGCAGGCAACGGATTGTTCCCAAGAGCAGCAAGGAAAATGTCTTTTGAGCCCTAGAAGTTTAGGTAGTACTGATTCTGGTTATTTCTCTCGTTCTGAAAGTGCTGATCAAACAATGAGCCCACCTGCTCCTTTTGTAAGAGGGCTGCTGACCTCTGAGAAGGATTCAAATAAGAGTTTGCCTTCTGTGCCACGAACAAGTGGAGTGGTAGCTTCAGTGGTGCAAACCGTTTGCGCTGAGAAAAATTTAATTCTTTCTGGCCAAATGCGACCTCCCATGGCAACAAAAACCCTCGAAGAGCGTATCTCGAAGTTGATTTCTGATAACGAAGCCGTTGTGGATGACAAACAGTTAGATAGCGTGAAACCAAGAAGAACGTCTCTTTCAAGAAGAGGAAGCATAGATTCACCAAAATCCTACATTTTTAAGGATTCTTTCCAGTTTGATTTGAAGCCCATGGGAAGAAGAACTAGTTCAAGCTCTGATATACCAAAGTCCCCTTTCACGCCTACTGAAAAATCAAAACAAGTTTTTCTTCTCTCTGTACCGTCTCTCGACTGTTTGCCTATTACACGGAGTAATTCCATGCCTACCACCAGTTATTCAGCAGTACCTCCAAATGTAATACCACCTTCTCATCCACTTCGAGGAAGTCAGTCATTTGATGATAAAATAGGCTCTTTATACGATGATGTTTTTGTATCTGGACCTGCTACCCCACTGAACCAGGGTGGACATCCTCGGACTCTTGTTAGACAGGCAGCAATAGAAGATTCTTCTACTGGTGAAAGCCAAGTTCTTGGACCAGCGCGATCTGTAGAAGAGAGTTACCTGGGATGTAATTTATCAAACGACCCTTTATTGCAGAGGAGCAAGTCCCTGGCACAGGCATCAAGCTTAGAAAAAACAAAGAAGACCCCTCAGGTACGAGGAACGATGTTTGAGTGTGAAACCTGCAGAAACAGGTATAGGAAACTGGAAAATTTTGAAAACCACAAGAAATTTTACTGTTCAGAGTTGCATGGACCTAAAACTAAAGCAGCAATCCGAGAGCCTGAGCATAAAACTGTTCCGAATAGTACACAACCTCAAATTCTGCACTACAGAGTCACTACTTCAACCGGTGTCTGGGAGCAGACGCCCCAAATAAGGAAAAGAAGGAAAATGAAAAGTGTTGGAGATGATGATGACCCGCAGCAGAATGACACGAGTATGCCATCAAAGAATGCTGAAAGCCAAAGTAAGCCAGCAAATTCTTCCAGTCTGTCAAAACATGGAGCAGTAGGACTAACTTCGCAACAACCAAGCAACCTTTTACTTCAGAGTTCACAAATTCAGCTTGTGGCTCAAGGCACAGAACTGCCTGCCGAGACAAAAGTGTCTCCACTTGGTGAAAAGCAGACAAGTTCAGTTTTGCAAGAAAAGGTGGAATTGAAAAGACAAGGGACTGGCATTTCAGTAATACAGCACACCAATTCTCTGAGCAGAAATAGCTCGTTTGAGAAATCTGAGTCCTTTGAGAGAGTATCACCGGTTTCATCTCAAGAGCCCAACAAGGTTGCAAAACACCTCTCTTTGAACACACTTGCAGTCCAAGAGGATAGGCACTCGCATCTGAATGCTTCCCAGCATCAGCAGCCACTGTCATCAGAAGCAGCTAGAGGGGAAGCGCAGGGAAGCCAAATAGTTTCAAATGAGAGAAGCATCCCAGTGCAGCCATCAAGACTTGTTCGCCAGCATAACATCCAGGTTCCTGAAATACTGGTCACAGAAGAACCGGACAGGGACCAAGAAAACCAGTGCAGTGATCAAGAAAAGACAGAAAGATTTAATTGGCCACAGCGCAGTGAAACACTGTCCAAGCTGCCAACAGAAAAACTCCCACCGAAGAAGAAAAGAATTCGCTTGGCTGAAATGGAGCACTCATCTGCTGAATCCAGTGTTGACTCCACGCTTTCGAGAAGTCTAAGTCGAGAAAGTAGTTTGTCTCATGCCTCCAGTTTTTCAGCTTCACTCGACAAAGACGAAATTTCAAAGGTGGAGAATCCTTCCAAATCAGAGCATGTTAGTAAGTCAGCAGAATTCCTTATGATCCCAGCAGGCTCTCACGTTCTGGGTGTGCCTGGCCCTCATTATAGAGAAATGAGGCGCGCTGCATCAGAGCAGATCAGCTGCACGCAGCCCTCAATGGAGGTAGACTACAGGAGTAAGTCTTTTGACTGTGGAAGCATATCTCCATCAAAACCCGCTTCACTTGCAGAGATAGCTGCTCCAAAACTGTCATCTGGAAATGGAGTTACTGGACACGTGCCTCTGCTAGAAAGAAGGAGGGGGCCATTTGTAAGACAAATATCTTTAAATATTGCTCCAGAAAGTAATCCGGTTAAATCAACTTCTTCATTTCAGACAGCCCAGGCTACTGATGTGCCATTTCATAGGCTGCAGACCTCCAGCAAATCCTTGGTGAAGTTTCCTTCAAGTACTCAGCATTCACAGACACCCTCGAGGCCTCACTCAGCAATTCAAAATTGTAATCCAGGTAATATGTCTTTGGTTCAGCAGCCTCTAGATCATGTTTTGAATAATCAAGGACAAACATCTTCAGTGCATCAGCTTTCCCAGACCTCTACCAAAAAATCAGCCCAGGGGGAACTAGTGAACACGAACACACTTTCTTGTCATCCTGATGAGAAGAGAGATTGCTTTGCTCCAAAATATCAACTCCAAGTTAAAACATTACATATAGGTCAGACATACTCTTCAAAATTACTAAAAAATAATCTATCAACTCAGTCTGTCTCAAGCCACGTTGGGGTAGACCAGAACATTCCCTCTTTTGAGCTGCAGGCTAAACTGTCTGACAGCATGTCTAACCCATACTCTGTGCCTCCTCTAAAACAAATTATCCCGAACAACTGCAACAGTCAGTTACATCAGATTCCTCCTTTCGTAGTTCCTGTCCGTATTCACAGTAGTATGCCATCATACGGCTTTGCAACTGTTACACCCCTTCCTCACATTTTGGTGACTCAGGATCAGGTGAGCCAGTCTGCTTCCAAAACAAATGCTGTGAGCGTGCCAACGCTTGAGGGCAAAGCTCAGCTGCCAAAATCTCACAAAGATCATAAAAGGACTTTGCCAAATTCATTTGAATTTGAAAATCCACTACCAGAAAGTGGAACCAGAATCTCACCTTTGTCAAACTCTTTGAATATTATTCAGAAAGTGCCAGTAAGTGGACTCTTCCCTCAACAAGAAGCTACGGCTTCAAGTAAACGAATGCTTTCCCCGGCCAACAGTTTAGATATTGCCATGGAAAAACAACAGAAACGTGTTAAAGATGAGAATGGAGCTGCCTGCATGACAGAAGCTAGGCCACTGCATCCACTGAATGTTCGATCTAATGACCCTGCTGGTAAGCAAAAGAAACCTGTTTTGGTGAGACAGGTTTGCACCACAGAACCTCTTGAAAATCACCCCTTAGATCCTGATGGTGTTGCACAGCATGAAAAAAGCAGCAAAGCCAGTACTTCAGACCTGCTGTTGCCTAACCGTCATTCATCTGAAACTGGAGCTTCAGAAACTCTGAAGGAATCATCAGAATCAGAAGACCTTAAATCTTCAGCACCACCAGTGTTTGTTGTTAGAAAACCGTCTGAACCATCTCCAGCGAGTAGCCAGAGTTCTATCCTAAAGGCAGTGAACAGCAGTCAAGAAAGAAGGTCCCCAGGTCATAGTCATGAGAGTGAGGTAGTCAATAGCCAGGGCCAAGCAAAGCTACTGACTACACTAGCTGTGGTGAATGCAGGAGAAATACAGCGGTTGTCATTTCCAAGCCTCAAGACCTCAACAAGTTTTACCTGGTGTTATCTCTTGAAAAGGAAACCACTACACCTGCTGCAAAATGATCAGAAGATTTCAGCCTACTCTACGTGGACCATTAGTCCTAGCAATCCCAATCCACTAGGCTTGTCAACAAAGGTAGCTCTTTCTCTCCTCAACTCAAAACAGAAAGTGGAAAAACCGCTATACACTCAAGCAAGAACTACTCATCCCAGGTCAGATATACTGGTCTACTCAAGCAAGTGGAAGAACGGCTTAACCAAGGTACTTAATCTATGCTCAATGTCTATTTATCATCTACAGAGGATTTGCTTTGGAAATCATGCTTCTTCATATTTTGGAGAATGCAATATGCCTGACATGTATAATATATGTGCTTATTTATTTCAGTTATGCTGGATCAAACCGCTAAGGAGATCCAAAGTAATTCCATTAAGAAACCTCTTCATAAACATTTATCTCTTTTCATGGAAATTAGTTCCTGGATTTAAATAAATCTGTATACGAAGTATTTATTATGGCAGGAATGCATTTGGCTATTTTTTAAGTACAGGGTATATAACAAAAGTAGTTATGGTATAAGTATTTTTTTAAACACAATTTTAAAAAGGTTAATTTCAGATGTTACTTGCATATTTTGCCTTAAAAATCTGCTGGTATTTTCTGTTACAAGAGAGTGCTTAGAGTGAACAGGTGTCCATGGATACGTAGTAAAGATATTTTTCACCATTGCTGATCATTTAGTGTGGGAAGAACAGTGTACCACTTCCCTTTCTCCCACCTAGGTTAGCTGACAGTGTGAAATGTTGCCAAAAATAATTAAGTTTAAAACAAAATTGCAGCTTCCATTTAAACACTGACAACTTCTTAGATCAATATGAATCCAAAAATGCTATTAAGTCTTGCGCATTGGAATATACTCAGGGTAATGTTCGTGATGTACATAAAACATTATGTAATTCCACAGTCAAATGTGGTTTTATTTAGTTCACCACCTTAGGGCTGCAAGAATATCAGCACGATTTCATTACTGAGCCATGTGGTGATTTGTGTTGAATTTGGCTTTCTTGCATAATTGATATGCCTCTGTGAATTGGTAACTTGGCCCTGTAGTATGGCAGTGGGTGTCAGTGTCTAATGGATCAAGTGCTAGCTTGCAGTGGCTCACCTGTTGAAGCCATACAGCTTACTGAGGAGAGCCTTGGTGTACAGAGTGGTTTTGTGCTCTTCTTTCTCCTCTGCTATGCATTGGGTTTGCTTGTTTCTATGCTTCTCTTCTAAACCTGCAAAAATTGAGGGTAGGCCACAGAGCACTGTTTCTTCAGAATCACTCGGAGGCTGCCTAGGGCATATAAACCATGTATAAACCATTTGGGAGGTAAGAGCAATTGTAATTATTGCTTGCAGTCTGCTGTCAGAAAGTCTTTCTGGGCATCGGGCTGGGAATCAAGACCCATAGGGCATGCAGTCACTCTAGAGGAAGCATACCAGAGCCTTGGGAAAAGATGTATGTTCCTGATGATGTTCAGTGATGAAGGCCAATGTTGTTACAGGTCACAGCAGAATGTTCCTGTGTTTGCTAAATGCTTTGCTAAAATAGAGTTGTCAGTGAGGAAAAGAGCTGCAAGATGGGAAACTGTGTGTAAGAAGAAGAAATAGTTTCAGAATTACAGGAAGATTTGAGATGATATCCAGAAACCCTTGTGGCCAAAAGAACATTAGGGTTAAATCTGGGACATCTTGATATCAGTGAGAGATTTCACTAACGTTCATACTGGAGGTCCAAACTTTTATTTTCTGTATGACACATTAAATAGACTGCTGACTTGGTGCTAGTGACCTGAAGTACTGGTTCCCTATTAGCATGTCTCCTTTTGCCTGAACTCATATCAGCTTTTTCGGCTTACTTCCTTGTATGTTCTGTGAGATGTACTTAAATAGTGCTTAATTAAAAAACAAATCCTTATGTATAGTTGAGCATTTTATTCTAAGGAAGGCAAGGCTCTCTTTAGTTTTGTCATTGACTCACATTTATTTTTAAAGAATGGTCTATTAGTAGAAATTCTCATGTAACAAAGCTGTTGCGTGCTTCACAAAGAATAAATTTTGTCAACAAACAAATTCTGTTTAGAATATAAATAATGGATAACAATATTCTGAAAAATATTTTGACAGCAGCCTTTTAAACACTTTAGGAGTTCTTAAGTGCTGTAATAGGCAGCTGTCAGGTACATTTATACTGCTTCTTCCACAAAAGAACCATAGTTATTAATCTTTCTTCAGTCTTTCTTGCTGACATTTTGAATGAAGCATGCTGGCACGGTGAAGATGAAGAGTTTTGAAGCTCTGCTTGGGGCTGATTTGCAGGTTTCCCTCAGTCCCATTACATAGGAAGAAATGACCAATTAAAGTTTAAATGGCATCTCAGATTGTATGAGCAAGGTTTAGAATGGCAGGAAGAAAAGAAATCAAAGGCTTGATAGGCACTATGACCTAAGACCTCCAGAGTTTGCCTCGTTTTATTTCAGTGACTCATTCAGCAGTATTTCAGCCGTTTGCCAGGATGATGAATATGCTGTTAGAAGGCAGCTCTGTATTACTAATCTCCAGCTAGACCTGGCAATGGAATGGCAGGTGCCCTCATGGAAGTGTCTAGTTAGTGTCATCATAGAAGCTGACCTGGATGAAAACAAAAACTAACTTCCCTATCCTGTTCCTGCCCGTTAATTCTCTCTGTGGCTTTTCTAATAGACAACATGGGCAGTCCTTTGGGAAGTTAATATTCCGTTTTAAAAAGACAATGAGAAAAGAAAACAAATTAACGAAGTAATTCTCTTGTTATCTCCAAAAAAGAAAAGGAAGAACGAGAGAAAAATGTGATTGATTTCTTGCTTAAAAGCTTGGCAGAGCACCAAGATCCTTGGAGAACCGCAGTTTGGGCTGCCAGTTTTCTGGGGTTTGCGACCATTGTTCGGATGTTTTTTCAAATGATTTTCAGTTTTAACCCTGACTGGACAGACAGATCCAAATACTGTTATCATACAGTATATAAATAATAACAGAAAAGTGGTGCTGTTGGCCCTCACCTCTTCTCACACAATCACAACCCTTTCCGGTGCGCCGTGCAACATTCTTCTGGGGTGACTGTGTCTGCAGATCTCACAAAGATAAAGTGACTTCATGAGCAGTTTTGCCCCCAGAACCTAGTTGTGTTTACTGAGAGCTCACGTTGTTGCATAACCACTACTAATCACTGCCACAAACAAGGCAGTTCTTTCAACAGTGGGAAACGAAGAGACATGTGAGCAAAATGCAAACAAGAAGGAACCCCAGCATGTTGTTTGCTCTTCACAATTCACTGCTCAGAGGCAATAGGTGAAGTTGCCACGTTCCAGTGATTCATAGAACAAAGCACAAAATGGTTCGGTGAAAGAAGTTTCTGGAATGAATGCAGCATGATAAATTGTAACATGGGGTTCACCTGGATGGAAAAGGCTTGTTTTATCTCCTTGTTCTTTTTCCCCTTTCCCAAATGTTTTTGTTGCCTGAAATCATTGGCGTGGTATCAGGGGCTCTTTCTCTAGCCTCTGCATTGGTTCTGGCTTCTCTCTCTGAGATGAGTGAGTAAAGTTTGGAGTATGCCAGTATGAAGATCTCCCAGTGTAAACAGGCTGAAGAATGGAAAGTTTCTACTGACTGGAAAGCTTTCCTTTCTTGGATAATGAGCCGCAGCAGTCCAGCTCACCGCTGGAAAGTAGTTAAATGCAGAAGATTTTTATGTGTGAACTCGTAAAAGTTTAAAGATATTAAAAACATTTCCCTCAAGTGGCTTTGTGCCAGTGGGAAAATATATATATATGTTGAGTAAATACTATAATCTGAAATTTCTAACTTCAGTGATTCAGGCTCCAAGCATGTTTGGCTTTTCTGGTGTTGTTATTTATTTATTTTTTTTCCAAGGGATGTTTTAAAGTACCAGAAGTATCTACTGAACTCTGGTCTCTGGGCAGCCCTAACTGCAGGTTTTTTCCAGTTTTATACCAGTATTTGGAGACTGTGAAATTGGATCAAAACGAATAAAGTAGAAGTGAATCATGGTCTTTGTCCCTATGGTAGGAGAGAGAAAACTGTGCTAGAAATGGAAGCTGTAAGCAGTTGTGGAGAGGAGAGGAACATTTTAAAACACAGCCGTTTTTCTGCCCTTCCCACTGGCATGTGTGGGGTGTTCCTAGGTTTTAGGTGAGGTATGATAAAGAATGTTCAAGCAGGAAACCCATGCTGCTTAGAAACTGATTGCGCCTAGAGATTGACAGGGGAACAAAATCCTCTTCAATGTGGAAATCTTCTGAAAAATTAAGCATGTTGTTCTTCGTTACCTGTGAGCACCTCTGTAGATTTCTTTGGTTAACTCAGTGTTTCTATCGGAGTGTTTCTGGGAAGGCAGTATTTTTCATGTTGAAGACACTGAAACGGCTGCTAAAAGTAGCATATAACCAGTAAATTAAAGTACATCAGTGGGAGGTAGATAGTAATTTGAACATGTTAGCTTGTCTTATCTCTGTACATAATTGTGTGTATTAAAAAAAAAAAAGAAGTGGGTGGAGGGGAGGAGAGAATCCTGGAGGTATTTAGCCTGGTGTTAGCTTTTGCACTCTAAGTACTTTTGTGAATACATAATATATTATAACAGTATTTCACCTCAGATTATATAATGACACGAACCCAATACATTTGAAATCTTTATTATTATTATTTTTTTCTTTGTCTTTTTATTATTGAAATTGAAATGTGGAAAAAATGTTTAGCATTTAGCCTTGATCAGTTGCTTAATGATCGCATTATTCCAGCTTCAGGGAATATTTATGTGGTATTGGATTTATTGCGTATGTTCTGTTTTTTACACTACTCTTTTCCTTGTTAAACTATAAATATCACCTGTTTACTCTTCGTTTGCAGTGGAAACTAAAGCAATTCATGTTCTAGATAGTATTACAGGAACTATGACATAGTTGAGTTTCAACTGCTAGAGCAAGCTCATCTTCTGGTATTTCTTATCCTAAACATCACCTCCTTCCACTTTGTATGAATACTGTTAAAACACGTAGGGTGAAATTTCTTTCTTCCTACACACAAGCCTGGTTGTCACTTATGCCTTGGTAGGACTGCTCATATGCTTGAAAATCCAGCCCAAATCAATGTCAGAACCATGTGAACGCATATGGCTTGGAGCTGTACATGCAAGCCTGTGCATATTCCTAGGTCTTTGAATCTGATAGGCAGTCACTTTTCCTTTAGTTGGTGTTAATTCCTCATCAGCCACGTTGCACCTCAGAGGGGAAGATGGATGCTGAGATCTTGGGGTAGATGATGAGCAGGGACCAGGTCCCAGAACTTCAGTGCTTGTAATGCATCAGTCATTTCGAGTCAGCCAACGAAGCCATTCCTCTTGGCAAGAATTCTCAAGCTTGCAGCATTAGACTTTATAATGAGTAGAAAACATAAGGCCAGTCTTTTTTCTCCCATCATTTTATTCACTTATCAATATGAGCAAACGTGGCAAGTATGCCAGCTATGTGGGTAGAACAGTTTATAAATACAGCAGTAATAATTGCTGGCTAATTGGATCTTTCCTTCATTGTTGCCCATTTTATAAATATCCTAGACTCTGGAAGGAGTAGATGTTATTTGGCAATTTTTATTTTTTTATATATATTTAAGGGGGGAAATTTTCATTAATAATCAGAGAAAATTAAGAAACATGTTTTTGTTCTGCTAGACCACTCTTATGCTTTCTCTTATAATTTGGTCTGGCAGTGAGGATTAGCCATGGAGTCCTGCTCTGGAAGGGTTCTGGTTGTTCATTAATAACCTTGCCAAACAAAACAGACAATACCCACACCACAACGGGAATATATTGTAAAAGATACTTGAAAGCAAATATGTTACTAGTTAGTACCTCCCATTAGTATTCCCTTTTTCTTTATTGCTGGGCCACGGGAAATGAGTTCCTCAGTGGTGGGCTTCCTTCTCTATCCATGTCCCTTGTAGGCAATGGGCAGCTGGAGCTGTGAGGGTGCTACTGAGATGTCATGGAACTTGAGCCTTGAGGAGAAAACATCACTAATTGTCTGTGAGCTAAAAAAAGGTCACCTGTACCATCCCAAAGGACAGAAGAGGCAACTCCTGCTGTTGATTCAAAGCATTTCAGTTTTCCAGCAGTACATAATCTCCATATAGATTTGCCACTCCATTAACAGAGTCAGCGTGTAGTAGAAAAGAATTTTAGTGAAAGATGTTTTTTGATTCTTGTATCTTAAAATATGTTAAAATAATCAGTTATTATAATGGTGTTTTGTGAAGGGAGTTATGCATTTATTCCTAATGCTTTACATATTTGAATGGTGCATGAAAGATACTAATTTTAATGATAAATGTATGAATATCTCATTTTCTTTCAGCGAGCGTTAAATAGGAAAAAAATAACTGCATCTGAATTCAGCAATAAGGAAAGCTCCGAATCGAGCACTGAGCATGATAAAGAAAATTCCTTTATCAAAAGCGAACCAAGAAGGGTGAAAATCTTTGATGGAGGGCAAGTATTGTACTTTATATACTAGATATTGCTGGGAAGATACTTTATTGTGATTTTAGACCTTGCAGAGATGTTGCTTCCTGTTAAGATTTATTTTAAACAGCAGTTCCCATTCTGTGGTCTGTGAAAGTTGGTTTATGCTTCTGTGAAAAATGGAAATTCATCAGAAGCATGGAGCCATGAGAGTTGGGAAAGAGTAATGAAATAGAGAACAATAGGCGGCGTGATTCATTTTTTTCCAAAGGGCAAACATTAATCAGCAGTAAAGGCAGCTAGATACAGCCGTAGATGTAAATTCTTTTCCTGTATTTCTCTTCTGTGACAAATAATGTGTATTCTACAGTAAGCTAGTGAAATTGTAGCCAGAGAGGACACAGTCCAGGGGCTCAGCAGCAGGCTGCAGTTCAGTTGCTGTCTGGCAGTTTGCTGTGGTATATGAAGGCTGCAGAAGTCCTGATTTGAAAAGTGCCATGGGAATATTTACTGAGTCCTAGTCCATGCACTGCAATAGTTTTAAATCAGTTGCCTGGTCTGAATAATAGTTGCTTTAGATTTAACGGCAATGTTGTACCATGTACAACGTCTTATAAAATGAGATTTATTGTAGAAGGGCGTGCCAATAACACTGGTAAAAGTTTGGGCACAAATGGAGCATATTTTATTGTTCTGGTAATTGGTAACAGTCTGTAAGGCTTTCCATTTACAGGTTTATAGTTTGAGCCCAGTCTGGGTCAGCAGGTAGGCTATTGCCAGCCACCCCATGCCTCTGCACAGCCCCAAATGTTACAGGGACCAGGTTACAAAAGCTAAACATTTGGCATCCTTGAGCAGAGAGATGAAACGTTGGGATTGCATCAGGGACTTTTTCCATCAAGAGATGGTCCCAGTCGGCTGAGCATGAAGTGCATTAACGGAGATTTTGAAAGACTTTCCCACAGTCACAACTGATGTTGTTCCTTCTCTGTATCCATCATGAAGCCTCAAATATACTCCTTTAAGGCTCTCTTGTGGTCCTCAAACTCACTTCCAAGAGCTGACTCTATAGAAGTACGATCCTGTGTTGTGAATTTGAAATCTTGAAATGGTTAGTCTCAAATGGTGCCTTTATTTCAAAAGATACACCATTGATTCTAAGCAAGTTCATGATTGTTAAGTTTAACAAATAAATGCATGGGTTGTTTTTATGTTGTTTTTTTTTTATAGTTTCTTTAATTTGATAGATTATGGTTTCTAACTACATTTTTTTTTCCCCAACTACAATTGCCTTATTCTTGTGGTGCTGTTACTAGGTACAAATCAAATGAAGACTATGTGTATGTTCGGGGGAGAGGAAGAGGGAAATATATTTGTGAAGAATGTGGAATACGTTGCAAGAAACCCAGTATGCTGAAGAAGCATATTCGCACACATACAGATGTCCGTCCTTATCACTGCAATTACTGCAACTTCTCCTTCAAAACTAAAGGTAGAGGCACTTCTCTGTGTACATTTTTCCCCTCTTTTCCTTCTGTGTTACAGCCCAGTTCTTCTCAAATCTGGCTGCCAATGCTCTAAAGAAGTTATCTTGCTGTGGAGTTTTATTGTCTAATGTTTACCAGTGTTTGCAGTCCCTTGTCTGCCTGTTCAGATAATCATGTTGTTTATATGAACAAACTGTGAGGCAATTTGTGGTAGGTTAGAAACTTAAATGGAAAAGGAAAATACGGGAGTATGGTGAAAGCTAGGTCTCATCCTAAGCAAAGATAGGAACACAATTTTAATTCCCCACTGATTATTTGGACATATGACGTGGGCATATTTTATGCTCCTATTTAGCACTCAACAAATTATTGTATTGTATTAAAATGGTTTTTAGACCCTGGAAGAATGGAGTTTATTTTCCTCCTTAATCTTCTGAGACCCAAAGATGGTGTT
The DNA here is from genome assembly GCF_039878825.1 of Excalfactoria chinensis. NCBI lineage: Eukaryota > Metazoa > Chordata > Aves > Galliformes > Phasianidae > Excalfactoria > Excalfactoria chinensis. The sequence goes on from NC_092826.1 coordinate 82,323,146, forward strand.
TAAAGTCTGTTTACAACAGTACTTAAACACATCCCAATTTAAATATGGATATTAAACAATGGTAGATCCAGGACTTGTAATAAATAGAAGAGCTGAGGTATGTACACAGCCAAAAGACTTAGTGAAAAGTTCTAAGCGGTCACATTTTTTTCAGCTTTGAACATCATTCAGGTATGCTCTCCCCAGCTCTAACCTCGGTAACATTCGTATTTACAGGGTTTGAGACTACTCAGCATTTAGGTAGAAAACTTCACAGGACTGCAGAAAATAGGATTGATAGTCTTCAGATGTGTGATGAACTAACATTGCCTCCTTACACCTTAGGGCATCATGTTGCTTTGTTGCACTGTCTTTAAAATTAAATGCAGGATTGTGAACCCAATAAATCCTGATGAGGATTTTTGCATAGTAGGCTTGCTGGCCCTATTACATTAATTAAGCAGTGCCCTTTTAAAATTCTCACATGCTTCATTTGTAGAAGGTACTTGTACTTGCTACATGTTCTGCCTTTGCTAACCATGACTGTTGCCACTGCTAGCAAAGTTGGACCTGGATCTGGATGCTTGACATTTGGTATACTACCTCTCATGAAAAGACAGTGTAGGCAATAATTTCACACAGCAAGTAAGGCCAAGAATTTTGCTATTTGTGAGCCAGTAGCAATGCCACATAGCTTCATAACGATCATTTCAAAATCTGGAGTGAAATCCTAGTCTTCTTTCAAAGTAGGAATTAAATATTCCACAGCCATAGAAGCATTTCGCCTGCTATAATTTCTTCCATTTAAATACCTCAGATAAACTGGATTTCTTTAAGATAATGTAAAGTCTGAAGTAGACTGTTAGTTATGATAATATACGTAGATTGCCCCAAAAGTACTGCCTCCTATTCATTTCCATGGAAACTACAACAGATACAAAGAGCACAGCCACAATATTTTATAGAGCAAATTCTCAGCTACAAAACACTACTTTTCAAGTCACCACCATTGGCTATGCGTTTTGGCCAGTGACCAACAAGAGCCTGCATGTTGCGCTTGTAACAATCTGCTCGTAACATAAAGGTTTGCCAAGCATTGAAGAATGTCAATGGATTTCTTCCTCTTAGAGGAATTCATTGACACACTTCTGCTTCATCTGCACTTCCATGTCAGTTGTCATTTTGTCAGGCTGCCCCTTTGCTGCCACCTGTCCCATAGCAGGAAGATGCAATGGGATATCAGTGGGAATTCTGGTTCAAATTCTACTGCCATACCACCAATATCTGTCTAGGGTGTTGTGGCCCAACAGGATAAAATAGGAGGCATTGCTTTTGGAGTGGGCCTCATACGTTTCACATATTCATCATTTAAAACTCTGTTTTTAACTTCTATCTTTTTCTTGATGATGTTGCCATACTTTGTCTCTTCTTCTTAAGGAAGAGGGAATAGCAGCTCATGAAGCTCCCCAAGCATTATGAGTTCACCTCTGAAATTCAGAGCAAACATTTTTGGGCTCACATTTTGAATAACATTATTGTGTTTGTTTAAGTTGTCAGTGGAAATAAGTATGCTGAAATAGAATCCATACAGTACAAAAAGAACTGCAAGATATGAACTTTAGTTCCACATAGTCGTTTTCTGTCAGTATTATTTTGAAGACTAGATTAGTCTTTCACATTTGCCAGAAACAAATGACTTTTTTTACACATATGCAAAATGCATAATCTTCCATAATTTCCATTTTATTCTATCTTATCTTGGTGAAGAACTGAGCCAGAGGCTCAGTAGCACTGAGGATGATGAACCTGCCATAGCCCTTGTCAACTTACATTGAAGGGCAAGGCTCTGCCAGATGTGAACTCAAATTATACACATGGTTGTAAATGTAGCTGAATGATGTATGGACATGCTGTGTTTATATCACCATACATTTGTGTAGGCAAAGAGCAGTTCATTTTTGCTTTTATTTGTTTCTTAAGGAAATTTGACAAAACATATGAAGTCAAAGGCACATAGCAAGAAGTGCATGGATTTGGGAGTCTCGGTAGGCTTAATAGATGACCAGGATGGAGAAGAAGAATTTGGTAAGAATTTAAATCTTTTCTTTGCTGCATTGTTGGATTTATTTCATTGTCGCCCTTTATTACCCTTTTTTTCTAGAGTGCAGGAAAAAGATACAGAGAGGAAAGTCTTAGAATGTAGCCAAAGGGAGCAAGAAATACTGGAAAAACCTTCCCCAAAAGAAATGATGAGCATATGCTAAAGATATGTTGCTGCTGAATTTTTCACAAAGTGTTATGCAGTTTAACTTTACCCGTTTCACAGATAAATCTGAGAAGATTGAAAATACCAGAAAAACAGCTGTTTGGCTAGGAAAAAAATAGTAAAATGTAAAATAGTTTTGCATAAAATTGTCAAATCTTTGAATACATGTTTTGTAAATTGTATCACTAATTCACTACCCAGAACTATAAATATTTGCTGAGTGCTTTGCATAGGCTTTTTAGGGAGGCTGATGATCTCCTGGTGTAGAGTGCTGACCTGCCTCACAAATATGAATGGGCATAAATCAATAAGAAGAAACAGGAGTTTTTCATCTGGATCTGTTCTACCCTTCCATTAGCACCAAGAGCATTATCAAAATCATTTGCTAGTAACTGAAATTGTGTAAGTCCTACATACCAAAACAGCTCTGCTGAAATGGAGGTGAGATTGAGGAGAGCTGAGGAGGGCCGCACTGTGTTCACGTGGGTTTTGCTCAGCACGTTAAGAAATGTATCTGTACCAGATGCAGTGAGATGTATGTCAGGACTGTGTGCTAGCGCTTTCCTTGGGGGTCTTGGCACGTCTCGGTGCAGCGGTGGATTTTTCTTCATGCTCCTGCTTTTCAGCAGCAGTGTGAGCTTTGCATTGAATTTTTCTTCTTTAAGTGAAATAGTTTATTAGATTGCCGGGTGAGGTTTTGAGAAGAGAAAGCAGTGGCGATCTTCATTTAAACAATAAAGGGCAAGAAAGATGAATGCACTTGCTCCCATATGACAACTGCTAGCAGAATAAGCGAGTTGGCTTGAATCTAATTCTAAATAATTCTGGGAATATGACTCAACTAGTGTGATTCAGTAGTGCACTAGGTACCAAGAAATCTGCTTTTTCCTTTTTTAGCATTGTTAGATATATTCCTTTTTGGTATCCTCCTTTGCAATTGAGGTACCAAAAAGAATAACACAGAAGGTAAGCAACAGTACAGCTTGCGGTCCTTAGCTCAGACACAGACAGTGTTCATTAACATTTTCAGCCTTCACATGAGGGAAAAATTATCGTGACTCCTTTAAGCACTGTTCTGTAGGTTTGTTTAATTGGGTTTTGAATAACACCAGGTGTATCTGTTTCCTAGGAAATGAAAACATTGTATTGATTAATAAGTTGATATTCCAAGTTAACACACGTTTGCTATTTAGTATAATGGTAAACGCTCCAAATGTTAACAGATTATCTGTAATACCCTATAGAAAAAAAAACACTTCAAGCAGTTGTCGAAAGATGGATTTTCTTTGGCTGTAGGACTACATAACTGAAAGACATGGAGTCCTTACATATAGTATAATGGTTTATTACAGGTGTGTGTAACTATTCCATAAACAAACCTTTTTTCCTTGAGAAATAATTTTTATTTCAGTGCAGAAATTAAGAAGTTAGTATTCTCTTTTGGGGAGAAATAAACAAAAGCCACAAAACAAGGCAAACCATCACCAGGATTTGCCATATGAATCCACGAAGTTCTTCCAGATATTGAATTGTAAGGCTGCAGTGCATTTTTTTTATCAGAACAAAACAGGTAACACTTCCTTTTTTGTCTTTTTTTTTTTTTAAACTAAGAACTCAGAAACAAAAAACAACTTGATGGTAAAGTCCCTGTCTTCTGTAAATGATACCCACAGGAAAACCAGCTGTTCAGGACAAAACTTGGCATAAAAAAGTCCCATCCAAGAGGCAGGGTAATTAAGTCCATGGTAAACACATGTCTATCCCAGCTAGACCAGTCCAGCCTCTCCAGCTGCCACACAACACAGTGCATTTACAATTATCCATGGACATTCAATGAGTAGCTCAACATTTCAAACATATGATTGAATATTTCACCTTACCTAGCCATGCTGGAGGGTGTTTCTCTGGGTAACTCAGAAACTTGCTTGTTGGCCTGTCTTTAAGGCAAAGAAGAGGAAGAAAAGAAGTGTGAATTATTTCCACGCGAGCTTTTTAAATGTAGGTGGTTCTGCTGCGCTCTCTGAAATGCTGTACGTACTAATTTTATTGGCCACATTTGAAATGCAAGCGAGTGGGGTTTTTTTGAGGTGTGTAGGCAATCTCCTTGCATAGAGTACCTTTCACCATCCCTTGGCTCCCCTTATCCAGGCAGCCCCACTCTGGCAGGGCTGGGCTTGGGAAAGGAGCTTATCCTGGGAGCCAGAGGTCTGCTGGGTCTTTCCCTAGTTGAAAGGCAATGTGAGATAATGTGGAGGAAGGTCAGAAGATGTAATAGGAAATAATAATGACCTCAGAAATAAAAATTTCTTCTTTCCCATAAGCTGTGCAAGACTGTCTGGTTTCCTGACCCACAGAATGTCTCTTTGTTTTTTTACCCAGATAGTGGTTATTCTCATGGCAGTAGCAGTGTCAGCAACCTTCCTTCAAATAGCTAAGCTGTATTTCTTTCGGCAGACATTGAATTAAATAATTAATTTCAGAGAGTTGGCCTTAAATTTAACAAAGCCACCAGGCTTTTATTTGCTAAGGAATCTGGCATTTCTGTGAGTGTTTTGCGCGTGCTTTTTAAGCACAGGCTGTCATGATGATTGACATCAGAAGATAGCTTTGACCTGATCGTAGTTCAGATTAATAACATATGCATATTGAGTAAGGAGTACAGAATAGTGCACGATCCTGAACGCGGGCGTGTGAACACAGAGCCTGCTTTTTCAGTAATTTGAGAAGCTGAAATTTTGTTGTGCTGTCACATCTAGGGAAGAATAAAGAGATGCTCTCTAACTGAGAATACATGTGATCAGAGCTTTTAACATAGCGTTCTTTGTGTTTGGACTTGTCATCATTTGGGTATTGGTAAATACTTTCTGGCCTGGGTTTTTGTATTCAAAACCATTTCCTCATCCATTTATCTTTCATCTTCTGTTCTGTGGAATGTTCTTGTCACCAAAATACAGGGTTACTATGTAAGGAATGTTAATATCTGAATTAAACTGTCAGGCGAGGTGAACTATTTAGTGTGACGGACTGCAACTGGGGATATCCTCTTCTGCCATGGTGACTGGACGTGTTGCTATTCAGTCTTAAAAACAACAATTTGTCTTCAAATTAAAATAGTTATTAACTTTGAGCCCATTATGTTTCACATGTAAGCTAATATGTGAATGGTCTAGAAATAGTCACTAATCTACCTGCAGAAAATCCTAATTTTAAGTTTCAGGTACATATCATATGTGTGTGCGTATATATATTACATATATACAACTACGTATATATTTAAACTTTCATTTTCTGCAATATTAAATAGATCCTTCTAGAGATACGGTGTTTCTTAAGTTAATTAGCTATATCTTACTTCTCATAGCAGATCTTAAATTAGTTTCCACGGCTCTTCATTAGCTTAATCATGACTCAGTCTGTGTTTTCACTGCACCTGCGTATAAGAAGTAAAAATAAATGGAAATTGTTACAGTGATATCCTCCCCTTGCAAGTAGAATGGAAGGCTGGGTCTGCGGAACTCACATGACTAATTTGCTTTAATTTTTAATAGCACTGACTTGTCTTCAGCTAGATATATGTTAAGTATGCTGGAGCCTTACACCTACAGCCTGTGAATAGACTAGCTAATGCTAGGGTGGCTTTACGATACATAGGATACCCAGGAGGACTTAGGTATAAATCATCTCTTTAAAGCAAAGGAGATTGCTCTTATTTATTTATTTTTGTTGAGTTTTGCCTAGTTACTTTCTTTACTCTTAGGAATTAAAGTCAAAAGCTCACTTTTTTATTTTTTTTCCCTCTTCTCTGAGAAGTCGTGGCTATTACCAGTCTGAATTTAACCCAGTAGATGTCACTGTGAGTCCTGCGTGGTGGTGATGGGCAGTGGACAGTAGCTGATGCAAGACTGAAATCAGTCAGCGAAAACCAATGAGCACAGTTGAAAAGTCAAGGAGATGTAGCATTAAATGTGGGTGCTAATGGTGTTTCACCCAACAGTACTTTGTTTACCCTTTTCTTTTTAATTTGTTTGTATGCTTCTGAAATGGTCCACTACAAGACTAATACAGTAAGCAAAAGGCAAGTCTGAGCTTGTATTTCTTTAGCAAAACAAGGCGTGTGTTGAAGACATACAGACCTTGGTTTTCAAGTTAACAGTAATATGATGCCATACTCCAAATATTTCTGCCTTCATTGCTCTAGTGTATGTATATTTTATTACGTCTGATGAAGAACGTACATAGAAAACAAGTGCATGCATTGTTAGGTACTATATATGCTTATAGAGTATATACATTTTGTTTTAATCCCTAACTGAAGATAACTACACAATTTGATTTGATAAGCGTTGCTTTGAATTACTCTGGTGCTAAAAGCCATTTAATGTAGTACAATCAATTATGGAAATAGCTAGCGGGCAAACAAACAGATACTTAATAGGACATGTCTTTAAACTTGATAAGCAGAGCTAATAGTGATACCTATAGTTAGTCTGTATACTTGCTTCCATTTCCTTATAATCTTGTAAAACATCATAAGGAATCTGGATGTGTGTTTCCAGGTCTTCCAGGCAATGAAAGAACAAGAATGCACATTTTACTTTTCTCCAGAAGATCTACCTGATTGTGATCAAGTTACAAGCCATTGAACTTACTGTCATTGTAACTAGTGCAGAAATGGCTTGTCTGTAGGACCTGATAAACCAGGTCATATGATGGACTAATATATATATATATATATATATATAAATGGCAGGTTGTAAGTTTAGATTCTGAAGAGCCTGTCTAATTGGTACTTTGTGGTATAGCAGGGACTAGATGCCTGCTGTTAAAACCATATGCAATACAGATTCCTGTAGAAAAAAAAAAAATGAAGAGCTTTGAATTGTATAGAGATCCCTGTATCAGTTACCTAATAGCATCACAGAAAAAGCAGTGCATGGACTTAAAGTGCAGTTTACTAATGTACATGTTAGGATGCTGATCATTCCGACTAATGCTTTTGTGCTAAAGAACTTCAATATTTTTCTTTCCTGCTTTGGGGTAAGATATCAGTATAAAAAGTGTAACAGAGCATAACAGCTTCTGGGTGTTCTTGAGACTTGAGAATTACAGGTTGAGATCACGTAGGACTTCGGATATGCATTTTCAGTAATATTTGCAAGCTCTCAAAGCAAAGGGTGGAAATGAGAGAAGTACAGCACAGCCAGGAAGGTGTTTTGGGAGCCCCACTGGGAGCATGCTTTACTGATGGCAGCTGCTTCATCTATGCTGAAGGGTATGTGCAGAATGACTTGAAGAGGCTTTGGATCAGGCATGCACCGAAGACAGGGAAGGTATTCTTCCTTATTAAGTGTTTTTCCTACCTTTTTTATTTTTTTTTTCCTGTTTTTAATTATTGTTGCTATTGTTTGGTTTTGCTTTTGGTTTCAGGAAAGGCTGTGACTTTTCACACCAAAAGCCATTTCCTCACATGCTAGTGGCCCTTGAATTCATGACATATCCCACAACCTCATACAAAGCTGAACACAGCAGTAGTTCCATTTGAAAACTGAGTTCTAGTTGTATGTTTTAGCTACATAATCATACGGTTGTAATTGTACATAGTTTTAAGACAGGAAGCAAAGGATTATTTTTTTCCTAATTAAAACTGCAAGGTAACTTGCAGGCAGAGTGGAATTATAAAAATGAAGCTGGTCCACCCCTCCTAGGTTAACAAGATGGTACTTAGGAAGAATCTTTAACCATGAGTGGTCGCAGCCTTGATACCACTTTCAGGTAGACCATGCTTGGTTCTGCCACCTCCTTAAACTCTAGATTCAGGTCCTCCCACACCTCCGCTGATGTACAGTGATGCTTAAAGGAATGACTGGTTACAGAAGCTTGGGCACCTCTTGTTTCAGTGGACCCACACACAGTTATGGAAGGCAGAGCAGTCCTTTTCACATTGCCGAAGCAAGCAAGTCAGGAATGCTTTGTTTTTTTTTTACATCTGATGTTTCAAAGCAGTGTGGGAGTAAGGGAGCTGTATTCATTGCTGTCACCTCGCCTACATTGCAGGCTCTGGCCCCAGGTAACTACTTTTAAATAGAAGCTGGCAAACTCATAAGGGGTGGAGGTAAACAGAGAAACAATAGAGGGAAATTATATCCCACAGAGCACTGCTGTGTCCCACGCATAGTTCCCCTTCTCCCTTTCCATGTTTACCTTCCAGAAGGCTTCTAGAATGCGGAAAATGCTCTGCATAAGCAGGGCTTTATAGTAAATCTCGTAGTGTTTCTAAGTGCTGCTTTGGAAATACGGTTTCTTACTTTAAATCGGGGCATGTTTGAGCATATATTTTGCCTGTTGTAAAAATGGGGTGTCGGTCTGATTACTTCAAGTAGTTTCTTTTGCCAGTGGAAAAAGTCATTTGTGATGGCCATCCAACCTGATAGCAAAGGTGATTTGTTTAGAGAGAAGGGGAAAAGGAAAAGAAGCAGTACGGTTTCTCAGAGGAGGTGGATGTGTATTGTTGGTAAGGAGAAGAGTAACCTACAGAGAGATCCAATAAAAACTACAGCATGAAACCCAATCCTTTGTGATGTCCCATGCAGTATTTAAAAAGGTACAAGAAATGCGTAGGTCACCCTTTAGATGTAAAACACAGAGAAATTTGTGACAGCTGTCACAGAGGCATCAAGGGAATTTGTTTCCGTTCAAAACTCAAACATATGTGAGCATTCTAAGTTCATAGATTGTTTTGCTTTGCATATTAATTATCAAGAAGTATTAAATAACGAGAAACGAGGAACGGAAATGACAGAAATGAGGAGAAAATGCAGTTGAACAAATTATGTATTTTCTTCTTTGAACGACTTTGTAGATGAGAATCATAAATGAAGACTGGATAAAATCCTAAGCCATATTTTTGTTATTGCATATTAGTGTTATTCCAGTGATCTGGAGGGTTTAACGTATTTTTTAATAACATTTCGTTTTCATGCCTGCTGTAGAAAATGTAGAAAATCTATATTTTCCATATTTAGTTAATGTACAAATTACTGTGTAGGCAAGAGAGGGGCAAAATCATTACAGAGGGATTTTTTCAAAGAAGCTATTAGTCTCGTTCCTAATTGCACTGCTCATTTGAAACCATAAAGGCTTATAATGGTAGGTAGCTTGTTGAGAGGTAGCTCAATTAAACCCATTTATTTTACCTACAGCTCAAGATGCTTATTTTCGTTTTGGTAACTTAGCAGCCTAATGTATTTGTAATGCATTCTACTTCTTGAAAAGGTTTCATTCTTTTTCACAGTCGTTTATTTCAATAGTAAGTTGCTGTGCAGATCTCCCCCCTTCCCCCCCCCCAGAACAGAATCTCATACATTTTTAGCTAACCAGCCCTCCCTGCTTTTGCAGAGCCAAATGATTTTTATGCTGATATTTTTTTTGGGAGCTCAGCAGACAGACCTTTAATCAAGTATGAAATATTAGTGCATCCAAAGCATTTTGTCTTTTTATAAAATGTGATCCCAGACAGTCTGGCTTGGAATCAGATACAGCAGATGGGATTTTGTCTCTTTACTAAAGAAGATTCTTTCTTTCCAAGATGTGATATAAAAGAAGGGGAAAAGCTTCAGTAGAGCTGTTTAATGTAGAAAAATTTACCAATAGACAGCACAAAGTTATCTGTGCCAGTTTGACTGTAAGAGCTGAAGTCAGGAAGGCTTCTTCTTTGGGGTAAAATTTCATGCATAAGTAAGTTTTTATAGGATTAGGGCTTTCTTGTCTCCTAGGACATCTCGGGTGACATGCTCATAATTCTTTCAAAACGTGAACAAAGTGAGAAATCTGGTAAGGTCTAATTTTGGTCTCTTTTGCCTGCTAACGAGACAGATTCCTGACTAACAGCCTCCAGTCTTTCTGTTTGTATCTTTCAAAACCTTTTGCAGCAGTGATTCATATTGGGTACAAGGACACCCACTTATGAGTCAGAACCAGCTAGAGAGTATCCCACTGCGAAGGTTGGCAGACGAGCTTTGCATGTCGTCACTAGGAACTTAATGAAGCAGGAATCTGCTCACTTATCCCCAAGCGAAAGGGAGAAGGGTGACTTTGAGCGAAAGGCTATAAATGGCTTAAAAGAACAACCAAATCCAGAAGGTGGAAAACAACGGGGAAACCGGAGATGAAAGATTATGTAAATGCATAATTTAATATGTACATTGAAAAACAAAAGTGAAAATCTTCCTTGTTGCTTTGATGACATGGGAAGAAACTGAAAAATGCACATGGCATTGTATTTTTTTGGTGTTCCTAATCACTCCCTCCTACCTCTTTCCTAATCGATCTGAAACCTTCATTGGCTTAACTTCTGATTCTTGCTTTTGCAGGAGAGAAACAAAGGTTGGGCTGTGATCGGTCAGGGTTTGATGCAGAGGAATCTGATGGTGCAGATGAAGATGAAAATGACAACGAAGATGATGATGAAGACAGCCAAGCTGAGTCAGTCCTATCCACAACCCCCTCGGTGACAGCCAGCCCTCAGCATCACCCCTCTCGACATGGCCTGCAGGATGCCACAAGTGCTGATGAGGACAGCAGACTACCGGACTGCTTTGGTGGGATTCACACGGACTCTATGGATGGTCTCCCAAAAGCGCTGCTCACAAAGATGACTGTCCTTAGTGCTGCGCAGTCAGTAAGCAGGACCTCCAGGTCACCACCAGCAGAGTTCACCCACCAGGAAGAAAATGAGGACAAAGGCCAAGAGAGAGGAGCTGGTCCCCACAGTGCAGGTACTGCGCTGGTGGACTCTGCTCCTGCATCTCCAGGTCGCCATATGTCCGTGGATTACCCCGATCCAGAAACAACTGTGGCCCACTCCTCAGCAGCAACCACAGTTCTTACAAAGGTAGGAGTCCAGCTCTGGGGTTGACAGTGTTATTTAAAGATCACATTGGTGATTTTTCATAGGTCTTGCCCTTCATTTTTAGAGTTGTTGGCTCATGCTTTAAAAAGAGTTGAAAATAGCTGAAGCACGAATGTGTAGGACTGTAGAGAGAACAGTGTTGTAGTGGCACTGCTTTTTAAAATTCTTTTATTCCGTCTGCATCATTTCTGAAAGTATTAATTGGGATGTGGTCGCTTCAGGTTAAGTTTGGAGCCAGTAGAACATATTGCAAATGAGACTGGATATTAGAGATATGTAGAATGAACGTATGATGGGGGTCATGAAGTTTTCCGTGGAAAGTGATAAAATTCAGAAGTCATTTTACTCTGAAATACGGCAATGGAATCATTGGTATCTTCCAGGGAAGACTAAGCTAGTCCCAAAGGTTTTTGCCTTATTGCTGTAAAAAAATTGTGCAGTTGCTTATCTCTCCCCAAATATGTTTAGCAGTAGATTTAGAATGAGCACCATATGTTCAAGGAATCTAGGGATTGCCTTTGCAGAATAACAAAAGGAGACTGAAGCACAGATCTGAGACCTGAGTTCCCACTGCTCTCAGTTTTTCTCCAAATGAAGGAGCATTTTGATAGGAAAAGGATCAGTTTTGTCCATGCCTATTACAGGTAGAAAGAATGTGGAAAGATGAAGTCGGTCTATGTGCAAGACGGCAGGTGTGTTCAGTAACGTTTGCAGCCAGTGCTTGTAAAGCTACAGGGAGCCAGCAGGTGTTGAGCATTTTATAGTCCAGCCGTATTTTAATGGAGTTCAACGGGGGCAGCATAAATCATATATTTCATTGACCCTAATGATATCTCTTGAAAGGTTTGAATTGTTATTTAGACCGTGAGAGCAGTAGGGCTTCCCAGAGTAATGCCCAGAAAAAATATGATGCAAAATATTGTATAGTTTAAGTAGAGGAGAATTAACCTCCCTCTCTGTGATGACTTCAGCATTTACAACCCATAGATGGATTCAGTTACAGAAAGATAAGCGGCAGGAAGTTTTCAAAATCATGAACAGTAAGTAAAGATTTGATTGTAGTTTAGGTACTTAGCGGCTTGTGCTTTGAAACTCTATACTACTGTGAATTTCCTTTTTAAAAGAGTTAAGATAATGAACTGTTGGCAGGGAAGACCAGTGAAAATGGTTGCCACGTTTCATTGTTTGACGTGCCGTCATTCCTGCTTGTAAGAACTGTGAGTCCATGTGGCAAGTATGAGTTGGATCAATTTTGTAGTATGACAGGGAATAAAGATGTAGTGATCGTGGTCACTGCAGACATCTGTCACAAAAGGTAGGACCATAATGTTTGTGTTGTGTATCAGCTGTTATGCATAGATACCAAGAAGACCATTTGACTGATTTTACTCTCTAATAAACAGAACTGCTAAAGGCTCAAGAAAATATTCACACAGATAACATTGTGAAAATGTTTTATACTTATACAGCTCCTACAATTCTCCACATTAATATAAAAAAGCCATGTAAGTAGTACAAGGCACTAATTCCATACCAGACTGCCTCCTCCTTTCCCAGACTGAGGAGGTGGTGGCTGTGGGTCTGATGTTTAACCTGCAGTCTGTTCCCATAATGCATGTTTGTGGATCCAACTTCTTGCCATTGAGACAAAGCATAGAGCAATCTTAGGAAGGCTGTGTGTTCCTTCAGAAGTATCTGTACCAGCTTAACAAGATTTCTTGTGAAGCATCAGACAGCACTTATTCCTGAGAAAGACTTTCACTTCCTTCTGACACACATCTACCCATTTAGAATAGATGACACTGCGTGGTCAATAAATCCTATTCACCTTTAACCAGCACATTTCCTACTAGCTGTTTTCAAACATATTTCTGTTAGTAATTTGTTTTTGAGCCTGCTCTGGAGTTTTTTTTTGAGAGTTTGGTCAAATCCGCTGGGTTGCAGTCTAGGACTCTGTAAAGCAAGTTAAGTTGTGCTGTTCTTTGTGTATTATGGGCAGGCCTAAAATTATAAATTAACTTCAACTGCACTTTAGGACTCCTTGATTTAGGTGTTTTTAGGAAAGGAGGGACCAACCTTGGCCAGTACTAGAGTCTACATGAGAAGAAAAGAGAGTATGTGATATAATTGTTTGTCCAGGTCTGTGCACCAAACCAAGGAAAGATGGGGTGGCCATGGGATGTGGGTCTCACATCTCACTCCATTGTCCATCCATCACCTCAGCCTCAGTGAGTGCTGCAGTTACCATCCTTCTCTTGTCACCCATTTTTCTCAGTTAGGTTAATAAATGGACAAATAGATTGTGATGCTATCCCTGCCTTCCAGAGGCTGCAGTGCCTCTGGTAAGCGGACCTGGTGTATCAGAAGTGCTAGCTTATTTAACATTCTTGCCTGAGGTGATTTTCACAATAAACAGCTCTCTAAAGCTGCCTTCCTCCTTAAGGAAAAAAACACCCAACCATGTACAGAGGATATGCAGCAATGTTTGTGAGTACTGGTGCTCAAGAGAAATGAGCAAGGATAATCCTGAGAGGAAAATTCAATTAGTGGGAGAGGAAGGAGTTGGAAAAAGAAAGGAAGGAAATCGGTTCATTGTTCAAGCTGGGCAGCATTTACTGTGAACCAGTTTGTTGTTGTTTTTGTCTAAAATGAAGTGTGAGAGGGTGGGCAGCATGCCAGGCAGCCTCGCGATTCCATGTAACCTGGGGGCAACAGCAGCCATCCTGTTAACACATCCCCTCTCATTCTCTCCCAGAGCACGCCCTCTGCCAGCTCTCCCTCATCACCCGCGGACCAGAGCCTGCGGACCACGACGGCATCACCCTACACTGAAATCCAGGAGGAAAAGCCGCCCAGCACCCTACTGCGTTCTGCTGAGTTGAGGCCTAGCCAGACACACCTCTTCAGCCACCTTCCGCTGCATTCACAGCAGCAGGCCAAGGCGCCCTACAGCATGGTGCCAGTAGGGGGGCTTCAGGTGGTCCCCGCCGGCCTGGCCACCTACTCTACCTTTGTACCCATTCAAGCGGGGCCGGTGCAACTCACCATTCCTGCTGTTGGCGTCATCCACAGAACTACAAGCGGCCTCGGCGAGGTGGGTTGCACCGCCTCGGGTGCCACCACGAATCCCGTCGGGGTTGCCGAAGTGAACAGCGTTGTGCCGTGTATTCCTATTGGCCAGATCAATGTGCCAGGCATCCAGGGTCTCAGCGCGCCCAGCTTGCAGCCTCTCCCACCCCTCGGCATGGAGACGGTGAACATCTTAGGCCTCACAAACACAAACATAGCCCCGCAGATGCGCCCACCTGGAATCACTCTGAATGCTGTGGGCCTCCAGGTCCTGACTGCCAGCGCTACCCACCAGGGCAAGCCCAGCCCTCAGGCGCACATCCCAGGCTTGCAGATACTGAACATTGCCTTGCCCACCCTCATCCCCTCCATCAGCCCTGTCAGCACTGATGGGCAAGGAGCCTCTGAGCCACCAGCTGCAGGCAGCAAAGCTGGTGATGTCCAGCAAGAACCAGCTCCTGCCAGCTTCTCCGACGTCGGCCATGTGGCCAGGGCTGCTTCTCCTCAGGTGGTTGCCATTGGCCAGCAGTACAGCGTGAAGAGCCTTGCGGAGCCTGCCCCTGCGAGTGACTATGAAAGACTCAATGGGCTGGGGAAAGGTGATGCTGACAGGACTGACCTCGCCAACCACAATAAGCCAAAGGGCGACATCTCTTTGGTTCAGGTCAAAAGAGCTTCCCCGGTACAGCCCCACTCGAAAGTGAATTCTGACGTTTCAACCAAGTCCCCGGTCCATCGAACTGTCTCTCCGGATAGACAGGTACACAGGCCAGCAGCATTGCCCCGGAGGCAAAATACGGTGCAGTTTAGCGATGGCAGCAGTGACGATGAGGATAGACTCGTAATAGCAACCTAGATTTTGTTTTTCCATCGTGTTTATTTTTTTATAACACTTACAGGTTTCTTTGCAAACCTTCCTTTCCTTAAAGCACATTTTTCTGACACAAACCCATTACTAATCTTTGTGCAATCATGAACTCTTGACCAATAATTGTTGTTTCTTGTCAGCTCCAGCCATTTTTGTACATGTTGTATAGACGATTGTGCCTTTTTGGAGTTTTATGTTTAGAAACCTGTACAGATTGTTGAATATATATATATATAAAATATATATATATAAAATATGTATATTAAACCCAGGTAGTTGCTTGTGTTTAGTAAGTAAACATCTTATGTCAGATAAATAAATGATTAAATTATATGTTGCACTGTTAAATGTAAATTTTTATGGCTGTGGGACAAAGTTTCTGTGTACAGATCTAGTATGTAAAACTCCATATTTATTGTATCCATATTAGTCTTGGAAAAGGGTCTGTCCATCTTTCTTGTGTAAGACGGTAGCTTTACACTTCAAAGAGAAATACAGTATCTGTGTTATGAAATATTACAGTAAAATTTTGTTTACTGACTTTATCATTGCTTACGTTGTACCTTCTTGATACAACCCACTAGTTGTAGAAGCGCTCGACTCAGTCATTCTAGCATCGTTCCAATTGCTTTCAGCTTAAAAGGAGTTGGCTGTGGCATGTGCCCACATGGTTTCACCTGCTGTAAGAGAAAGGGAGCCTTCTTTAGGCATTTGGAACAGAAGCTTCCGCTGCAAAACACCTGGCGATGATGAAGCAGGGAGGGAATCCTTCAGCTATCTTTTACAGTGAGCATCCACCAGCCCCAATTTTTTTCCTCTTCATCCCTTAAATTTGAAAGCTTCCCCAAGGGAAAAGGGTCAAGATGGCATATTTTTGTAATGTTGAACAATAAAGCCACTTTTTATCGAAATTAAAGTGCTGTTAAACAAGAAAGGAATACTTCTATGTCTGTTTGTAATTGCGGAAATCTGCCTAGCAGGTGGCAAAACTCAACCAAGCTAATTGTTCCCTAAATTTGACTTTGTCTTAGTGAGGATTTAAAAAACAAACAGGCTTTACACATACGATTCGTGTGCCCTTGCGTTGACAAACTCGTTACAGGCATACAAGACATGGGTGGATCCCAGAGTCACGCAGCTGCATAAAATGGTGTTTGCGCACAGCGAATACGGTCCAAGGTGCCATGAAAATGTCCGTGTGTTAAGCTGCTTGAAGAGAGAAGCCTCGCATGCTGCAAGGAAACGCATTTGTGGAAGTTTCCTGCTGACCTGTGATTTTCATAGAGCTGGTTTTTACACCGGGCACTTACCTCACATTCTTGCAGTGATTACAAAGGCTATAAAGCTATTCGAAGAAACTAATTCCAGTCAAAAACTGGAAGATGTCAATTAGAAGCAGCATTGCCTAAATGAAAATAAGGGTGGGAAGCAAAGTATAAAAACATGAGGAGCGAAGCTGAATGTGAGCTGAGCTGTGTAGTTCACAGACCAACTCCTGTATCTGGCCCAGAGAAGTAATTTGCACCTTGTAATGCCTGTATTTAGGAACGGCAGTGTTTAAGATCCCTTTTTAACCTTTTCTCAGCTCTTGTACTGTACTTGCGTTGTACTCATCCCATGAAGGTGTGTTGTGATTCCGTAGGCAATGTTGAGTGAGCTTTATTAGCTTTCAGAGCACTTCAGGACCAGAAAATCACTTCTATTACTGTGATCATCTGCCAGTTTTACTAATCCAGCTATTAGAAATGCATGTACGAGAAATGAGAAATTGCTCTCAGATCAGACCTGAACGTTGGTGACGTTTTTGATTGTGTGGAGCCTCCATTGAGGGCTGAGCACCCAAACCATGAAGCACTCTCAACTTGCTTTGAAGTTAATGAGAGTTCAGAGTTCTCAGCGCTCTGCAGCATCGGACTTCAAAGTTGTGAGCGTCTTGCGTGCAGCCACTGTGTAAAGCGTCACTGTGCTTTTTGTATGTGCTTTTTATAAGCGTGTGGTGATGTCAGTGTGTCTTACATCATCATCATTTATACCAAAGGTGAAATAACCAACCCAAGTTAAAGAAAACCATTGCTGCATTACGCATAATTTGATAGCCTTGCTACAGGAACCAGGGGAGGGTTTGTTGTTAATCAATCCTAGAAACTTTGTGTTAGTTTTGACATCTTCGAATGAGCACTTACCAAAAAACTAGAACTATGCTGTTTAATTTGAGGCCGTTTACCTACAGCGTGACATAAAGATGGCTGGATCACGCAGGTTTACAGCAGTCTAAGCCTGTCGCCAGCATTTTGAATGCAATTGCAAGTGATAGTACTTCCCTGAATTTTATCAGGAAGGATTAAGAAGTAGCTGTTCCACATGCCCTGAAGTCCTCATTCTACTAACCATTTAGAAACTCCAGAGATTTACCATATACACATATTCAATATTTATTTAGCTAGCAATTATTCGTGTTCTGAGGATTAATGACAGGAAAAACCGTACTGGTGCAGAGAGGCAGCCACCAATTGAACAGAAAACTCAGCCTGGTGAATCAGACCATCTACATGCGTCTCTTTTCTGTTCCAGGTGTTTTGAATACGACAAGGTCAAGAGATGGAAGCTGTATCTTGAAAAGCAGGAATGACAAGACAACAGATAGTGTCGTAATGAGGAAAGTTCAGATGTCTGTCATTTGGTAAGTCAACAGCAGTAAAACAGGGGAAATGGACCAAGAGACAGCGAGCAGTCACCACACTTCACCATATAAAGCAGATGAGGAAGTACTCATTTGAAGCAAGATCTCATATATCTGACTTGGCTCAAGTGGGGTTGGGAGAACATCACACTTTCCTAGAACATAGGCATTTGCCACCTTGACGACTGTACTGTTTTCCTTCCCTCTAAAATGTTTCAAAATGAGTTTTCATTGAGGTACTTCTGTAGCACTGGGCAACAGGGAAAAAAATCCTAGGAAAATAACCAGAGCAGAGGGAAGGTTACACTTGCTGCATATCTTCTGTCAGTGCCCATCGGTTCCATTTCAATCACACATGTAACCAGTATCTATACTGTACACCTGCACACAGCTGTCCATCATTTGCATGAGCCTGGGAATGCTGCTAGCAATTATGTTTTCAGTCTGAATTGCATGATGTCTTCGTTTTCCTCCTTCAGATCAATGCTAGTGCACAGTAATGGTAGTGTGCAGTTGCACTCCCCTTGCCACAGGGATCCTTTCTGTTCAAGTTAGCAGCAAACATCACAGAGATTTGCCAGTTCAGGATTAGGCACTGTCAGTCTTCGGATGGTGTAAATTATCACAGCTGAATTGGAGTAAATAGCATTGGGTTGTTTACTCAGGGATCAATTTTTAACGACTCTGTCAGACATCCTCTGGCAAATCCAGGACAGCTGTTCAAACATTAAAAGGCCAGGGTGAGTGTTTCTCCTCTGCGCACCCAGGCACAGTCTGGCATCTTCACACAACCTATTCGTATAAACAGGGTGCAAACAGGTGCTGGCTAAAGACTGGGCACGAGTACAGCTACAGTAAGGACATGACACAGTCAGCTTCTGTGAGAGACATGCAGATGCTTCCCTGTTAAGTGCCAGGGGCTCTCCCTGGAAAAAGAATCGAGCAGTTGCCTGGAGCTCTCCTTTCAGCTTGGACCGCAATTGATTTCTCGTTGCAGGACGTGATGTCTGCTGGTAAGGTGGATATCAGATTTTGAAGACAACTTGTTCCCTTGCAGTCCATGTGACAATATTGCTTTTGGGACTGGGATTCTATTAAAATAATAAGACTATATGCTGTATTTCATGATACTTTTTCCAGAAGCCCTCAGTTTTGGACGATAATCCTCACTGAGTTTTATCAGCACTTCAATTTAAACCCATGAATAGCCTTTCAAAGATGCTCTTAGCATGGGGATGTTTCCTCAAAATCAAAACCTAAAAAGATCAGTTTTAGTGTGACTGACTTGCCAAAAGCCAGGGAAACCATATAATCTACAATGAAGAGTGCTTGCTTGAGACAGCCTTCAGCAGACTCATCGGCAGGGCCCCTACTTCTGTTGCATTTGAAAGTTCCTTTAAGACAAAGGTTAAGTTCCTTTAAGAAAGTTCCTTTAATCCCCTAGCAGGGAGTCCTTACCTTGCTGTCAGGCTTTATAAAATGAACACCAGGTGTCAGCCATCATAGACCAAGTGTTATGGTCAGTCTCTAGTTGTGAATGTTAAATCAGGAATGTCTTAAAAAAACATGTGGCTAAAATAGTCCTTCCACACCCTTGAGGGATTCTCCTTTGCCTAGTGCGGCTCTGCACACCTATGGATGGCCATCTTTAATGATATATAAAATATGAGAGCCTTAGGTCAAATAGAAACCATGAATGGCTTTTGTGTCGAGGGTCAGATTGCTGTCATAGACTTGGAATTGCTAGCACAGCACTGGATTGCTAACTCTGTTCTTGGCTGAGGATAAAAACAGGCTACTCTAAAATACTTCAGATGGTTTATTAGATAATCTTAAGTGGAATGGCCGTGGGTGGATGAGCAAACAGCAACGAGGATGTAACAGCATGCAATTATTTGATTTGATGTTCATGTTTTGTTCCAGAAATGCTGAATCATAAAAAAAAGCCTTATGGCAAACATGTTGCTGTTGTTATGTTTGCCCCTCCGCTTCTCCCCTCCACACAGGCAGGTCAATGAATGGTGATTTGCAGATACTCCATGAGAGACCAAAGGAAACCATGCTAGCTGAAAGATGAGCAGGCTTTACATTCCTCAGGTTCTGTCATGGAAAGAAAGCTTGCCCTAAGATCAGTAAATTAGCCAGGCATGCTTAGTTTTCTTTGGTAACAGGAGGCTTGTTTTCCCAAAGAAGGTCAAATGTTAAGGCCTGTTTGGTTTTGTAGCTGTGTTCTTTAGTGAATTTGAAATCCATTACCACGCACGAGGCATTGATGCTGGAAATAGGCCTGCAGAAAGCTGTTTGTGAGTTTCAATATATCTACCATGTCCTCTTTTTGTTAAGTTAGGTGCTTAAAACATCCTTCTTGTGCTTTAGGAGTTTCACCTAAACCAACTGCAGGCATTTGTGAGCAAGGTTCTTCAGCATCAACACCAAGTACCTCCTCTGGAAAAACAAAAGCCTACTTCGCAGAGGTGCCGGTTGCATCCAATAGATAACAGCTCTCTAATGTTTATTAGAAGGATGTACATGGCAGGGAGTGTCGCTGCTCACATCCACCCACCTGCCAGGAGCACAGGGCTGCCAGGCACTCTGCAGGCAATGCACCATGCTGAGGGCTGGGGATGACCAGGTTGCTGGGGTGTTTGAGCACAGGAAGGCAGCATCCTGTGCTTTGGCCCCGTTGGTCAGTGCCAGGCATGTCCCCAGTTTGGAACAGCAATCCAGAAGCCAAAACAGAAGCAAATGCTGAAACAGCTGCTCTTTGCCATGTAGATATTGCTTTTTTTCTTCTGGACGTCAGAGTTTTGCTTTGCCAACAGAGCCAGTGGGCGTTCAGAAACCGTTTTTTGACACATGGAGGTTTAAATCGTGTTTCTTTGTTTATTTCCATCCCTGTAATAACCTCTGACTCTCTCTTATTTACAGTGTTTCAGAGCAAGAGCTCCCACACCTGGCGCTGATGAATTCTGCTGCACTGGTTACCTGGCTTCCCTGTGGATATCCTGTTCTCCTGTGAATCACTGTTCCTCCTCAGTACATTCTCCAGCTCAGATCAAAGGCGCAGGATATATTCGGTATGAAGACATCAGACAGCTCAAGCGGATTAGAAAAGGCACACGCAAAGAAACGCATCCCAGCTTCTCCCTTGTGTCCTGCTGAAAATGGGCACGACGCAAAGCATTTGCGATATAGAAACAGTAGACGGGGATGGGGGGGGTGGGGGGGAAGCAAAGAGAAAAACAAGAGAAAGGAGACACTTTGGAAATGATGTTAGTTTACACAGAGCCTTCTACAAATCACCCTTTCTAAGTATTTGCATTTTGTACTTGGCTCTTCCTTGCACTTGGGAGCTCCTTCTGATGGAGGATGTCACCTGTGAGTGCCAGCAGAGAGCACCGCATCAGCACAAGCCTTGATGGTGCCAGTCTCAGTGTTGGGCCTTGCCTGCAAACCCACAGATTAAAGGGAGATGAAAGCACGTCGTCTGTCTCTTTCAAGTTTATGCGTCCTGAAGTTTATGCATCCTGTTGCGTTCATGGCGGTTTTATTCTATGGTCCATTTAATGATATGAACGACTGAGAAAATGCTGTACCTGTGAAACGCCAAAACTTGGGGTCACCAAGTCAACATAGATTATCTTAATCGCCCCTCCTCCCCTTGCAGTCTGAACACAGGTCTGGGCTAAGTCAGTGAAGTCTTTATTTCAAGCAGTGTTTGATCTTGCAGTCTGCACAAATAATAATTCTAACATTCTGAACCGTGGTTGCTGTTTTTGGGGTGTTTTTTTATTTTTTCAATAGAATTTTAAGCTCCCCTTTTAACATCTGCCTTTTGGTCCTTCTTATTATAAGAACAAGAGCCGCGTGTGATTTGGGACAGCGGGTGATGCGTTTGGATAATGAGAGAGCCCATTTCTGTGGGAGTGTTGGGCAATCCATGCTGTTTTTTCTAGAAGCCGTTCCTCCAGTGAGTGCAAATAGCCAAATGGCGGACCAAAGGCTGTGTCAGTCTTACTCCAGTTAAGTAACTTGCTCCAATTATCAGTGCATCAGAAGTAATGCCTCATCACGTCGCTTTACAGCGCTGAAGAGAAAGAGGGGCAATAGCTGTTTTTCCAGTAAGGCTGTCTGCACAATTGTGGTGCCAAACATGGGGAGTTGAGCTTTGTCCGTATCCCTGTTGAGTACCTTTTGAGCTTCTGGTACCAACAAAAACAGGATGAGATCTGGGATGAGGTTGGACTTCAGTACTTTGGAGATGGAGTTGAATACTTCAAGCTGAATACTTTAGAAATAATATATTTTCAGAGCCTGACATTGGTGTGGTGGGGAGCAGCATCCTTCTGCCTGCAGGGTGGCCAGGATTTCTCTCACGGATCAATAAGGCTGAAACAGGGAGGGTATCCAAGCACAGAACATGGCAATTTCTGGCACAATGGGGATTGCTGTTAATGACACGGGAAAGTGATTTTTTATTTTTATTTTTTAAGCCTGGCATTGCTCCTTCAAGCAAATAACCGTCTGATACATTTGCATTTCTACGTGTCATTAACCCAGATGCACACTGCAGGCCCTACAAGCTTGTGTCTGCTGGCAAGGCTAAATCCCGCTCTCTCACGTTCCTAACACACTGAGGGAATTTGGAGTCTCTCCGTTTGCAGCTGACTTGCTATTTTGACTAATTGCTTCTGGTAACAGTTAATAGCGTTCTGCAAAGGCGCTTCATCTGCTGACAGCAGATTGATGTAAGGAAGGGACACAGTTCACGTTTCCAAAGGGAGCATCGGGAAACCCATTACTAGCTTCATTAATCTGTTAATAATAAAATTAAAGTACAAATAAAATGTGACAAATTGGGTTCTGTTGTGAAAGTCACTTTAACAGGAGGCTCTGAATAAAGGTCAAAACAGACTCTGATTTCTGCTGTGTTTTAATAGTAGAATCAGAGGAGTGCAGTGTTAGAAGCACTGTAATTAATCCGGCAACACCATAATTGTCCCCAAATGATACAGAAAGAGTTTGACAAGTGTTTCTTTTTTTACTTGAGAGCATTTACAAAGCCTGGGACATGAAGCTTCGTCACACAATGTTTAAGTGCTAATCCAATTTCACGGGAAGCTTCCAATACTAAAGGTACAGGAGATGGGCAGACTTTCCCCGCCTGCCTATCTGTGGCTGCTCATGCAGTTGAAACTCAAGTTTACCTGGCACAAGGGCAAAAGAGGGAGGAAGAGCATGTGCATGTGCAGATCTCCCAGCAGCAGTCTCAGAGATGAGCCTGATGGCACTGGAGGCACTATAATGGGCTGCCCAAGGAGCTGGTGGAGTCGTCATCCCTGAGGTGCTCAGGAACCATGTGGATGTGGCAGCGAGGATGTCATTAGTGGGCATGGAAGGGATGGGTTGGCACTTGGACTAAATGGGCTTAGAAGTCTTTAAGATTTTCATTATTTTCTATGGTTCTTTGATGAAGAGGAAGGCATCATCAACTAGAAAGAGGCTTCATCAAAGAGTCGAGAAACGAGATGGGACGTCTCTTTTGTGGTAAGACAAGGTTGACTCGCTGTGGGGACACAGCTGCAAGGAGCAGAGGGCTTCCTTCCTGCAAGCTGGCAGAGCGTGGTCTGCTGTGAGCACCCGAACCCACAGCAGCTCCCGAGGGAGCCCAGGCAGGCAGACACAGAAAGGCATTAACACGAGATATTTGGAGGGAACGGCTCATTAAGTCAGGCAGGGTGACTGCATGCAAAACTGATAGCTCTATTTTAAAAACCAGCAGGCTGTCCTTTTGGTTTATGTGAGTCAGAAGGAGTCTGCAGAGGCTTCTTCTCTGGTCATTGGAGAGAGAATCTCAGGCCTGCAGAGTGCAGCACCGTGTGGAGTGAGCCATGTCTGCAAGGGGAGGAGGGGCTGGCAGCAGGGATGGCAGGCTTGTCACGCTTGTCACCTCATCCCTGAGAGGAGCAGTGGGAGGTGTGAAAAGCGTGGAGAGGATTTACCCGTGTTGATGGGCTGCAGCCTGCAAAAGGCAAGGAGCCTGGAAATCGGATCTGAGATGGGCTCAGAGGTCTGGAAATGAGTGGACTGTGTGACAGGGTATTATGCACCAAGGCACACTATGGGGAGGGAGACAGCAGGCTGCTCTTTCTTGGGCAAGCCCTGATAGCACAGAGCTGTGGGAGGAAGAGTCAGGAGAGAGGCTCACGCAGCCATGCTGCTTTGGCACAACATGTAGTGATGCTCAGGAGCTCAGGTGCACCATCCTGACTCCAGCTGCTTGCTTTATACCTTCAGTTTCACATTCAATACGTAGTGGCCATCTATGTCAGGTTAGCTCTCTGTTCCTTATTCTGGAGATTGAAAGTACTATCCACAAATGAGATTTCTACCTCTGTTGGTAGATATAGGTAAACTTGGGGCTGCCCGGGATATTCCCTGATGGCTATGACACCTACCATGTTGCTTACTCTTCCTCACAGTGTTTGCTAGCCAGACCAGCTGCATCTCAAGGAGAGGACCCTCCTGCTGCTGTTACCTCATTAGAGGATCCCACAGCTGCCTGTCAAATAGGCAATGGTGCCTCTGGATTTTCTTCTGTCCCTTTCCATACAGGACATTCCTCCCTCAGAACTTTTTTCTCTCTTCTTCCCAAAGATTTCTACCCTGTGAAACATGACAGATAGCAATACAATGCAGAGTATTAATGTCAAGTAGGGATGATCTCACCTTAAGCGCCAAGGTAGGGCTCTTGTCCATCCATCAGTATGGCCTGACTCAGGGATCTGCATTTTCTCTAAATAAATCCAGCCCTTTATTTTTCGTCTTCAAAGGCATCAATTGCAACGGCAAGACCCCAGCCTTGATTTCTGGGGTGCCTCTAGTCTTCTAAGCAGATCTGCCAGAACTTTCCTAACACACGGGATGAACTATAACCAACCCACAATAAATCTGCCAGCTATTTCACTCATTGTTTCACTGCCACTTTCTTTCTGTTCTGAAATTAAGGATCAGAATGTTTATAAAGGAAGTTCATCGCTTTTCTTGTTTGTTTGTTTTCCCTTTGTTTTGTTCATTTATTTCTTTATTATTTCTTTATTATTGTTTTAGCAATGGCAATGTCTCAGCATAGTGCTCACAATGTACTTTGTGTCCCTGCTGTCACTCCATTTAAAGTTAGATACCTCTCTGTTCTACAGGTCTAGCAGCAAGGGACAGCAAGGCAAGCATGACGTCAAGGCTGAGTGCTGGAGCCTCACTGATGGACAAGGAGCACAGAGCCACAGCCCCAAGCAGGGAGGGCAGGGACATACATAAGAAGGGATAGTCCAGAGTTCAGCTCTCTGGGCAAGTCCACAGCAGCTAGGCAGGTCCAAGCTCAAGCCAAGACAATGGCCCACACACTGGAGCCTGAGTCAGTGATGGTCCATGTCCAGGCAGGAGCACAACTGTGACTATCATAGGTAGGGCTGAGGACCAGAGCCTTTGCTGAAGATGAATGTTCTAACTAAGCACTTGTGCACCTTGTGTGCCAATCTCATCTACAGAAACTGTCACATACCTTCCCATACAGCCTAAGTGGCTGCTGTCCTTTTCATGAGGCTCTCATGGGTTTTTCATGGTCAAACAAAATAGTAAGAAATAAATAGAAAAGAAAAAAGGTTTCAGCAGTAAAATATTAACCAGCCCAAGGAAGAGTAAAGGGAAATATAATACACCTGTTCATAGTTCGGAATACTGAACAATTATTAAAATGATTTAGAAGAACCCAGATGAGGGAGGATCAGCTTGTTGTTTTTCCAGGAGATGCTTAAGAGGTGACTAGCTCACTGTATGAATAAATCATATGAGAGTCTCAGAAAGGAAAGGGCTATTTCATTAAGCAAAGAAGCAAAATGCAAAAGCTGGAAGCTTGTTAGACATGCGCGTTGTTGTAAAGATAGAAGGCAAATGAGGATCTATAGCCGATACGTGAACAGTTTCATGTGGGATGTTCCCCGTTCCTTTTATGTCAGTGCTTTGATGTTTTTCTCCATGGCTCAGTCAGTACATTTGAGCCCAACACAGAATTTGTTGAGTGAGACTTTCTGGTCTGTATTAAACAAAAGAAAGGAGAGAGTCTGAATTGCCCCCTTAGCTGCAAAATTGATGTTCATACGACTTAATGGGACTGGAGCTTCCTTTCATAGTAAGACCACAGTTGGTTGCCTGTCCTGGGAGAAGGACGGGTACCACCTAGAGGTGGATATATTGGACACCAAGTTGTTACTGCTCTCATTGCACTCCTCCTGTCAAAAGCATCCCTGGCTGAGTATTTTCAACACGCTTTAAAGGGGATATTTTGCATCCTAAAGCCTGAAACCTGCACTGATTTATGTCCTTGACACACTACAAATGTCACTAAGAGACTGGGGGATGATCACCAAGCCATAAAATCAAATGTATGTCAGGTCAAAGGGGCAAGTCACTGCTGTTATGATCAAAACTCAGCAACATGAGTAAGGTTATGAAGTTTCAAGGCCTAGAAGGATGAGAACAAGTACAGGGGATAAAGATACTGTCAGGCCCTGTTGGACCTGGGCAGTCACTGGTGCTGCAGTCTCTTAATAAAGTTATAAATCTAGATTATACCCTGGTGCTGGAGGAGTGAGGGAAGAGCTGTTGAAAATTTATAAAAAAAACAACAAACAAACAGGAGAAACTAAAAAACCAACAACAGCATATTAAACTACTGCTATTAGACTACTACCAGCGGGAGGCTGAGGGCTGACACACCATCCACCTTTTGCCTGGGCGGAGGATGGATGATGTCCTCAGAGCCAGGAGTACAACCCGTGGCTAGGAGGAAAGGCAGGATCATGTGGGGCAAGAAAAGCACAGGTTGGCAGGCCCATGCATTTCAGACTAAAGCCCTCATATCTTCAGAGAAGTGGGGCTTCCTGACCTTTCTCCTCACTGAAAACCAGGTCACACCAGAGATACACATATATTTACATATATGGATCTCCACCACAACCATCTCCCCCTAAGGAGAAGGAAGGCTCGGCAGGCCTCCAGATTAGATTACTGAGTGCTTCGGCAGCCCAATCTCTGGAAGAAACATAAGGCTGGCATCCAACCGCTAAGCCTTCATCAGAGCCATGAGACCATCCCTAACGGGATTCTCTCCCCCACATCCCTCCCTTCTCTTCTTACAGTTGCTTTAGCTGTGTCTCTTTGCTCCTGATGTTTCTTCATTCATGTCTTCCCTAAGTAAGCCTGTGCTTATGACATTAAATACATTTACTGTGTGTTGGTATCAAGCAATTGCTTTTAAATGATTATCTTCCCCTTTCTGTTATTACCCCTTTATTTCCTCTGCTACTTTTCTTGGTGAGTTATGTGAGGATGAAATTACTGCTATTTTGTCTGGAGGTTTCCCCGAGGAACCTTGTCAAAATGAACAGTCCTTTTACTAAGCTTTTCCATAAAGATTGAGCAAAAATAAAACAAAATAATTAAATAGCTCCTGAAAGAATTCAGTGTCTAAAACCCTGGGGGGAAATAATGGCTCCATCTACGCTGTTTTGAAAGCCTTTATTGTAGCTCAGCATTTATGTTCTGCATAGGGTCTTTCAGTGTCATCATCATCAACATGAGATCTGAGTACTTTCCAGGCATGCAGTTAAGTGACGTGACTAACAGGTGTCGTGTGTTCATTCTCACATCCTCTTCCCAAAGGGAGAAACCAGTGTGCTTGGGAGCCTTGTTTTGGAAGTATATTGCTTTTGTTTGAGGCATCTTTTATTTTTGCTTTCAGTGTACTTGTTATCATCTGTTTCTGTTGAAGGAATTTAGTATCACTCCAGGAACAAACGTGCTTCCTAGCTGCCCATTCTCCCGAGAGCTTTGTTCTTCAATACAAGATCGAGCAGAAGAAAAGAATATTTGGAAACTTTTTATTCTGAAGTTAGGAACAAGAGGCTGGTGAATACATAATCTGTTCCTGCAAACCAGCATGACAAATAGCGTCTTGGCTCTCTCCGGTGTGCAATAATATCCTTCATCCGAGCAAAAGTCATGGCTACCACAGTGCCAGGCTCAGTTGAGGCGGGGGAACCTTGAACTCCCTTTCTCTTTTTCTTACAAAGTGCATGAGGATTCCTAAGCTTTGGGATTTGCCCTTCTCGTTGGATCAAATACTCCCAAATTGTTTAGTGTTCTGGCTCGTCTGTATTTCCCCACCACTTCTCCGAGAGCAAGAATTAATGTGTTCAGTCCTGCAAGACATTGATCTTGCTGGCATCGGTTCAGCAAACCACTTATGCAAGTGTTTAAATTTTAACCAGGCAGAGGAGCTGAGCCACAAAGGTTAATGGGGCTGCAGCAGGGACTGTGGTGGGATCATCTTCCCTGACCCTCAGCCTGACCTGCTGACATCCCAATGATGCTATAACTTGAGTGTGACCTCAGCACGTTTGTTTGTCGTGGAGTCAAACGAGTATATCGGGGACTTCTATGACTCCACCTTAGGTGGCCTGGCCCAAAAGTTGACACCTACACAGAGGAATCACTGGAAAAAAAAGCAAATATGGATGGAATTGACTCCAGGATTTTGTCCAACGTCAGCTGGCTAGGAACCCCTTGAGGGATCTTTGACGTGGACAACTTCCTCCTTCTTGCTGACATGCTACATTTTCTGAGGGTTTTTTGCCTCCTGAAGGGGTTATGTGGCACAATGGGAGACTGGCTCCATATTTGGGGTATTTGGGTTCCTGGAGATCTGGACCTCTGCAGTTTCCACAAGCCCCGTACTGTAGTGGTGAAAGAAGCCAGCACCATGTGCAATGCCTGCAGCACGGACAGGAGCTCACACACGCTCTTTGTTCTGCAAAGAAACAACAACAAAACTCATCTTAAGCATGATCACTCATAAGCCTTCTGAGGCAGCCAAAATTGACCCATCTTTTTTTTGAGCGAGCGGG
Source organism: Excalfactoria chinensis (assembly GCF_039878825.1). Taxonomy (NCBI): domain Eukaryota; kingdom Metazoa; phylum Chordata; class Aves; order Galliformes; family Phasianidae; genus Excalfactoria; species Excalfactoria chinensis. The sequence continues at coordinate 82,351,880 of NC_092826.1, forward strand.
TGGAGGGGAAACAAGCTCCAGTGGTCCCAATTACTCCGTTCGGTAGAAAAAGAATTTTCACGTAATGACCTCAGCAGGGAGTGAGCAGCTCCTTTTGTGTATTAAATTAAAATCTCTGGGGGAACATTAGGCCTTGTAATTTGTATTTCTCAGATGCAATTTAAGTCTTTCATCAAAAAACCTCATAATGACTGAGCTCTGTTCTACCCAGTAGATTCATTTTCATCTGAAGGATGAAAATAGCCAGCAACATGCTAACAAATTCCATAGGGAGAACAATGTAATGATAAAAATAATCTGATGTGGGCATGAGTTCACAAATGCAAACACAGTGCTTTATGGATCGCCAAAAAGGAAAAGGCTGCCTTAAACATTTTCTTTATATTAAGAAAGAAGCAGGGAAAAACTCCCTAGCCTGCTCATTAAGGGTGAAGTACATGAGCAGTTTCCAATGAACTGAGGCTCAAAACGATGCATCTCCATATCTTACTTAGAAAAAAAAAATAATAAATCCTATACACTAGGATGACTGCTTGCATAAATGCCATCTTTTAATGCTGCATTAAATTGACTGAGGAAAGGGGAGGTCTCCCTGAGTAACAACTTTCACATGCAGGTAGCTGCAGCATGTTGTTTGCCTTGCTAATAACTGATGTCAGATGAGACTTCATGCTTTGAGGAGCTTGTGTGCTATGCCTGGAGTTGTATGGCTTTTCTAAGAATTACCTGTGAGTGTAGGAGAGAAGCAAGTGTCAAGATTCTTCCTCCAGCTGCATCCTGGCTGTTAGACAGCGTCAGCAGAAACGGACTTTAGACAGAAGGGTTTTCTGGTGGGAAAAGCATTCCTCCCCCTCCAGCTGGAAACCTTATCTAGCTTCAGTATTTATCAAAGCACAGTCATGAAGGCTTACTTCCACAGTGATTCATCTTCCGGGAAGAAGCAGAGCCTTTGGCAGGACACTTGGTGATACCTCCTCAGAGGATGGGTGTACCTGGGCAGCCACGGCCTGAAGGTAAGCCTCAAGCTGATCGCCCAGGTCAGGGAGGAAGAAAATGGGAGAGAGAGTAAGATGGAATAGCACAAGGGAACACAACACATTTAAAGGTTTTCATAGACCCCTTAAGTGGATGAGTTGTAAGGTGGGGACTGGGGGAGCAAGGGAAGATCAACTTCACAACCACCTGAAAGTCTATGGGTCCTAATGAGAGCCCTGAGGGAATTCACTGATGTAGTCATCAAGCCACTCTCGGATGTATTTGAAGTCACAGTGGTCAGGTGAAGATCTAGCTGTAGATATCCCTGTTCATTGCAGGGGAATTGGACTAGATGGTCTTTAAAAGTCTCTTCCAACTCTAACGATTATGGAATTCAGTGAATCTATGAAAACTAAGCCAGTTGTGTTGGTGTTTCTGGCGATGATTCGCTGTTCCTGTGCTACCATGGTACCAGCAATATCTCCTTGTAATCTCTGTCCTTCACAACTCTGTTGGGAAAAATATGCAACAAAAGCGTGAATTTCTGTTCTGTTTTCCATAAATCACTATGACTGCACTCTGTCTCAGTCCCATTTCTTACTAACCAGATCTTAGGAAACTTACCAGCAGTTTTGTACTTGACACCACGCTGAGTGGTGCAGTTGATGGGATAGAAGGAAGGAATACCATCCAAAGAGATCTGGATAAGCTTGAAAAGAGGGCTTATGTGAACCCAATGAGGTTTAACAAGGCCAAGTACAAGGTGTTGCACTTGGACTGGGGCAATCCCAGATACCTGTACAGTCTGGGAGAAGAAATCCTTGAGAGCAGCCCAGCTGGTGAAGGATACAGCTGCACTAGAAAAGTAACCTGAAGTGACTGCAGTTGCAGCTACAGCCTGCAGTTACTGATTATTCTGCTGAGATGTTAGACTGGCAAAAACAAACAAGCAAATAAACCAAAGCAACAGCAACAACAAATAAAACACAAAACCGTGTGACTGCTAGAAGCCAACTCCAGAGATAGATAGACCAGACCAAGAAGACCAAGCTAACATAGACATGGCCCAAGTTATGTGATTAAGCCTTTAAAGACAGATCATGTCTTTAAAGACAGAACCAAACCCCAAACCAAGGAGGAGATGAACAGGCAGAGAAAAAGGCCAGCGTGTTATATAGGAATCTCTTTGTAAGCAAGAATATTAAAAGGATGAAAATCAATTCATAATGAATTCAGGAGGTTCTCTCTACATATTTTAACTGCTTTATCTCACTGAGGAGGCACTCCAGCCTCACTAATGTACATTGTTACACAAGCAAAGCACTCCAGCATTGATTTTTCTCTTGTAGAGGATTATGAATCAACCTGATTTAAACAACTAAGAATAATGGCCAGCCCTGAAAGTTGAGCCAAGCACAGGAACTTTCCGGAGAGAAGCAGCTTTGTATCAGTGCTTTTAATTACATTTGAAGACATGTACTGTCCATTAATATTTGACCTTTAATTATGTTTTTAAGAGGTGGCTCTATCGAAAACCAGTTATATCATGACGATGTGTGCAGAAGCTTAAACCAAAGCAATATTTTTTTCTTCTTCAGCACTTTCAGGAACGAGTGTCTCAATTAAAAAGCGAGTAACTGCGGCCCTGTCTCACATCTGGAGACACTAAAAGGATGTGATTGCATAGAGGTGTCTGTGAGGTGCAGCAACCGCAAGGTTCTGGGGAGCCCCAGAGCAGCCTGGATCTGGCAGCCCTGCAAAGCTACCTCTTTCCTATCAGCAGGACTGAGAAAAGCTGCTCCAAGGCATCCAGCACCTTCCTGTTGTGCAATACTTCTTAGGCAAGAGCAGGGAGGAAACCTCCTTCTGCAGATCCCTAAGAGCATACATACAATCCGTAGTGATGGCGTAAACATTTAGGGCTGGAAACAAACAAAATCGCTTGGACTTGCATTTCCCACTGCAGTAATCAGTAGTTATTTGCTGTCTGTGATGGATGCCAAAGGCAGTGACCTTCAGAGCAGAGCTGCACAGGGTCCTCCCAGCGTGGCAGAGGCTGAAGCTCTCCCTCCAGGATTCCCCTACCTGCCCAAGCTGAGAAAACCCAAAGGCTCTCCTCTGGTTGTCTCCCCTTCCCTTGAAGCTTCCCAGTCTCCACACTGTCCAGATGTGCTGATATCATCCAGCAGGCCTTGCATAACTTCCCTCTCGAATAAATAAATAAATAAAGCAATAAAAGTGCTGTAGTAGCAGTTCCTATGGAAATTTATTATTTTAATAAGATCCTCTGAAGTTCTCAAAACCAAACTAACAGCTGTTCAGAGACCAGTTGTTTCCTCTGAATTCATTGAGTTTCTGGGTGAGCATGGACACTTGGGATATAAATCTGAACACTGCTAAAACAGATGCTCAGAAAACATCCAGGCCAGAAACAGTATCCTGATAAAGCTGAAAGCTGAATTTAGCAGTCGGGTCCCTGTTTTCTCTTCCCTCTGGGCAGGAGGGAAAGGCTTACTGGTTTATTGCTGTGCTATTAATGGCAGCAAATTAACCTTATATGTGATGCTGGCAAACGTTTTGTGTTAGATATAGAGTCAGACTGCGGGGGTAAGCCCGAGCTCACATTAAGAAGCCTCAAGATCACATTCTGTCCTGTGCTTCCTGCCTGGCCTCTGTGGATGTCACTGAATTGCTGCTGGCTTACCCCAGTGTAAAGGTAAAGGAAACCTGTTCCAGTATGAGGGATGACGGCAAGGCTGTGGTGGGAGTTTGTATAGTGCATAAGGACCTCCCATGCTGGAAACTGAGGGTCATAATGAAATTACCATGCAGCAGATTTGAAACGAACTAAAGGAAATATTTTCTTCACAGAACACAACTGAACCATAGGAATTTACCGTGAAAATTTACGCACACTAAAATCTTTCTGTTTTCAAAAACTAGGTAACTCTTAGGAATAAGAACACATGGAGGACCACTAAATGACAAGTAACATGAGCCACAATGGGATGAGCAAGGGAACTGAATGGATGCACATGGGGATGCAGTGTACGCCTGGACCTTGGGAAAGAATGAACAAGGGGAGCTGATCTTCTTGGGCAGGACTGGGTCCAAAGTCTCATGTGTCTTTTGCTCCTCAGCTTTCCTGACTGCTGGCTGACACAAACCCTCTGGGATGCCACTGAGTTGCTCATGGCATATCAGTCCCTCTTTTCTTATATATATATAAACCACACAGGATAGCATTTACTACGCTTCATTAATGTGAAATTGGTAGAGAGGCTGCAGCATAATTTTTTTCATACACAGACATTCCCAGGTATTAATCAGTCTATTTCCCTTCCTGCCTGGAAAGAGAAGAAAGCATCCTGCCTTCCACCAGGACCACCTGGTGCACATTGTTCCATTATAAATTTGGTCTTAATTTTCTATTAGACAAGTCACTGGGCAGCACGACTTATGCAGACAGTTTCCTTCACACTGCTCATCCAGATGCAACTCATTTCCCTACCTACCATGTGTGATGTTTCATTAAGCCCCTTCCACGGTCCTACAGCAGATGTGCAATATAATTGCTGTAGATCTGTGCCACCTTTCTTCATAGGTTTGCAAATGAATGTGAGAAGTGGTCATTGCATTTGCTCACATGGACAGACACTTTGTGAGAGCATAATCTGTTCAGAAACTGTGACCCTGGCATTTTTATTTATAGAAAGACAATGGACAAGCTTTCTGGGCTGCTAAGGGAAATAACTGTGCCTTTTCAAGTCTGGCAGGGGTGTCTTTGCAGAGGGGTGTGGGATGAGCTGTGGCAATGACACTGCTCCTCACTTGGTTTTGAATACAGCAACTGTGAAAGATGGGCGGAAAAGACTTTTGCAATTCAAATATGCTTAAGCCACCTTTCTTGAGAGAAAAATTCGAGTGTATCCCTAACTTTAAAGGCAGCGTTTATGCCTTTAAAGGTATCTAAAGCCCCATATGAATTTAAGGAAGCCATCATTTTCCTCCTTGACTCCTTGACCTTCATCAGCTTGGGGCCATGACTGCTGCCCTGGGGAGCCTGTTCCAGGGCTTGTCCACTCTCTTGTGAAGCATCTTTTCCCACCTTCCCCTGACACAGCCCCATGTTGTTCCCTTGGGCCCTCACTATCACAGAGAGCAGAGCTCAGAGCTGCCCCTCCGCTCCCTGTGAGAAGCTGCAGCCTCCGTGAGGCCTCCCTTCCATTTCCAGTACCTTACACAGCCCTTCCTCACAGTCAAGGATAGAGAACAGCTCTACGCTATCTACAGGCTTTCTTTTCCACGGCTGCTTCCAGGAGTTGCTCCTGTCCCACAGTTTTAACACAGACCGGGTTCCAAAATAAACAGCAGAGCAGGAAAGAAAAATGGCATCCACATACATTCATGACCTACAAGGCTGCCTATTTAACTTCTCCAACACTTCATCCTGAAAGGCAACATCTTTGTTACCCCTCCTTACAGACACCAGGGCTTTTCAGCAAGACCAAAGCAAAGCAGCTGATATTACTCTTGGGGTTTAGGGGCCTGTGCTGCAGTTTGCCTTAAAGGAAGGAGCCTCAGTGGGCTCAGGATAATGCCCTGAACTGGCAGACCCCAATATCTGATGCTGTGTGGGATCCCTCTAGTTCCCACAGTGGATCCTTGTCTAAAGCACGCATGTTTTCCTAGCAGACCTTTGGCGAAGAGAGGTAAGCAGAGCTGCCCAGCAGAAGCCAGCCTGAGGCTGCTGCTACTCAGTCCCGGCATTAAACCTGAGAGCAAGGCACCACCTAGAGGCATATGCTCTGCAGTAAGGCTGGAAGAGAAGCACAGGCAGGCTCCATCTCTTTCCTGCCAAAACAACGATGTAGCACAGTGCCTAATCAAAAACTAAAAGCCTCAGCGTTCCCGTTTTCCTATTTCTTATTTTGTCCGAACAAGGTGATTAGTTTGAAAAATAAATGCAAACCTGGAATCACCTGAGAGATTGAGCTGTGTTCTGTATGTGCTGGGAGGGGAAGGTGAGCCAGCATCATGGAGTCCAGAGGGAATCTTTAACAGGAGTATAATCCAGGCAAGTGCTCATGTTGCTGGAGGCTTACCCGAGGCTCTTTGTGAAAGTCCCAGACTCAAAGTTTATGCATTAAACAAATGCCATTTTTGCAGTTGCTGGTTCTCATCACCCAGCATAACACAACCTTTTCCTCTTGAATAGCTGGAGCAGTCTCTACAGAGCAGAGAGGACACGAATCATAGCACTGCTGAGGCAAAGAGCCATTTTCCTCACACGAGCCATTTCCTTTGGCACTTTGGTACTGAGCTATCAATTCCCTGTCGAGATCCACCACCCAATACCTGGTGAGCAAATGCCTCCTGAAAACACATATGTATGCCTTAGCTTTCTCCCTCCTCATTTTCTTCTTTTCCTTTTTACAACCTCTTTTTCCATTGTAAACCTGTTACTGGCCTCTCCCAAGAGAGAGGTTAAGAAATAATTGCCAAGCTTGGGAAAGCAGAGTTCCATTTGTTTGTTTTGTGCCCTGGAGTATGCATCATGAAGTTTATTTCACCTCTGAAAACTGTTACTAGTATGCAGTAGCTCATTACTAGTATGCAGTAGCTCTCCATAACAGTAATTATCACAACTAGAGTCCATCCCTGGATCTATTTCCACCTCCGAGTTGGTATTTTCTTATGCTTAGTCTCTTTGTACAGTCGCGCACTTGAGAATAAACTCCAGTGCCCGCTTTAATACCCAGAATAGTGGCCTGTGTAGTATTTCTAATATCTCCAGGCATGCTGAAAATATCACTGCGTCCTTGCAGTGAGAAAACCACACCTCTGACAGAACTGAATAACATTCCTGATGCCCCTTCATCGAAGGACCTTTTTGCTTTAGTTGCTATTCAGTTTTTCCCAGGGATGTACTTCATAAGAGGTCACAGTAGGGTGGCCATATAGACATGTAAGCCCACAAAGATGAACCTCCTTCCTTGGTGTTCATAAAGAAGTTTGAAACAGCTCTGTCCCTTGCACTCTGCCATATACTGGCACCACAAAACAAGAGGCACGTCAGAGCCTTGCTCTGCAAACCACTTGAGTGTGTGCTTAAAGACATTCGTGTCAATGGAACTGGGCTTGCAGTTAACGCTGCTGAGCACAGGTTAGGAGTTCAAGTGAGCCCACCTAGCAATTTTGGCAGCTGCATGGATTTACTGTAGGAATTGTCTCTCTCGAAAGCCCCAGCAATTAATATTTCTTCCTGTGTTTCATTTTAAGCTCCCTTTTGGGAGGCTCCACAAGTGGCCTCTCATAGAAAGGTGCTCCTCATCAGCAGCAGTTCTTGGAGATGGGCAATGCTGTCTGTCTTTGCTCTTTTCCAAGAATATCTCATTTGCACGGTGACATGTGCAAGGTCCCAGGTGCCACCTGATTTAGTGCAAGTTTGTTTCCACTCTTTTCTCTTTTCCACATGCGTTCAGTGGCACGTGAAGAGCAAACTCATGCTTGGGGCTTGTTTCCAGTAAAAGAAGTCTCTCAACTACTAGTGCTGGAAATTCTACTTTCTTATTGTAAAAGATATCTTACACAATCCTGAAAGCACCGCAGGGAAAACAGGATGTTGCCTCCATTAAAGTTTGGAGAGATGTTTATGGAGAAAGAGGAGTGGCGGTAGGAAAAACTGTGAATAGCGACTACAGCAAAAGGGCCCTTAGGTGCCCTGCCTTGTCCTTTTCCTACAACAAGGGCAGAAGAAGAAAATGAAACATCCATCTGCTAATTAATATATAGCACAACTTTCCTAGAAAAGGGAAGTGAGGATTTCTGTTTTACCCAATTCAGAACTGGCTTCCCGTGAAGATAAGTGGGTTCTGACGAGGCTCGCTTTGCCTTGCTGCTTTTGGTATCCATTTCGCCAGAGAAGCCAGATAGAAATAAATATGCAAAGCCTTAATATGGCCCAGTTCAAAGAGCAACTATCAAAAAGGGAAGCAAGGAATTCTATTTCTTTCTTCCATCATGTGAAACAATACATTTTAATATATAGTGCCAGCTCCTCTTCTGGGAAACAGCAGTTCTGGTCACTGGTGGCTGGAGAAACTTAACAGAACTTGATGACAAGAGAAAATCTTGAAATATGAGGCCTCTGAATCCTTACCTCTGCCGTTCCTTTTGTTTGGCTTGGACTTTCTCTAGATTGAATTTCCTTGTTTGAGAGGAAAGCATGATTTTAAAGCCAGGAACAAGACTGCACGGTTAAGTCACTGCCGTTATATATCAAGAATAAAATTTCAAGTTTTGCTTGAAGGTTTTGCTTTGAGGTTTGGGCCTTCCTTACTGTTCTGTCCTCCTAAAGTAAAATCTAACTAACTGTTCCCGCTTGGTTTCAGCTGGTTTAAAACTAGCTTCGCTTTTCAGAAAGCGTTTTCACTGGGAGAAAGAAAAGAAAGAAATACATTTGCAAGAACTTGAGCAAAGCTGCACTGCTTTGTCAGCTGGTGGCAAGAACCCCATCCTGTGATTTATACAGCCCTTGTTTTCACAAGACTCATCCTAAACCTGTGTAGGATACAGCTGTTCCTGGCTATCTCTGTTGAAACCAGAACCAGCACTACAGTTCTACAGGGTAATTCTGCTACAGAAGGTGGAATACATTTGTCCTTAAATAAGAAAAAGATGTCAGTGAAAACTGGGGAGGGTTGATTAATGTTGTGAGGATGGCACTAGGGTGCAATTTTAAGGCAATAGCTGAACACCTATAGGAAACTGAAGAAGCTGCATCGCTTCCTTTTGTAAAGGCAATTAAATCTGCTTGGGGCAGATTCTGCAACAGCAGGAAGGTCTGGCCACAGCCATCAAGCCTGCAGAGGTGTTCCTGGCACTACCATGTCAGGGTCCACTGGTGAAAAGCTCCTAATAGAGATGTGCCTCGAGGATGCTGAATGAAGGCAGCTGGCCTCACTGTACATGTATGTCAAGCACAGCAAATGTTGTTGCAGGAACCTGAAGTTACATATGGCCCCTCCCCTGCCAGAGGTATCTCACCCCCTTACATTTCCCAGGCACTTTGCTCTGTGCTGGTGGATGTGCCAATGCTGCTGGCTGCATGCAAACTTGAGAACAGGCTCATTTCTGCAACTGGAGACGTGGGGTGGTGTATGTAAAGTGATCATAGCTCAGAGGTATGGCACTGGCAATTTAAAAGCTGCCTTTTCTGCTTTCCTGGCCCTGTCAGGTAACCAAATCTTCCCTTGGCCAGTGACACCCCTGAGTAATTGCTATAACAACTCATTGGATCTGTGTAATCCATGTTTTACCACAAACAAGGAGTAGATATTTTAATATGTACAGTCTCTTTAAATGTAAGAGTGTCCAAGACAACAGGAGAGCTTCTGAATTGTATTCATTTTTGTTTATCTTACTTTATCTACAGCTTTTCTCCTCAGACAGCTTTTGATATAATTTATTCAAGCTGAAACCGGGTGCAAGAAACAGCTGGAGTGTGTTGAATGTAATATTTCCTTGCAAAGCTGCCTTCTCTGGGAGAGACAGGGTCAGATAAAGACTAGGAACTGGCAGCTGGAAAGATGCAGTCAGCATTTCTTTAACCAGCAATGTAGGCCCTGGTCAAATAAAAAATGACAGACATAAGCATCTGCCCATATAGACAGCGTAAAGCTTTAGTGCTTGGAACTCTGGTACTGTATGTATGTATGTATGTATACGAGGCTACTTTCCTACTCACCTTGCAAGCAATAGAGTTAACAGATCTGGGAGTAAGGCAAACATTTGGAATATGTAAGAAAATAAAAACAAGACCATACCTATGGCTCAGGCTGTATCTGGGTGTTTCCTGATACATGCTTGTTGTCTCACCAAGCAATGGAATTGGCAAGGTTGCACACCTAACTCCACTCAAAATGGAGGTGTAAAAAGAGCCCCAGAGGGGCTGTGGCAAGAGGGCTGCACTGTTAAGGAAGTCCAACATCATTCTTGGAACAATACATTTGCTAATTGCCTTAATTTCAGCAAGGCTTTTAGACACAAAGGAAAGAGTAGAGCCATCTAGATCTCAAAATTCTACTGAGTCGAGTCTTTGGAGACAGTCCCATGCAAAGGTGGAGCAAAGCTACATAATAGGTGGAAAAACACCAGGCATGTGAAAAGAACCACAAACAGCCAATTAAACTCACAGATCCAAACAAGTGTCTTTGAGTGAGTTGCATGAAATGAAGATCTTGCAAATGCTTCCTAAGCAAAGCAACATAAAATCCAAGAGGCATAAAATCAAAAGAGCTAAAAGCTGAGTTTTGACAAGCAAACCTCTGACTACTGGAGAGGGCAGGATACAAGTCTGGGGAGCTTGGTTGATTTCTCCACCCTTCCAGTGATTTATTAGTGATCACGGACAGATCACTGACTCACACTCACCCCCAGCTAACTCTAGACCTTTAAAGAATGATGCCTAAATTTAGGACATCTGCACCTTAGGCCCCTTTCTATCATCAAAGGAAAGCCAGTAGTTTTTTAGAGGGCAATTCAGGTGAGCTAAGGTATTCATCCACTTCAGAAACTGCAGCAGAATACCTGTTGCTAGTGAGCGCTGGTCTTCTTGTTTCAAATCCCAGCTCTGAATATGGGGACGAATTCTTGCCAAGAAGAGGAGGAATGTGAATGTATTAAAGACCCTGAAATGCTCTGACGAAGATGATCCATTGGATAGTTGGGCACTGCTGTGATTTGCTTCGGAAGATTTTCATAATTGATGCTTTGTTTTTGACTTCCTCGCAAGCCAGACGTGCCAAGACATAAGTAAATAAACCTTATAAAAGCACATTTTCTTCTAACCATTATTTGCAAATAAGTACTCTGTCATATGTTGCTGCATTCACAGAAGAGGCTGTATATAGAACCAGATCTGGTTTTGAACAAATGACAATTTCTGTTATTTTCCTTTACTTCACCAAGTCCTTCTGTTGCAGTCTTCGAACAAATCTCTTTTATTTACCGATGACAATCCTTACTGTAGTTAAATCCTTGCTTGCATGCCCATTCTTAACAGGCTGGTTATCAAAACATGTAACTTTTTGCATCTTTTCACACTTAGAAAATAAAAGTCATACTGCTGGTATTTTGACTTGCGATGGACCTCCAGACTATATAGAAATGCATCTCTTTTTGTCTCAAAACACAGTCCAAGCATGGCTATGAAAATATGTATCTGTCCTACTGGATTGGACTATTCATCCCAGCACACTGTGTCCAACACAGACAGTGTGAGGCATGTCTGCAAGAGCAAAATGTACATCAGATCAGAAAATGAAATCCAAGTTAAGCTCCCTGGCAGATCCAGTTTATAATGGAAAAGAGCTAGGACTCCATATCCTCTGGGGCCTCTGCATGCAATCACACCCAAAGTCTGAGAGAAATAGCTTTGGTTGCCTGCCCCATGTTATACCCACAGGGCTTAACCTTGTGCCTGCCTCCTGCTACTATACTTGCTACTCCTGCCCAAGAGCAAAAGGATTCAGTACAGGTCCAGAGCAAGAGGAGCTCCTACGGCTTGCTGGGACAGGGGACAGCCCAGCACACTCCATACCCACAGCTCACTTCAGTGGCAAGTAGACATACTTCTTTCCATGACATCCAGAGGCAGGTGGCTAAAATAGGGGCAAGTCCCTGTGAACTCTCACCTAAAAGAATCCTTTTTCTCTACTATCTAAAACTTGGCCTGGCTTCCAGTGACAGGTTTCCCCAACACTTCCAGTTCTTTGTTGTGGAAATGACAGGCAGGAGGATGGTTTCACAAGGGTGTCTCTGACACCTGAATCTTTGTAAAACATCCTTTTTGTGTTTCTAGTAACAGCAATTTAAGCCCTGGGAGAAAATGTGACCTTTGCTCAGTAAAGTTGATTTTCTCCCCTGTTTGAGCTCTATGCTGTTTTGACCACGTTTGGGCTGCTTGCTTTCTTTTACAGCGCTTTGCAATAATTATAACTGTTGTAATTAAATTTATCAAGTCATTTCAAGCCCCTTCACTACCCAACCTACAGAGTATTTAATTCCCTTCACCAGATACTTCTACTGTTTGGGGCCCTTAGAATGACATGTAATTTTCCTGAGTCACAGAATCATAGGGGCCGACCTCCTCTGATTTTAAATAAACATAACCAGGGTGGGAAGCAAAACTTGGACAAGTCTGACAGCCTGTCCTCAGCCTCACCTTCACAACAGCTTGCCAGCAGTCTCACTCGTGGAGATATAGCAGTTGATATCCAAAAGGTGTGCAGAACAGGGAAAAGCCTGTCGCAGAAATGGCTCAATGGGGGAGAGGGGGAGTGCATAGAGGAAAACTCTTTCTTATAAGCTGGGGCTCTAGCGGCATGAATCTAGCAACTGGTACATCTGTATCTCGTACTGACTCCTATTGCTAGGATATATATAGTCAAGAAGAGCTTGCTTTTCCCAGCTGCTGATAGCCCTTCTGCATCAAAAGTCATATAGCTTAAGTGGGGTTTAGTATGAAGAGTGAATTTGGAAAGGAACAGGACCACGAGTGGGACTGGTGACAGGAGAGGGTCCTGATGCGTGTTTTAAACAGGGAGGCTGCAGCTGCTGGGTTAGTGGCAGTGCTTTATGAAGTCCACAACCATAATGTAAGATGGGCATCTGCATCTTTTGAGGAACCTTGCTAATTGCAGATGAGAGGAAACAAGAAAAGTTGGTTGAGATAACTGGGACTGTTCAGCTTGGAGAAGACCAAGGGGGGATCTTATCACTGTTTATAAATGTCTGAAATGCAGCAGTCAAACAGATGAGGCCAGGCTCTTTTCAGATGTGTGTAGCAACAGGACAAGACACAAACTGGAACATGAGAAGTTCCATGCTAACACAAGGAATACCTTTTTTACTGTGATTGACAGAGCACTGGATCAGGTTGCCCAGAGAGGTTGCGGAGTCTCCTTCTCTGTAGACATTCAAGCCTGGATGCTTTCCTGTGCAACCTGCTGCAAGGAACCTGCTTTAGATGAGGGTTGCATTTGATGATCTCCAGAGGTCCCTTCCAGCCCCTATGATTCTGTGACTCAGGAAGATTACATGTCACTCTAAGGGGCCCAAACAGCAGAAGTATCTGGTGAAGGGAATTAGATACTCTGTAAGTTTGGTAGTGACAAATGAGAATAAGGCCATTTCCCAGAAGGTGACATTAGGTTAGCTCTTTAATTTGCATGTTATGTTAGGGAGGGAGGGGACTCTTCCCCTTCCTCTTGTGTAAGATGAGACTGCTAAGGGGAAAAATACTATGAGAGAATGAGTCAGTGAAGTAAAGGGACAGCTAAGGCAACTTTCACTTCATTTAGAATTGTGTTTCAAATCTGCAGAAAACAGCACGTTGCTTCCCTTGTTCTCTGGACAGAAAGGCACAGTTTTACAATCTCCTTTCATTGTTTCACTGATAAGCAGGCATTTCACATTTCTGACACTATACAAAATGTCCTTCAGAAATCTCAGGCAGCGCGATGGCCTTTCCAGCTGGAACATTAAGCCAGATCCTGGCAGGCTAGCTAAGTTTTCACACCATTACAAAGTGTCAGAGCTGTGGCAGGTACTTGCACTAGAAAGGGAAAAGGTAGCTTCCAAATGGACGGCAGCGCAAACACAGAGCAAACGTTCAGAGCTTTGGGACAAACTGGCTTGGCATGCAGCAGAACAAGCCGTTGAGCACAACTTTGTACTATTGTGCGTGACTCTGCACTTCCATTTTGCTAACACTGACTGCTAGTCGAAGTTCAGTCCTACCCTGCTTATTTTGTAAGATCCCTGCTGTGACTCATAAGGATTCACACTGTAAATAGCTACAAAATGAGCAGATCTTCCTTTTTTTTTTGGCAAAACTTCCAGTGTTTCTGTGTGGTACACAGCTGGTAATTCCCTGCATCCAAGGAGGGCTCGGGGTTACCCCTTCCAGGGGAAGCCCATCTCCTGCCATATTTCCCCTGGTAACCCTCTTCTGCACTACTGACAACTGCATGTAAATTAGTTCTTGCATTCCTCTAACAAGCAACGGGTTTGCTTGATTCCAGTTAGTTTCAAGACCCGAAAGCAGAGCAGAAATCACTGCAACAGAGGATGTGGAGCTCCGACAACAATAATATTTATGAATCCTTACCAAGAAAGTGCTCAGAGATGTTTTTGTTTTCTCAAAGAAAGAAAGCAAGCACCTTTGGAGCTCCCCGGGATACCATGTTTGTGCTCTGTTACTCAAAGGAAACAAACGTGTGTCATTTTTAACACCTATCAAGATGCTTTCGAACAAGGCACTCTGACCAAGAAGCAAATATCTGACAGCGACATGAGTCACTTTGGCTTTATGTGCACAACTTAGAGAGAGAAACCTCAGGAAAATAAGTAAATAAATAAGTTCCTAAATAAGAGCTGGCATGAAACACGGTTCCTAAGTGACAGGCCTGGAAAGGCCATGCCTATTTTATACAGAAACGATTGCTATCTTTCAACCCACATAACTGCATTGCATTTTTTTTTTCTCTCTTAACACCAAGCAAACAGAAGAGAACAAAAACCCACCTGATTTCTTTCCCAACTTGCAAATACTGATAAAGTTCATTATTTCAGTTGGCTAGGATTAGTTTTTTATTTGTAGCTAGGTGACCTCTGCTGGTAGATTCTTATCATTACTGTAATAGTTCGCACATTCAGGCACGGATACAGTGATATCCCACCGGGTAAGCACTGCCCTGTGTGGACAAGACGACACAATACATAAGCAGATACAATCCCACCTCTGAAAAACAGACTCCCACACCAGAAAGGTGTAAGCAACCATATAGCTCAGATTCCTCCACTCACGGAAGCTTTAGAGAGCAGTTTTTAGAGAGCTGCATACAAGCGTTTCAGCTGAGGGTTTGGCTAACGTTTCAGTTTATTCGATGTCATGACAGAAATGTCAAGTATTACTCAGAAGGCCCCCAGATTTCATCCCCGGAGGTTATGGCAATGGGAGGACTCGTCTCCACTTGCGTTCCTTTCTTGCTCTTGTCCCACGTGCCAACAGCTTCTGCTGGAGAAAGCTCAGCAGCAACGCAGGCTTTCTTCTGACTCAGCACAGCTGCCGACGCTCCGTCCGCTACGATACAGCGGCACAGAACAACACCATAACCGAAAAAAAAAACCCACGGGCATTCACCTGAGGTCAAACAATGCGACTGGCAGCTCGCAGCCTCGCTCTTTGTGATACCCAAGGTCACTCCTATTCTTGCAGCACAGTGCGAGGAAATACCACAAATACCGAGAGGGCCTTATCTGTTTATCAGAGGTGGAACTGGCACGCTCTCCGAGGCTGCAGCTCCGCTCAGCAGCTCGAGCTGCTCCTCAGAGCCTGGCTTTGGAGCCCGCACAGCGCTCGGCGTGCTCCACACGCGTGTGCGTTCACAGTGACATTGCACCGACGAGGAGGCAGTGGGTTTGAAGTTGTTGATAAAGCCGGGTCCCGGCGGCGTGCACCCAAGCTTCGTCCCCTCCTGACCCACATCCCTGGTGTTAGGCACACAGACCCCGGACAGCGCGGTATCACAGCTGTGCCACAGCTGGGTCCGACGGGCATCCACGCGGTACCTCCGCGCTGCAGCACACGTTGGGGCGGGGCGGCTCTCGCCCGCAGGTGTGAGATGTGAGATGGGATGTGAAGTGCGGGGCGGCCGTGCGCCCTCTGCCGCCCCCTGCCCGGCCCGGTTCCCCCCTCAGTCCCCCACCCCACCCCCCCGCCGCCCGCGGCCGGCGCTCTGAAGTTCGCAAGCGATTTCCTCCCCGGGCCGGCCTTATCTCGAGCCGCACGTTGCCGCGCGGTGACTAATAGCGGCACAACATTGTCTCGGGATAAAATAGCGCCGGGGCTGTTTACCCGCTCCATGGGGGTTCGCTATAAAAGGGCGTCGGGGACCGCCGCGCCAGCCAGACGCGCCGTGCCGCCCCGAGCCGCCGCCTGCCCCCGCGCCCCGCCGCCAGCGGGAGCCAGCGCCCAGCCGGCCACAGGAGAAGCCTCGTCCCTCCTCCCTTCCAGCTCCTCGGCTCTCTCTTAAACCCGTCTCGCCTCCCGTTCCCGTCGCCCGCTATGGATTGCAGCCGCCTGCTCCTCCCGCTGCTCGTCGCGCTGTGCCCGGCGCTGCTGCCGGCAGGTAGGTGCCGTAACCTCGCACGGGGGACCGGGGCCGGGCGGTGGGACCGAGCCGGGTGCTGAGCCGCTACCGCTCCCTCCGCAGCACCCGGAGCCGAAGTGAGCGCCGCATCCCCGCCGCCCCCCGCAGCCGCTTCGCACCGCCGCGCCCGGCGCTGCTCCTGTTCGTCGCTGCTGGACGAGGAGTGCGTGTACTTCTGCCACCTGGACATCATCTGGATCAACACCCCCGAGTGAGTGCCTTGCTGGGCTGGGGGAAAGGGGGTGGTGGTGGTGGTGGTTGTGGTAGTGGGATGGGGGTTTGGAAACGCAGCAGAAAGGGGAAAGCGATATTTCTGTGCACGGACTCTCCTGGTTCTGCATCCCACCTGCTGCTTTCCTGCTGAGTTCAGCAGCGAGCCGGTTCGCTAGGAGAACAAAGAGGGGATCTGGGGACCCAGGCTGAGCAAAGCAATTCTCGTTGCCCCAATGCACCTGCGCTCCCCAGAGCTCTGGGTGCAGGATGCTCCTCACAGCCTACGGAGTGGTTCTGCCTGCCTTTGCATGAGCACTTTCTCAGGCTGAAAGCTTGCTTGTACACGAGGTGGCTCCTCACTATCTCCTGCAGCGCTTTGCTGCAGAGCAGTGTGCTCACAGCATTATGAACTGTGTTCTCTTCTGTCATCTCCAGGATGGATGTGGTTCTGGGCAGCCTGGTCTAGTGATTGGTGACCCTGTACATAGCAGTAGCAGGGGAGTTGAAACTAGATTGTCCCTGTGGACCTTTTCAACCCGGGCCATTCTATGATTCTGTGATCTCCCCCCCAGAAAAACCTGGGGAGCCAGAGCCTCTGTAATGTTGGCTTTGGTGATCTGCACTACCACTCTGAGTGGAGAGGATCTGTGTTTTTATTGCTTCTTTCAGCATTGGCAGTTACCAAAGTTCAAAGAGATGAGGCTTTATTGCTTTCTATCACACAGGCAGGGATAACAGCCTTATGAAATCACAATTAGAAGGTCATTAGCTGTGCTAGTAGCCACTCTAATTACTATGTTGCAGGATCATCAGAAGTATTTGCATGGGAATTATGACTAACAAGGCATTCCCAATTCCACAACCTTTACTCATGCAATCAATCCCATTGATAAGATTGCCCAATATACCCTGCTGTTCCAAACCCACAGAATAATTGAATTGACTTTCATGTTGTCTCTTTGATCATAGGAAGACTGTTCCCTATGGTCTTGGAGGCCCTTCTCGGTCCAGAAGATCTCTGAAGGACATAATGCCTGAGATGCTTGCTGAAGCCAGCAACAGATGCCGATGTGCCAGCCAAAGAGACAAGAAATGTCTGAACTTCTGCCAGACGGGAAAAGATCTCTGGTGCGTCTATTGTTACAACTCTTTAAAAGGCAGCGTGTGTGAATAGGGCTGGACTGTGGTTGACTTACTCATTTTGGCACTTGCTGAGTGAATAATCTCCCCAGAGCCTTGCCTCCTACCTTGGCGCTCACGGTGCTATGATGCACTCAATGGTTTGGCCCAGAAAGATTGCTTATTGCATGCCTTGAGGATCGGTTGGTGAGACACCTCACCTCGTGGACTGCAGACTTGTTTTTTGTTTTAACAGCAGCGCCTTTTCCCTTTTAACAGGGCTCAGTCCACAGCAGAGAAAACCTCACATCGCCACAACAAAGCTGGTGGTTGCATTGGACCTAAATGCATGAACCAACAGTTTGTTGACAGCAGGAAAATGAAGAGGTGAGTTTTTTCTCATCCCGCTGTTGTTCCCCAGGGTAGCACTATAGGGTGCATCGTTCTCTTCTATTTGGGTCAACACAGGCTTAGCTGTTGATTGCAAATGGAGAGTTTCTGGGAATCAGTGAGGATCTTTTCAGGGCTTTGTTTGTGCACTGGATCCTTTGCTTGAAAAGATAAGAGTAACAAGCTCTGCTTGGTGTTACCCATCTGCTTAGAGGGAGCAAACTCAAATTTAAGACAACTATAACATAATGAAATTATGGAAGAAATAATAGAACTTGATGTTCTAGTATGTTCAGATGTTATCTCAGTTATTTAAAAATATGCCCTAACTATTCTATTAGGAAATGGAATCTGGTTGCCTTTTCTTACTTTCCTCCGTTCTACTGGGTGTAGAAGGTCTATCAGGATGTTCAATAGGACAAGGAGAAATGGTGATAGGACAAGAGGGAATGGTTTCAAACTAAAAGATGGGAGATTTAGGTTGGGTATAAGGGAAAAGATTTTCACACTAAGAGTGGTGAGGCTTGGGAACAGGTTGTCCAGAGAGATGATGGATGCCCCATCTGTGGAGACATTCAGGGTCAAAATGGACAGGACTCTGAGCAGCCTGATCTGGCTGTAGGTGTTCCTGTTGCGGGGATTTGGACTGGATAGCCTCTAAGGGTCCCTTCCAACTCAAACCATTCTATGATTTATTGTATCTGTTGTTCTGGCTGGTGTGGCTGGCTTTCTAGAATGCAGGAGGTAGGTTTCTGCCTGCTGTGTCATTTGTGTTGTCTGATTAAATGTATGCACCATGAGCGCAGGATTCTAGTAATGGAAATGACAGCAAAAGGGTTGAGGAAAGGGAAGATGAAAGATAAATGAGTATTTGAACCCAATTTAATATCTGAAGCTGTGTATGTTTCAGGACTGTCCTTTGAGATCCATGCATTAAAAAACTGAGTGGTGGTAGGTGGCAGTATCACTATAGAGTGCAGTTTAGAGATGCACGTATGCATTGACTTTGGTACTTTTATGAACCCCACAGAGGTTGGAAGTCAGTTTTGGAGCTGAGCATTGGTACAGCTGTGTCACCTTTGGTGTTCAATCTTCAGCCTTAAGCCTGTGTGAAAGCACAGTCTATGCAAAAGCTCTTCCATGTAAATGTAGGCTCTCGAGTGCTACTTGTGAAAGGAAAACGGGGTTTATGCTAGCAAGCAGCCTGATGATTTTGGGTGATACTTGGTCCCTAGAGGTCTTAAATCATTGCTGAAGATGGGGCTTATGTCTTAAAAAATGCATTCATTCATTGGGACTGGGTCACTTTTAGGTAAAAGAAATAGAACAGCTGAGAAGTGTAACACTGAAGACCTCATGGTTGGATATGTGCTATTTAAGGGCATCTTGGGCACTTGAATTTAGATGAACATTTTAACTTCTTTTAACGTTTGAATTGAAATTCTGAATGACATAAAATTTAAGTTGGTTCAAATTGGTATCATCGTGACAGGTGCATAACAGTCATTGGTTTCTGAGGGTCCTGTGGCAAAAATTGAGACTGAGGTTTATTTCGTCAGCCTGCTGAATGTGTGTGCATTGAAGATGCATCTTCATTACTGTAACAATGGGAATATATTTCTTATTTTTTCAGACTGGAGGCTATTGGTAACAGTATCAAAGCTTCCTTTGGTATTGCAAAGCTGAAGGCCGAGCTCCAGAAAGGACGGAAGCTGAAACATAACAGGGCAAGCAAAAGGCAAAGCATCTGGAAAAGCCTGAAAACGTCCTAGTGGGAGGATCACCCTGTCTTTCTTCATTATGTTTGCTGTCAAAGCATCACCAGAATTCTTTGACTTTTAACATTCCACAAAGGCAAAGGGCCTATCTGTCCAACTGGTTGTGCAGCAGGACAAAACACTGAAGAAGTCCCATATTTGGAGCTATAAAAGCAAAGGATTTCATCCTACTGGAATTCAGATGAATGGGGAGAAGGGAAATCCACAGTAATATACCTTAAAAGTCATCTTTCTGGAGAAACATTTGAATATTGCTACTGGAATGTTACCCATCAACTGGGCGGCTTTCAGGGCCGTAAAAAGCGTTTTGCAAGGAAGACCTTACTGATGTACTTAGGAAGGACAGAAAGCAAGATCTGAGTGGACAAACATCAAAGTAAAAACTCTTACTTCTTGATTAAAAAGCAAAAATGAAAGCCACAGTGCTACTCTTATCAGGACTTACTGCATATATACATGTCTACCTCGCATACTGTATGTTGCACTCCTGCTAGAGTATTTTTATACCTTGTTATTGCCTTAACTAATCAGCTGCAACCCTTTGCCTTCTTTCCAGAAGTCTATTTTACTTGTACAACCAGAGTTATCTGAATGTGGGTTAGATGCTGTGCTTGTTCACATAGCCAAAGTCTTTTCCCTTTGGATACCAAAGGACCATTCAACAGAAAATAAATGTTGGAAGGCGCTGCTAGGTTTCCCATAACAAGGATATCTGGCTAACAAGTTCTAATAATAGAGATTGTTGTGTCTTACACACCACCTAAACAGCACTGGAGTGGAGCTGTACCGGATATTGTTGTGAGATTCATTCAGTACCTTGTTTGGTAGAAACATGTAGAGACAAAGGGTTGTTTTAAATTATGTCAAAAGGCTAATATTGGGTGAATGTTTATAGCAGTGAATTTGTTCACGTTGTTGAATTTGCTGACAGGTTTGGTTGAATTTTATGTGCTTAATTTTTTTTTTCCTTTTTTTTTTTTTTTTTTTTTTTTTTTGTATTTATATTCACAAGTTCTCCATTATATTTACCATGTTGAATACACATTGAAGCAGGCCATATTGGTCTATGCGTGTTTTATGTATTTCTGTATGAAATTGGGAAATGCTTTATGCCTATCGAGGTAAATGTCTTCAGAAATAAATATTTTTAATTACTGTACTGGCTTGTTTTCAGTGTGCCCTGCTTTTTCTGTGCGCTGGGTCTCCATAGTGGTAGAGGCAGGCTGCCCCACGCATGAAGCTGTCCTGGGTGAGCTCTGTGCTCATGATTGCCTTTCTGTTAGAGTAGCGAAATCCCAGCATGGGCAGTTTCTGCCAGGCCTGTGCCAAAGGTGAGACAACAGGCAGCACTTGCTCTTGCTGAACTCTTCCATGTAAAAACTTCCTGATGAGTTTGAGTTGGCCAGATGAGTTTAGACTGCTCTTTTATGTCACTAATGTCATTTTTCATCCAATGTTGGATATACTGTACCATTAAAATATTGCCCATAAGGGTTGGATGTTAACGAACTGGAGAAGAAAAATGCACACAGTGGATGCTTTGTGGTCTATGTTGGCCCCAACGGGATTATATTATTTATTACTATGCTATCCCTGAAGTCTCAACCCATGATACCAAAGCTAAAGATGAAGACCTCAACGGGCCCTGGTCCCAATCTAGAACCTAGATGTGCTAGAACGTTGCACATCTCCAGGTGATTTGGGCTAATGTAGTTATAGCTGGAAAGATGCTTAAAGCAAGTCAGTGGATTTAATGATCTCTGATTCTGTAGTGGGATATAATACAAGATAAAATACAAGGCATGAGACAAAACCTGGTTACATTTGCTGTTTAAAAAATACTGATAATGTTCCAGATTTCTTTGTTGATGTTCATCTGCTTGCAGCTTGCTCCACGTCCCAACACCCATAGTCTATGTGCAACCTCTCCTATTTCCTTCATGCTATTTTGCTAACTCTTATGTGATGATAAAAGCCGAGAGGTGGCAGTGTTGGCAGCCTGGCTCTGCATTGACTGCAGCTTGCTGTGGTTTGCGTTAACAAGCTGGTTAAAAAAACAGAACTAAACAGTCTGTCTCAGAGAATAAGCATAAGGGAGCATCGGGCTCTTTATCTGAAGGCTGGCTCATGTACAAATACCACAGTCCCTCCCAAAGGTTTGCTTCTTCTCCAAGTGAGTCCCATGGCAGAAAGAGCTTTAGAACCCCCAGTGAAAAAAAGAAGACAGGCATGGTATTTCTGGCACTGAGCATGTGGTAGAGTAAAAGTACATTCTTATTTATTATAGATGATCTGAGTGAAAAAATATTCTACCTGAAGCCAATGGAAACATTGCTCTGATTGTGGAGGCAAGGCTGCAGAATTAGGGCTTTCATTCTTTTATCTAGAGCTCATCTCAGTTTTCCTCTCACAAAGTAAACCCTTGATGGCTATGATCTACTTGCAAGTAGTGAGAAGTTTCTCTAAGATGAGATGAAATCTGAGAAGGACAAGTGGGAACATACAGAGAAGATGGTTTTCCACAGTGGCCCTACACTTATGGTCCCAAAATACACCTGAAATCACAGCTCAGACTAAAATCAAGGAATGGCCCAGTTCCTAAGCTGTTACCAAGTTGTATCTCTCACCTCTCATTTTTCCTGTTTTCATCATGATCGTTGCTGAAATTGCAAAAACCTTCACTGGAAAAGGCTATTTCTCCCTAATGTATGCTTGCTGTACTGATTTTCATACAATGCTATCTGCGTTTCTTACTTGCTCCATCTGTTTATTTTCATTTTCTCTGAAGAAAAGTTGTTTTGACTGCATACCAAAGCAAGGTATACAATAAAACAAAGCTTCAGCGCGTGAGTCAGGCTTGAAGTCAGGAAAATAATACAATGCCACTGAAATTCCTTCCATCTTATCTACATAATTCTGACCTAATTTTTCCAGAAATGGCAACTCTAATCTGTACCATGTTATCATAAGCTGCCCCAAAATAATTCACGCAGGATGTCCTAATGTTGCCTATAGAAGTTACCAAATACCAGCCTTTTTGTTGACGTTTCCTTACATTAGGATAAATTTAGCCACTGCAACACATTTCTATATTTACAAACAGAATGAGCTGGTTAGACCACTATTTGAATGCTATCTGATGTTTATTTTCTTAGCACTCAATTATTTGCCTCTGTGTACATGAAACCGTATTAATTTCAGCTTCATCTGCATTGTGGTGCTATTATTAGGTTCCTTGGGTAGCAATCCAGCTCCCTTTCTTGACCAGTATCTTTGTTTAATTTTCTGTTCTTCCTTTGTGACCCAGGAAACAAAAGGACAGAGTTTTTGATTTATTAGATGCGAATTCTTGGAAGCTGTGATGGTGAGTGTAAGTATGCAAAGAGACAGAATGCCACAGATAAAGTACAAAGATACTGGCAGGATCATTTTTCCCGGAGTAAACATCATGCAAAGGACATTTTGGAAACACAGCCAGAATCGGTGGTCAAGTTTTACTTTATTTTATATCTCTGATAAAATCAGAGCTAGGTGAAAAATGATAGGGGAGCCTATTTTTCTATTTCTCAATATGGTTAAACTATCGGCTGCTACGCCTCTGCAGCGTGACTGGGATGAGCTCCTGTATTCTGATCAGGTCAAGGAGACCTGATTCTGTCTGAAGTCCACCAGGTCACTCGGTCAGCCAACAGTTCTCTCAGTATGGAGGCATCATTTATTCCAGTGAAAACGAGAGCAGAGCTTGACTCAGAAAGGCTTTCTTTCCTCTCTGATTATCACCATGAAGAGAGCAAACGGGCACTGATTTGCTGATGCCAGCACAAGTCTTCAGTAGCTTTCATTGCTGCTGTTCTGCCTTTTAATTTTTTCCTGCTTTTTTCTTCAGCCCACAAACGTTTGCTAACAACAAATCTGATAAATATCTCGTTGGGGCAGTTTGCCTTTGGCTCAGGAAAGCTGCTCATAGGAAGAGAAGAGCCCCGTGGAACTTGTGGTTTCATCAACCTCTCCAGCTATTTTGGGGGCTGCAAAAATGATTTGAGTTCACTTCAAGCTCACATTGTTGTTGTGTTTTTTTCCCCAAGGAAATAGTAATAATAATAATAATAACAAAAAATTAAACTACTAAAACTACCTTCTTTTATTTCTTTTTCTAGCTAATGGAAATAAATGCATGTTATGTACTGACCATTAGAAACAAAACCGATCTCTACTCTTTTGAGAAGAAAGAAGCACTGCTGTGTAGACTGCATTTACAGTTACCTCTGCTTTCTCCATCTCTTTTCACAGGCACAATTCAATCAAGCACTTGGTGAAGTGTCCATCAAGAAAGGTGAGTTAATGACCTTAGGACACACCTGTTCAAAGGCAACCAAATGCCTTAAATGTTATGATGAAGCAGAACTACTCCCCTGGACATTTTCCTCATCATCATTCATTTATTTCTAACAGAGACATGAAGCAGTGATATTCACAAACCAGACAGCAAACTAAAGCAGACAGAAGAACTGGGCAAATGGTGCTCATTATACTCTTAGCAGAAACATACCTTTACATTGTCTACTTTTGAATGCAGAAAAGTTCTTAAGTAACTGTGACCTATAACAAGTGATGTAACCCACAACTAGACTGCAAAGAGGTGCTGGCTACTTTGCAGGACCAAGCTCCCTCCTGGAGGAAGTAGGAATTTCTGTACATTCTCTTGACCTGAACTTGCTCACCCACTTTGGTGAGCATCCCTGGAGCAGCATAAGTGAGCACAAAACATGAACTATAATATCATCCCCTGGAAATGTAAATCATCCTACCCACTTGGCCACAGGTTCCCACTGGGTAATGCTGACTGAGCTGCTTTGCAATGGCAGCTCTATCATTGATATGTATGGTCTCCAAATGCTCCCAGTGGTTTTATAGGTATCTTATAGCAACATTTTCTGAGAAAACATCTCAGCTGGGGAAGTTGTCCACTGGTCACAGTTTCCCTACAGATGGGCCAACATGATGTCACCTTGGTTAGCTTGGCGGAGCTCCACTGGCTTCACCAGCCCATGGAAACAGTCACATAGATAAGGCACATGAACATGAAATCTAGATACTTGTACAGAGACTCCTTTGTCCATATTTCTTCCACATGTTCAAAAGAAGAATTGTTTTCGTCATGTTTCCAAAAACTATACTCCTGTGTCTTTCTAGGATCTGATGGCCTTTGTTGAGGACTTGGCCCATGGATTTCCTTATAGGCCTCTACTAATCATTACATCATTCTCAGTATGCATCCAGCAGGACACTTTGCAGCTTTGTGCTTTCCAGTGGTTTGAAAACAACGTGCATTAAAGCTGTTAATTTAATCCTACTTGGCCCCAGGTCTGCTTCATTATAAACAAGAGAACATTCTTCATTTGGATGGAAGTTGAGGTGTCCGCAAGCGCTGTCTTGGCCCTGAGTTGGCAACAGATTGTGGATCGTTGATTTCAGTGTTGACCCTTTAGGCAAGTCACAAAGTTGGCTGGGTATCATTGTGCAGTAAAACTGTATTCTTTGAACTAACTGCCTTTTGCTGAGTCATTATTTTGCTCCACAAACATTTCTAAAAATGTCTATACATGCACAGAGGTCAACTTTCTAAGCCAACTACAACCTTTCCTTCTCCACTATTTATTTTTCTTCTTTCAAGCATTTCTTTGCTGATCCTGTGGCCAAATACAGCTTTTGTGAGCTGTTTCTGGGTGAAGCTCTGATCATGGTTGTTTGTTCTACCTGTGATCCGTGAACGTCTGAAGAACCATGAAATGCAATTAAGGGATGCAAATTCATACACGCTTCGCAACAACCTGAATATGTGAAATTCTTGGAACAGTTTGCACTTCCACTGGGAATTTTTTAGTGGTCCACATTGAATGTAAAGTAAATCTTTGTGTTATACATGAAAAGTATGTTTGAAAAAAGGGTTGCAAAAACAAGTTGTCAGCGTAGACAAGAACAGAACTGAGTCCAGACTCATAGCAAATAAGAAAGATATCCTGATGAAAAAAGCCTGTGTTTGTATAACTGCATTAGCAGGTATTGTAAAGCATATGTGCAGCAGGGCAGATAAGCACGCTAGGGAAAACTCAAAGCACTTGGTAAATATGCACATGTACCCATAGCGTGGACATGAATGCATGTGTAATACAGCACACTGAAAGTGTTTCTGGGTGTGTACAACACTTTTCGGATCTACTTCCTTCTGCCAGAAAACTCTAGTCTCAAGGGGCTCTCTGTATTTGTCTTTTTTATCCTGTTTTAATACAGCAGACTCTGGTCAGTATGGCCAAATGATTCAGGTACCCTCACCAAGGATGCTTTAGGTGCTGCTCGCAGCACCCTGCCCAGGCGGTGTTGCGCACAGTAGTTGCTTTTGCCTGTACTTCTGTTCTGTTAGAAAAGCTCTTGTTGTTTACACGGATTTTTTTACTATGAGGTCTACAGACTGCCCTCAGTTTTTCCTCTCTGGACAGCAGAGTTGCACAGCTCTGAATGGTTTATGGCTAATTAGAAACTGACCACAGGTTTGTGGGGTTTTATTTTGTTCTTGTCTTTCTGCTGCATTCATTTGTTTATCTGCTCTGTGGGGATTCGACGGGGATATTGTTAAGGAGATAAATAAGCTATAGCCTGTGTGATTTTAGCGTGCTAAGAAATGCCTCCTTTTAACCTGACAGCCCCACAAAATTGGATCAGGTGTCGGAAAGACTGACAAAACATCTGAGGACATGAGATATGCAGCAAATGACTGATCTTCACATCCTATCTTTGTCTAGCTAGAGTAGTTTTGGAGGGGAGCTGATGCAGAACTGCCCTTCTCTTTCTACCTGACAATCTCAAACAGCTGATATATTGCCAGAACTAATTGTTGCCCTGACAGGCCTTTGATCCCTGGAAGAGTCAATTTATAACTGATGAGCTCCTTTTACATACCTTTGCTGATGGAGCTGTTGAGATAGTTACAGAATCAATAATTGCTGTCATCTGGGGATCCTTTATTTTTCTCTCATTCATTTAGGAGGGAGTTCTGAGCGTCTGTAAATGCTCATCCCTAACCCTTCCCAGCACCTCGCCCAGAAAAAGACAGGCATTGCTACAGGAGTGAGACTTGGTATGAGGAGAGAATGTACACCTGGAAAGCAGAAAAGTACATGTGGGTGTGGAGGAGGAGGAAAGACAGTCTCCAGTTTGTATTCAGCCACTTATGATGGTCTTGCCAAGGAGGAAGACACAGTTGAAAACAGGGGCAGAAAGGTCTCCAACTATGTGAAGGAATCAGACAATATTTGACTGAATTATGTTCTTGTGGGTGAGAGCATAGGGGCAGAATTTGGACCTGTTTTTCAAGGGCATTTAATGACCACTACATGACGGAGAACCCAAAGAAATCTTCTCCTTGGGCTCTCTGAGGATGTTGCTAATTCTTTCAGCATACTCCTCTGCAAAACCATAAGGATATGGCAGAGGTCATAATACTCTTGCATAGTCATTTGATGATCTCATTTTTCTCTTCTTAGTAGAAGAATAAAATTATGCTTTATTATAGAAAGATACTGACAGTTAGAGGAGATACACTTGAGCTGTGCACTCAGCTCTCACAAACCTCAACAATCAAAGCTTGCTGGACATCTAGAAAGGAGCAGTATCAGCACAGAAATGGTCCTGCCCTTCAGTAGACCTCCGTGAGAAAGGTCTGAAGGTGCCAGAAGAGCAATGGGCATTACTAGTGATGGCAATGCCAAGAGAGGCTGACTTCCAACAGGCCAGCTCACAGGCAGTGTTAGCATCACCACTTCAGATCAAGGGCTCCCTTTTTCTTGGACCATCAGAAGCAAAGGACAATTTTGAAGAATACTGCAATAACAGCACTTGGATCTGAAGGAAAATCCTTGCTCTGCTCTTTCTGTTCACTCATTCTCCAGTTGTGATAACAAAACAGAAGCGCTCCAGCAGGGCCTGGCTGACTCCTGCACATAAAGTTTTCTGACCCGGACCCAGTGTCATTACCACTGACAAATTTCTCTCAGCCATGGGTCTGTCTTATATCTGGGAACTTCATTTGCACGCAATCCTGTCTTTCAGTACAATCACTTTTCCTGTGCCTGATTATTCTGATGAGAGAGCTCTCATTAGAAAAATGGAACAACACTACCCAAGTGCAAACATGAACAATGGGAGGTGCTGACTGATTCTTCACTTCTCATTCACCCCTGAAAGCTTATAGACAAATGTGAGGTTTTGTGGTGTGGTTCAGTGTGGTTACTCTGAAGCTGTCTGAGGCCTGGCCACCAAGGCTTGGTCTCACCACAGACAAAGGAGATGCTCTCTGAGTGAAATTTCTCTCTGATGTCCTCCAGATTGAGGATTTGACCAAATCAAGAAAGAAATAACTGAGATGCACTGAATCTTTTGCCTTAAATATTTCCAAGTACACTGACTGGGGTCAGATGTCATTTTCCTAATGTAAGTTGGTTTTATTGAGCATACTATGATTTAAGGATTTTGAACTACCTACATTGGCCTATATGAAGTAAAGACAGGAAACACTGACAAAAGTGACGGAAATGGTAGGTGAACGTGCTCATACAGTAAGATCCAACTCATCTCCTGCCCAATCCTTCACTATCGAGTGATTTATTCTCAATGTGCTATTCATTTTGAAGAACAGGTATGCTTCTCAGCTAGATAAACTGTTCAGAAACACCATTAAGTAAGCAATAATGGAGGAGAAAAGGAGAGATATACATCCAGCCTTATTTTGAGAAATGAGGTTGCTCCCTAGACATTATGCCATGGCATTATGATAAAAGAGGAGATATAGGCCAAGAGGACAAGTTCATAAGGAGATGCCAGAAAATATGACAGAAGGCTAACTGTGGGGAAAATAGTCTTTTGGCAACATGGAGGTTGAGTAGGAAAAACTGTTGTGTCTAGATTGAGCCAGTTTAATTTATATAGCTGACTGATGCACTTGAGCTGAGAAGAATGATCCTCTGGAGGCATCTGACTTTCCCAATTGTCCTGATAAAGGAGCCTGGAGAGATTACACCACTCTGTCTTCATGAAGTAGCTTTTGAGGGGTACAACTTTTCTGAGCAGAAGGAAATGTTCATTTGGGCCTACTGTAGTCAATATCTAATATTCTCATATGAAATCTGAATTTCCCACAGAAGGACAGCAGAACAGCTATATTTTTTTCAATTGTTCTTTCATAGGAAAACAATTCCAATATCTTCCAAGATAAGCAAGTGTTAAGAGCAATACATGCTGTATAACAGCTATGAAACCAACTGAAGGCATAGTGAAGAAAGCAAAGGAAACTCTTGTCAAGATAAACACATCTGCCTAATCTGGGTTTCTAGAACAGATCTGATTACTATGAACTACCTCTAGGACTTTATATCCCGATAAGGCAACAAGATGAAGGGAAGAAGAAAGCAAGAGAGAAACATGTCTGATGAGAATATAATTCCCATGAAATTTTGAATGAGGCTAGCTCCTGCAGCCTGGCCCATAACACTCACATAGCTGGGATGAAATGGCTAATTTAGATTGCCATAATGAGAGAGAGAAAAAAGATATCCTTGCTCTTTTCTAACTTAATCAGATATTTGGAGAGCCTGCCACATCCAAGAGGTGTTATTTTCAATTGTACATTTCCAGGCTTACCTTACATTGGAAATTCTTCCATCCTGGAAAAAGGAAAAGTTAAACTACTGAAAGGAAGCAGTTCAAAATCAAGATGAGTAGAAAGTGGGAGTTTTATTGTGGTTAGAAAGGATGTAGAAACAGCACTGAAGCCATTTCTTTCAAGACTGTACATGCCAGGATCTCAATTACTATCAGTTCTCACAGTGCTTACTCCCAGTTTGAAGAAACTTCATGAATTTATGTTACGTATGATAGCCATCAGAAAGTCAGATCATTTAGACAGCACTGATATTCCTTGAGAGAACTAGCATAAGCCAAATTTCTCAATATGAGTTTGGCTGGTAAAAATGTTGAAGTCAGGATGGATGTTTCCTGAGTGGTATCAAACATGAAAAGTGTCCGTGTCCAGGCCCACCACACCCTGCACTGGAATATCTAGTGATGTAAGTAAAAAGTTATGCTTGCTTTGAGCCAGGCGAGTACTCACTGAAACTTGATGAAGTGACTTCATGTGCTTAAGATAGAGAACAAAGTTGTGGGATGAGGACACCTTGATTTGAATTGATTTCTCATTAATGTTTGACAACAGAGGGCACAAAAATATTGTAACGGCAAATAAGTATTCTCCTCAGGTCTTTGATATTTGCAGGTGGTCAGATGTGAGTTGCATGCCTACTATTAGTTTGGATAAGGTGAAATGTGTTTCTCTTCACTGGATGAGATGGTAAAGATACAAGTAACTTCTGAATTGATCTTGACATTTCACTGCAGACAAAAAAAAGGGGGGGTAAGGACAATAGTGTACCTCTTGTGCTCTTATAAACAAGAGCACTCAAGTGGAAGTGATAAAATTTGTTGACTTGCCTCTTGATCCAGAAACCTGTATACAACTACAAAGACAGCACAAGCTTAGCTTATCATCTCTTGTTTGTTTACTGAGCAGTTTATGTGGTGTAGATGCTGTCCTCAAGTTCTCAGCAACTCATGTTTGATTTTCGCAGGATTACAGTAACACAAAGAGTTTTGATGAGGCATGGGAAGCTGGGAAGCTGCTATACTTTATTTTGAGTATTACTTAAAAGACTGGGGAAGTTCCTGCAAACCTGAATGAAAAGTAACTGTAAAGGACACAACTTCAAGAAGTGAGTTTTCCATGCAGGCATCATCCTCTGTGACCTCCCAGACTAGTGACTGCAGTAACACTAAAAGTCATGGCCAGTCTACATCTAACCTATCCAGCTTCCAGAATGCTTGAGACTATGGGGAAGAGCAGAAGAGAAAGGTAGACAAGGAGGGCATGGGAGTTACATGCTAAGATACCAGCACATATCTACTCCAATATAATAGATATCTGCTGGTTGTAAGTTAAGGGACTGAAGAATTGCATTGCATGGAAAATAGAAGTGTCTGGAAGTCTTGAAGGAACAGGATTTCTGTTGAGATTCTGAGTAATGTCTGCTTCTAAAGCTCTGGCAGACAATAACAGAAGTTGTGAAAGACAGAGGAGGGAATTCTGCTGTGTCTTTTGCAAGCCCTGCATTTGTACTCTGACGTATACTCTGTACATTGACTTCTGCAGGACTTCAGCCAATGCCAAAATGAGCTGGAGATTATTTTTTCTATATATATATACTCAAAAAATTAATTAAACTAGGGTGCAAAGTTGTGTGAAGAGCTAGACAGAGCTAGTTCCACTGTTTATAGCTCGTTATGAAGGGCACAATTTATAAGAATTTGCCGTCCTTTTCCAGCTGCTGGAACCAACCTTTTAACGTTTGTCTGAGTGACACCATCATTTCTTCAGTGCTGATACTTTTCTGTTTCCCAGTGTACTCATTTGATTTATCTTTCTAGAGCCTAATTTTGCTGATACATTCATAATAGTTTATCATGCAGTTCTGGAGGTTAAGTAATGGCAGGAACAGTTAGATAAACTGAAAGGTGGACTCAAGTCTGCAACCCTGGCCTTTCAGTGGCAACTTAGATAAATTTAATCTTTTTTTTCCTGCTAATATTTTAGTTTACAAATCTGATTCAGACTAATTTGTTTGGGAAACAACAACACAGCCTTGAACACCTCCAGGGATGGGGCATCCACAACCTCTCTGGGCAGCTTGATCCAGCACCTCACCACTCTCATAGTAAAGAGCTTCTCCCTAACATCCAACCTAAATCTTCCCTCCTTCAACTTAAAACCATTTCCCCTTGTCCTTCTGTTATCTACCCTTTAAAAGAGTTGACTCCCCTATTTGTAAGCTCCCTTTAGGTACTGGAAGGATGTGTCAGCACCTACTTCTTTCAGAGCTCTGCAACACTGTGAATGTGTAATTCTGAACAATTAACTAAGTTTCCAGTGCAAATGAATTACAACTGAAGAACTTGGTATTCAAGGTTGGTAAAATATTGCAGTTTCATCATACATGAATGCATCATCTGTTCTCCTTAATAAGTAGCTATTTTTAAATTATGTTTCATATCTTTTCCACTGTTCTTTGATGAAGAGCCTAGGAAACAGTTTAGCAAACTCTGACACACTAGACAGAAATAGCTTCAAAAGAATTCTGATGAATGTTTCCCTCCAAGTACAGGAATATTCAGCCACATTTTGTTATTTATATGTACGCTGTTTAGCAGATGCTCATATATTTGCGAGGTGACCAACAACTTGTTTTTAATATTTTATTTAACAGATCTGGTTCATTATTTACAAATTACCCCCCCACCCCACCCCCCCCTTTTTTTTTTTCCATAGGCACCAAATTCTTGTAGAACTAAAAATGGTGTTCTAAATTTTGGTTTTCAAAGCATTTTTGGATGGTTTGGGGTTTGTTTGTTTGTTTGTTTGTTTGTTTTGCTGACATGGACAAAGCAGGCCATTTTCTATCAGGAACTTCCCTTCTTTCATTTCTTTTTCTACATACTTTTGCTTCTATTTTCCTCTCTTTTTCAGTAGTGGGATTGTTAAATGTGAGGAGGGGGCAGGGAAAGAGGAATAACAGTTTAAAAGCAAGAAGGGAGAAAAGCTTCAGTCCTACTTTGCTGTTAAAAATAGGCCAGTCTGTTACAATGATCCTCTCTGTTTTTGCAATAACTGTTGTAGCAACACCAAGTTTTTAAAGGACTGATAGGAAAAAGTCACTTTATTGCTACTGTTCTTCAAGGACTCTGCTCCTATTTCAGGTGGTCTTGATAAATTTGGTTAACTAGGCCAGGAAGTCCTGGGAAGTTTCATTCAGAATAGCTGTGCAAAATTAAGCCCTTTCAGCAATAGCAAGGATCTCAGTGAGAAACTGAGAAAAATTAAGAGTTCAGTCTTGTCTCCCTCCAGCTGAGCTGGCTGCATTTTTTGGGAGGGGATCATCTCTGCCCTGCTGAATTCTTCATCCCATACCTTGCCTGTCTGCTTCAGACAGAGGCAGTGAAATCATGAAAGCCGGATTCCACCCTGAGAAACACTTGCCCACTGGCCTCGGGGATGCTTACATCAGTCAGCCCACCACAAAGCCATGGGACTGCTGAAGTCACGCTTCCGGGACTGGGAGGTGTTCAGAACTGGAGAACTGAGGCATGGATGCGATGTATCTGTCTGCCAACTGAGTTGCATTACTGTTGGGACCTGAAAATGAAGCACTTAGGAAAACTGAGGCATGGAGCCTCTATTTCTCTTCCTCCAGCTTGTCTGGAATGACATTTCCTACTTAGCATGACAGTTCACAGCTATGACTTTTTCATCATGTTCTTTTCAAAAGGAAACAGCCCTGCCCCCTAAAGAATACTTAACAGCCATCCAGTCCCAAGTGGCCCTGCCTAGTTGGTCTCTCTTCCAGCTGTCTGTCTCTTGGTTTTAATGAACAGAAGCCATAACAAAGTCCGGACAACACAAGAGCAATTCAGTACTGAATTTCTTTCAGCAGTGCTAATTCCTTTGGCCTTTAGAGGGGCAATGAACCAGAAACACATCTCAAATGGGTAAAGGGTAAAACAACGCAAACAAACAAGCTGGGGAAACAAACTGGAAGGTTAAAGAAAAGATAACCTATGTCTGTTCTTGGGAAAGTGGAGTGTTTTCCTCCTGTTCAATTCACCTCATGGCTGGACAGGTCAGGACTGATGGCACTTGGTAGCCCAACTACAAAAACAAATATTGCTCTATCATTGAGTGCTCCGCTGCTCAATGCCTTTTCATTTTTTTAAGACTCTCAGCAGAATAAGTACAACTCAACATGACTAATTAACATGTGCGTATCTTTTGTCTTGACTGAATTTTGTGTAACAATGCACATGTAAGAAAGCAGGACCTCCAGGAGGGTCTGAGAAATTGCAAGAGAGAAAGAAGAGAGGAACATGAAAAAAATGCCTAAGAGACAACTGAATATGTGTGTATGTGTGAAATGGAAGTCAAGGAGCCTTTCCCCCTCATTAATGCTATGTTACAAGATTTCTTATTTTTCAAGAATGGCTAAAATGGTACATGATAAAGAACGTAGGATAAAGGGGCATTTCATTCGTATAACTCACTTTTTTTTCTGAGCCGTTTAAGTGACGCTGTGCATGGCATATGCTGGAAATGATGAAGAGAAATAATAGACAAGAGTACAACTCAGTAGCTTCTGAGAAGTGATGTGCAGGGTTGTAGGTTTCCTTGTCTGGAAGCTGGGCATGTCAAGTTAGATGCCACCAAACACACAGCTTATAGCTACTGCATGATCTCTACAACTTTCCTGGTTTAACAGGAGGTTGGGCTGAGAAACTGAATTGAATGCTGAACCTTGATTTCCTGCTATTTTTGCAAGGCATCACCTTTGGGTACCCAGAGATACCCTGTAGGAGGTGATGCATGAGTTGCTCTTGCATAGGATCATCAACCCAGCCTACATACTCTGACAAATAACTATTGAGTTAACAGCTTAATCCTTTCTCAGTTCAGCTTGGACCTCACACAGAACCCTGTAAGGAAATTATTCCTCACATCACTGTTTTCTTTCCACTGTACACCTTCCTGCCAAAAGAGGACTGTTCTGGACGTACAGGCACAGATTATTGTATGCACATCAGCAGTTCTTTTGGAAAACACCACAGTTCTTCACTGGTGATAAAAATCTATGAGCTCTCCCACGGGCTTTTTAGGTGAGTCACAAAACACAGCGAGCTTGAGAGCCAGTGCAAAACTGGAGGAAAAAAATCTGGCTTATTACAGTGCAAGTCTGCAGCTGAAAA
Source organism: Excalfactoria chinensis (assembly GCF_039878825.1). Taxonomy (NCBI): domain Eukaryota; kingdom Metazoa; phylum Chordata; class Aves; order Galliformes; family Phasianidae; genus Excalfactoria; species Excalfactoria chinensis. The sequence continues at coordinate 82,386,465 of NC_092826.1, forward strand.
AGGACTATAGATTCACAAGCAGGAGGGTTCTCACATACTACTTACTGCTCTTGTGAATACATGCATTAACCAAGAAGGGGGAAAAAAAGAGAAAGAAAGAAAGAAAGAAAGAAAGAAAGAAAGAAAGAAAGAAAGAAAGAAAGAAAGAAAGAAAGAAAGAAAGAAAGAAAGAAAGAAAGAAAGAAAGAAAGAAAGAAAGAAAGAAAGAAAGAAAGAAAGAAAGAAAGAAAGAAAGAAAGAAAGAAAGAAAGAAAGAAAGAAAGAAAGAAAGAAAGAAAGAAAGAGAGAAAGAAAGAGAGAAAGAAAGAGAAAAAAAGCACTAAAATAGAATAGAACCTCTTATTCCTGAATTCTCACCTCTTGCTGTTTGAAGCAAGAGGGGAGAATTGAGCTACGAGATATGGTTTAGTGGCTTGAGGTAGCAATGGTAATGGGAAGACGGTTGGACTAGATAATCTTATAGGTCCTTTCCAACTCAGTGATTCTATGATTCTAGGCAAGGCTGATGAAATTGCTCAGCCACATCAATCTGATGAGCGAGGAGTTTGCTTACCATGCAGACAGCCAAACATAGATAGGAGATCTGTCTGGAAGACAATCCTTGATGTCTTCCTCTTGTCCAAAACCTCAAACCTGAAAATATTCTTGGTAGGGGAAATCTGGTGGAGCACCTTTTGGTTCCATTTCCCCTCCCCTACAACAGTGACCTGATTCTCCATGGCAAAATAACTATACCTCATTGAAATGCAACTCTATAGTGAAACCCAACACTGTCAGGAAGATATGTAGAGTGTGTACCTTAACCATAAGCTCACACAGAGATACATTTTTATATATTTATATGTGCATACATAGTTACACAAGTACATTTGTATGCAAAAATTGTTTATATTGGACCTGACATCAGCTGATTGAAGGGAAAAGCTCTGTATCTCAGAATGTTTCTTGCAGTTATTCATTAGTCTATGACTGGCTGAATCAGGACTCGGAAAGATTCCCAGCTGTAGTACAACTTAATGGTAAGCAGAGGGTTTACAAAACTGTGACAAGAGTAGCTGAACTACAGGGAAAAAAAAGAAACAAAAGAAAGAAAAAAGAAAAGAATAGCTGGGATCCATAATATTAGGTTCATTTTTAAAAGAAAATTAGGGCTTCTCCATAAGAAACATATTTTGTTGTCTCAGTCAGTCAGCCCAAAAACAATGAGACTGTTTAAAATTGTCCCTGTTTAGGGTGTCCTCTGTTTGCTGAGGGTTCAACCACACCTCCCTGGCTGGCATATAGTAACAGAGGGTATCACAGAATGAATTGGGTTGCAAGGGACCCCAAAGATTATCAAGTTCCAACCCCCCTGCCATGGGCAGAGCTGCCACTGTCTATGTCAAGTACTGGATCAGGTTGTCCAGGGCCCAATTCAACCTGGCCTAAAACACCTCCAGGGATGAGGAATCTTTTCTGACCACCGGAGCACTTAAATAAACTAACTTCTGACTGGTTTAGCTTCTGCAACCAGGCAATGTGACAAGCCATGGTTATTATTAGGAACACTAATATGAATATGATCATTTCTCCTCTTGAAGGTGTTGTCCTGGAGCAAGAAATAATGTAACAACACAAAAAGGGGTGTTATGTTTAGTTATCCTGTTCTTTTTGCTCTGTAGGAAACCCAGCATAGTTTGGGTATCTGCTAAGCACATACCTAACCTGCACTGTAAGAGGTCACTTGTGCCCTTCAACACAAACATGGTAAGACTTGCTCCTGCCTTCTTCTGTTCCAAACTGGGCTTATTTTAGCAGAAAAAAAATATGAGCATGAGAAAAAAAGGCAGAGGAGTAATCAGAAGAGGCTGAAGCAAGGTGCTAACTGGGAGAACGGAATTCTGTATAGCTTATACCCTCAAGGGCCTCCTGACTGCTTTTTTAAAGTTGTTACTTTTTTCCTTGGTTTGTTGCTATTTCAGCATGAAAACTCAGCCTGGGCTCTATTAATGGCATTGAGCAATTTTGGCTCTGCTTAAACTTCAAATTCCTCATCAGAAGAATTTTTTTTTTTCACTTGCAGAAATGACAAAATGTCATCCCCAATCAAGGATACAAGTTCAAACAAATGTGAGTGGGTGCAAATATGAGAGCCTTGCACACCTTCAATGCTTTCTTGTCATCCTGCTTCATTGTGCTTCGCCTATGAAATCTGTTAGCTTTCAGTACTTAGCTCGGGTACCTGGTTTGTCTCACCTACACAGCTGAAACAACTGCCATATGTGGTCTGCAAGAAAGCAAACCATGCGTTGCTGATCATTTGCCAGAAATGGAGACTTTTCACCAGCTAGCAGTGATTCTCAACAAATGTCAGGACAATTTCCGTTCTGGGGACAGCTTAGACACCAGGGACCAAGTCAAAGCTTTCCAGTTCTATGTTTCAACCCCAGACTATCTTCAGTCTTGTTCTAGTTCACACCATTTGGTGCAGGCCTCTGCTACTCTGTTCCTGAGTACTTTGATTCTTCCTCTAGTACTTCCCTTCTCCCTTATGGCACCCAAAAATCACAACAAATAAATTTCTTACACTTCCTTTGGTGATATCCCCCTTCCAGGAAGGCTTCCTAGAAATGCTTTCTTAGTTTATGTTGCAAAAATTTTAATGCAGGAAGTTAAACAACTCAGATTTCATTTTCTAAGATCTTCTTTTTTCTAACTTCTGTCTTACGGTAATTTTATATATATAAATATTTGCCTAGCACACAGCAGCCTTCCACACAGTGTGGTGATCCAGGAAATATTTGTGATGGTCATGTATGACCTCAGCAAAAATGCCTTGGGGAGGTCTCCCCGGTGGTATGATGCCAGGACTTGTGCAGGTAAAGAGCCAGATCTGCTCTCTGTGGGAGGTCTGAAATGTGTTGACTCAAAGGCAGTGATGCAGCGGCCTTGAGGAGGAGCAGAAAGCATCCTGCTTGCCTGCACCTCCCCGCTCTCAAAGGGATCACATTCCACTTGGAGATCTGAATCCAGAAAAGCACACATGGAGCAATGGGACAAAAATGTGGTAGGCAGGACAGCCTGAACTTTTGTGTTAGCCTTTTGGCACAATCCCACCATAATAACTCTGTTTTTCTGTCTTTTTCTGTGCTGCTTCCAAAATAACACAGAATATATATGTACACGGGTGGTTACTTACCATCATAATTCATTTATTCTGAATGGGACTTGGTATTTAATCCACTGAAGTAACGTTTGCTCAACAGAGAGCTGCAAAGTAATTTCTCCAGTTCAATTTACCAGGGGAAGTGGTATGCATTGGTAAAACATGATACCTCGAGCTGATATTTAACCTGGACCCTAAAACAACAAGGAAGGCATCCTGTAATCCACCATAGTTCTGTCGGCCTCCACACACAGATCATACTCAAGGCAAGTAATGAAATGTCAACAACAATAAGAAGCAGCCAATATCCATCCTCAGTTGTAACTTAGTGGAAAGACTGCTTTAAAGGAAGAGTGAAACTTGGCTTGTATATTTAGACCAGCAACTCAAGGTCAGCAGTAAATGTCAAAGTAAATGTTATAGAAAGTCAAGCACACATCTGCCCTACAGGATACTTCAATCTTCCATCAGTTCAGTTTATGGTTAGATAGCAGATTCATCCTCCAAAATTTGGCTTGTTGTTTTTTTGGTGGGTTTTTTGTTTTGGTTTGGTTTTTTGGTGTGTGTGTGTGAATTGCTTTATATTTTGGTCTGTCATGATTTCTGGAGTGCCAAGTTGCTCAGGAGCTTGAGTATGATTTTGTGGGAGAAAAAAAAAAGTGCTTTCTTTAGCTTGTCCTAAGGCTTCTGCTTGGTAAATTGATGCAATATCTGAGTGCATCAGATTCAAGCTTAACAAGGAGTCTCGTAACAGTCATTTAAACATCACTGAGCATTTTTCCAATTCTACACACCGATCTACAGTTTAATTTCCAAAGTCTTTGTAGTCCACCAAGGGCATGGCAAATACCAGAAGTCAGCATGTTAGTACTTGCACATGCATCGATGTGTATTACAGTAATTCACAGGTATAAGAATGATCAAAACTCATTCTATGGCAAACATGGAGTAAAACAGAGGTGAGCAAGAGCTGGTCATCTGTCCAGTTTCATCACTTGTAGGAATCCCTATGCCAAGCTGCTATGTCACTGTGCTTGGAGCCAGGCTGTGATGGGGTGACTCCTGTTTACTGGGAATGGCAGGCAATGGGGTAGAGTCCTCACCTGGAAGATTCTGGAAAGGAGAGTGAAGGTAAGCTTGGTGAGGTGGGTGCTCAGCTCAAAGAAGTATCATTTCTGGCTCTTAGAGACTACCACCCCCCAAAACGATGGTAGACAGTGAAAGAAAGTGAGTGCCCACCTTCATTAGATGCTGTTTACAGGGCCTATGAAGATGAGGCACACAGTCAGTAGACCTCTTGCTTGTATTTTCAGGATCTTCTATAGTGGAACTCATCGAAGACTTTTGTACTGGAGCAGAGAGAGCCATGCTTTGAGAATGCATGCTCCCAGGCTAAGCTGTCCTGCACTACAGACAAGGAATGGTGCAGACAAGGCTGTATTCCAGGCTGCTGAAATGCTGAGCTCTGCCAGTTTGTATAGGAAGAGAAGACCATCCAGGCCCCCTGTCATCACAAACAAGCCAAGCAGTAAATGTTTAATCTCAACAGGGCCCTAGAGCATCACCTCCACATGCCACTGACTGTTAGAGGCTTCAAAATAGTTTCTTAATGTCCTCTGACAAACTAAGACCTGTGGTAAAGACTGAGGGACAGAATAAATAATGTAGCAAGTAAAGGGGGAAGAAGAGACTCACAGGATGCCCACGTTCAGGAACAATTATGCAGCAGGAAAATAGTACTGAAAAGTAACAATAGCCTTTAGAAACCAGTTGTATCTCACATACTGGGGAAGACAGAAATCATCCTTTCCCCAGAGAATTCCTCTTGGCCCTGGATCAAGTGTTTGGCTTAACACAGATATCATGAATAAAATAAACAAGATTTAACACTACTAGGATCTGCAAAACATGCTGTTGTGTCAGTATCACACCTAGGGTTCCCACATCTTTTCCCAGTACTTATTTTCAGCACTTCTCCAGTATGCTGCTAACAGGATTTTTGATCAGGGAAGTAGAGATGTGGCAAGGCTGGAAGGACTTAGGCTGAACAATAGGCAAGCAAACAAGTTAGCCCTTACAAAGCCACGTCTGTTGCAACTGCATGGCCCTAAAGAGTTAATCCCAAATGAACCTGAGCAACGTGAAAGGTCTCTGTCTTCATAGCAGTGTTGTAGGGTCACTGCTGGGCAATACTTAGCATCCAGTGATGGTGCAGTGCAATGGCAGGTGGATGTTCTTACTGCTGGAGATACTTTTTTGAAAGCACTGATGACTGTTCCTCAGGTTATTATAGTTTTCTTTACACTCTTGAAGATGTCTAATGAAACACGTCCAACAATAGCAAAAAATACCCACAAAAAACACCCACAAATGTATGACTTAGCTGTGTAGTAGCACTATACTTTCCCAATTTGATATCCTCACTTGAACAGGAGACTTGCATGCTGGTCTTGTATTCGGTGATCACAGCTAATCTTTTCTGCTGTGGATGATAAATACACAGGGTCTATGAGGCTGTGAAGGAAACTCTGAGATGCCCCATGAAGGCATCTCCACCACTGGTACTCCTCACTAATTGCCCTGGATGGTTTTACTCTCTCACATCCCAGCTACCAAAAGGGCTATGCTAGAAATAAAGCCTTCAGCTCGCCCAGACCTGCTATATATCAGATTTACACAACGAGAGCTTACAAGCTGACAGGTGACAGACTTCACAGCAGCTGCAATTAAATCTGGAGTTTATGAGCATTCCAAATAATTGTTACAGGTTTGTTTAGACAATTTGCCTTTTAAGGCAGGTATTCTTTGCTGTTTATGTGTATATTTGAGAACATCTTTATTACTTAAAAGTAGAATTAAAGGCTTGATTTCATTTTTGAGTCTTAACGTGTCTCTCAACTATAGCAATAAAAAAATTAACAGTAAAACAGCATACTTTCTTACATGATGTCTCTATGTTTTTCCAGTCAGAGACTTTGTCCCCCAAGCCCTAGAGCACAACCATTGCGTGGTAATCTGCTGTTTGTTACTAGTGAGGCTGTCTGGCCATTGAGCCTGCCCAGCATGCATAATGCAGTCCTCAGAAAGACACGTGATTACTGTGGCTGCAAACTCTCCTGAGTAGATTTAGGCAGTGATCAAATGAACAAGAATATTATACACCTTCAAGCTGAACATCTTCTGTAGTCAGTGTCTCTAGGAAGGATGTACTCCTCTTCATCATGAGCCATTTGTATTTTACACATCAGGAAGTAGCCCATGAGAGACACCTCACTTTACTCTGTATAGATATTTATCCCTGTGCTGATGTCTGGATATTTTTACATTTGGATATTTTGATGGCAGAGGCAATATATGGGCAAAAATGTTCCACTGTGACATCTAAATGCTGTTGCATATGAGACAGTGAAGACCTGTAGGTGCAGAGTACTTACATAGTGTACAAATCCTGAAGAAACAGCACAGAAACCATTTAACTTACCATGAAGGTATGCATTGCTACAGTTTCTGCAGAGCCTATGGCTCACCATATTAATCCTACAACTGCTCTGTCCTGAGCTGAGAGGAGGACTCCATACTCAAGCAGAGGGAAAACATGGCAGAATCAAATTTCTCCATTCATTTACCTTGTGTGGACCCAGTATGTCCTAATTAACAGCCGTCAATATTTCAACTTAACTTGATGGCGGCAAGTACAATAAAAGGGACCAAGGATGTTTCTCTGCATCAGATGCAGATCCTTCCCTGCAAAATGTTAAAGCTACTAAATGTCTTTCAAAAAATACTCAGGGTATTCAGGATGTTGACAGATAAGTGGATGAGATTCTCAGAGTAAAAGAGAGAGAGAAACAGGGGGCACAGGTCTGTGGCCAACCTTAAAGCCCATTGTGGCTCTCCTAAGTCCAAGCTCACACCACCTACTCCCCTATGTTGACTAAAAGAACATCCCCATGGGGCACTCCACATTTGCAGGCGCAATTTCACTTTGGAACAAGTCAAAACATTTTGGCACTTCTAATATGTGGCAATGGTGCTCCCAGGACTCATGTGCCAACTGCTTATACTCCCCAGCTCCTGCTCTTTCTCAGTCAGCCTGTTCTGATGAGTAAGTTAACCCAGGGAATAGTATGTACTGTATGCCCAACCACAGTCTTCTTTTGCATCAACACCTTTGCCTCATACAATATCTCTGAGGAAGAGAGATGCAGTCACAGAGTTGATACATGTCTTTGTAAGCATATTCAAAAAGGAGATAAATTTTGCAGCTTTATCTACAAAAATGCCTGAGCTGAGGGAAAGTCACAAGCAGTACTCTTTTGGGGTGTGACAAGAGAAAAGAAGTATTCCCTTTTGTGCTGCATTCTCAGTCCACTTAGCTCATCCTGGAGTTCTCTCCCTATGAATTTACTCTTTGGAGGATATCAGTCCATGACTACTACACTAAAGGCTGATTGAAGGTAAATAGTAATACACAGCCTACCATGTTGGCCTCTCTCTAGAGGTCTCAGAAAGCAAGGTAGTTTTAATCATGTGACATTGCTGTGGAATATGTACCTTTATTACCACTAAACACAAAGGGAAACAAAGGCAGGTGGCAAAAAGTCATATTATATCTCTTGTACAGGAAGGCTCTCTGTCAACTAAAACATGCCATAATTTGTCCATGGTTGACCCAAATCTGTGAGAAATTCTCATAATGGTGGATTTTTCAAAGTGCAGTGGAAACCAGAGGTCAGAGGTAGAAGATGAACCATTTACAAGGACTGAATGGGAGCTGGAAATCTTTTGAAAGAGGATTTCCTTTTCTTCAATGTGATCTTTGAAGCTAAAAGGATCTTCCAATCCAGACAATTTAGAAGTCTTTAACAGTGCTGGCCGTTCTTGAAAATCCGGCACCTACTACTTCATAGGAGAGACATTCCTACATCAACTGTAAAAGAAGGGTGACATCCTCAGACCACTGGATTCCCCAGGACATCTCTTCGAGGTGTATGGACTGAGAGTACACATCCCTTTGATCCATACCTAAAAAAGTGGCAAACCTTGAGACATGATCAGTTGCAAATAACTGAACAAACTGTACACAACTACAATTACTTTAGAACCATTACTCTCAATGAAAAAAAAAGAGGGGTCAAAATAGCCTGAACAATTGTTGATGTGCTTTCAGAGATTCTTTGTAATATACATTGTACTATAAGTCCTTTCAAATGCCTTTTTCAGTGTACTTTATCCTGACTGGCCAGCTTTGATAATTTACTGGTTCATTGTGAAAACTTTCTTTCATGTTTAAATAAATATGTGAATTTCCTGCATAAAGGCAAATCACTATTGGCTCATCATCTATCTCCACATTCATGAAAGTGAATTCCATGCAGACACTAAGCTAATGCTAGGTGTTCACAGGCCATTAATCCAAAGAGCTTTGAAAAGGTTGTGGGTTTTTTTAGCTAATAGAATAAAATCCACATAGTATAACATTCAGAAAGATTGAAAGTCTAGGAAGTGTCTCTTGCAAGCTAATTTAATCCCCTGTAGACTAAAATGTCTGGATAAAGCTCACAAAAGATTAAAGACACTGAGGGACCTGATTTTCTAACCCATTGCATTTGCTATCCCAGTGCAAATCCATACAAATCTTTACCTCTTTGAAGTCATTAACAAATCTCTTGGTTTTTTCAATGGGACTTACAACTTCACTTCTGGTAATTACATCAGCCTGCCACTGTGGAACATCACTCCTGGGAAATGTTAATAATATAAAGCTGTGCACTGTCAGATCCTCTTTGTACTAAAGCCATTTAATTTAAATAGTTCTTTTCTCTGCCTTGTTGAAGATGCAAGGGTGTCACAGGCTTCAGATGCTCAGATCGTCTCAGAAAGGGAGAAGGTGATCTTTTTAATGATGGTTTGAACTCTGATATTCTGATTAGGGAGAAGATCATGGCTAGGCAGCCAAATCTTCCAAGGTTTCAGAGGCAGTTGGTTGCTTCCAGAGATCATCCTTCCTCAAGGCATGGCTTTCCTCCACACGATACCCTGACTTGGTACGTGCCTGTCATAAACTTCTGCAAATAGCTCTTATCAGCTACATATCTCCTTCTCCTTTCCAAGACCCATGTTAGTGTCTGACCCAATGGGTGCATAGCAGCTCATCTAATCTGACAGCCTTTGCTCAGGCCATGCTCCTGGGGATGACTCCATCTCATTCTGCGCACCCTGATGGATCAGCAAGAAACTGAATAAAAATTTGGCTGGATATGAAAGTAGGTCACCTTTTATCAGCAGCCTTGGCACGCTGATAAATCTTTCCTTTGTTACCCTCCTCAAATTAACACATTGCAGAGGCAGCCTGCAGTGGCTGAGGAGCTAATGTTTGCCTAGAGGTACTTTCCATCGCTCTGAGTCCACATACTGAAATACATCTTTTCACAGCAGCGTGATGGATAATGAAAAGAAAACAGAAGATACCAACTGTGCTGCAAGGAAATAAGGGAAACACACTGCAGAGTCTCCTTCTTTTACTGGTTAAGTTTCCAGCCAAAATACTCCATTTACTGAAGTATTGTGCTGTGTCGGGGTTTTCTGTTTGTTTATTATACTTCTCCATTGATTTAGACACAGACACAAATACACATAGAAAAGCAAAATAAAACAGAATTCTTGACTAAAGATCTGGATTTTCTGGCAAATCACGAGAGTGATCAATTGCAACTACCAAACTCTACATCTGCATCATCAAATGCTTGTCTGAGGTGGAGTTCACTGTAACCCCACTGCTGAACTCTGCCAAAGGCTCTCTGTTTCAGTAGCAATGTGTCTTCCTATTCAAAATTTCATGTTTTTGTGGCCTGGCAGGTTGCTAAAGAAAAAGTTTCTTGTATGCTGCAGGCTGCTGTTCCTATCACAGTTGCCATTTCTTTTCTCTACAGGGGAACTGTTGACAGAGCAGACAATAAGTAAAAGCCTAGATGATGATCTGGGTGTTGACAGATAAGATCCATGTGCTTGTTCTCTCAACCCAGGCACTGTTCATCCAGTACAACGATAGGCTAATTTCACTGGCACTCACTGTATGCTAATGCCTCATCATAAATGAAGATTTAGGAGTTAATACAACTCCACCTGAATGCTTGTGCTGCTCCAAGTAAATGTCAGCTGAAATACCAGGTGTGGAGATTGCATGTTCGATAATTTCTTTTGACTTAGGTGGTTTTTCTTGGGGTATCAACATGGTGCAAGTCTGCCATTGTGTCAGCTGCAGGTACTCCTCACTGAATGAGATTCTCTGTGAGATTTAATGCATATCATTCCCTAGGTATCAGAAAAGTATGGCAATAAACCAGAATAATTTGAGATTAGAATCATTCTAAATTACATATTAAATCCTGTGTTATTCCAGTACCTTTGATGACGCTGTGACAGATGCAAGCTTGTGCTGTTTAAGGTAGAATCTTGGCTGTTTTCTCTAAGCAGAAATGCACTCTTTCAGGAGCAGGAAATCATTTTCATGTCTGCATGACAAAGAATTATTACATACAAGAGATAATTAAAAGCATCACTTCACAGATCTTGTTTGTGTCACATAATTAGTTTTGTACCCAGGTGATAAATGAGGACCTTGGCAAATGGAACCAGTGCTTTTCTACTTATCACTAGAAAGGACTTGCTTGAATTCCACCAAAACTCTTTTCCCTCTTACCACTATCTTCTTTGACAAGCACTTGTAACTCCTTTACTTCTCCAACGATAACTCCCTGAAACCATCACTGCAAGATAAGGTCTGTAAGTGCCTCCTTCACACCTCTATACTCAAGAAATGGCTGTGAGGTTTATGTCCTTCACAATAATCCCAGAAAGACACTCATTTCTCAATCTCAGTATCAGAGATACATCTAAAGCAGCTTCCAGACCATGTGCACTGACACTGATTGGGAAACAGCTGCTAGAAAGTGATGAATATTTAGAGGTGATCTTTGTAATGACTGTAAATCATAATTAGGGCCGAATGGAAAATATAAGTAGCTTGCTGAGAAGATGAATATGCATTTTGTTAATGAATTCCCCCTGATGGTATCTGTGTTTCTTTCTAATGTTTTTGTATTGCACAAATGCCTGATTGAAAAGGATTTTCTACCCACACAAAACTAGGCTACCAGATAACATTGCTGTAGGTGTCCAAAGTGGCTGATGGGGTACCAGGAGCATTTTTCCCACTGGTGATCAATACTGGAGGGAGCCAGGTTTGCAGAACACAGCCTTGCTGAAGGCAAACTGTGGTGGCAAATGCCAGCTCCAAACAGATACAGCAGTGAGTTACCTGTACTATATAGCAGCACTTACAGCTTCCCTAAACTGCAGGGGACAAATGTCCCTAATACCTGCTCTAACAGGGAAGATGTAGCTCTCCTTCACTGGCTCCTGTATCAATAATTAAGAACTCTCTAAGCAGAGTACTCGAATATTGCAGTTATGTGAGAATTATGCTATTTAACTTGTGCCACACTTGCCACTACTAAAATATTTTAAACTACTAGGATAAAAGGTAATGAACGCTTGTTACTGTGTGTTATCATTAATGGTTGCTTTTCTATTTGTGGAGTGATTTTGCTGTATTCTATGCTAAACTTTGTAATGGTCAGCTGTGTTGGTTTTGTTCTGTTTTGTTTTTTTGTTGGTTTGGGTGTTGTTTTTCTTTTTTGTTTGTTTTTTGTTTTTTTGTAAATAAATATTGTTAACTGGGAACTTAAACTTCTTTTATTTGCCAGATTGAGTCAGAACTTTAAAGCAGAAATCAGCTTTGAAGTGAGGCCTGAAGTAAGAAAGAAAAGCCAACAAAACCTTTAATGTTTTATCTGCAGGTTTGCTGACCAAGTCCGTCTGCTTTATTTGACAGCTGATAAAGACTGGCAGGTGCTCTAATGAGCCGGATTTGGCTGCACTTGCAGATCATCCTTTTGAAACTTGCAATGATGTTGTCCTCCAAATAGCTGAAAGACATGATTGACCCCAATGTCAAATGTCTCTGGGGATGTGTGCATGACCATTCTTGTGAACATGTCTAAAATATCCTCCCGCACCCCCATGCTACAGCACCTTGACTCCTGCTCTTCTGCACTATACACACGCGCACACATCACCACCACATTTGGTCTCTTTTCCTTTCATTTGGGATTCCAACTTTCCTACAACACATAGAATCACAGAATCACAAAATCATAGAATGGCCTGGGTTGAAAAGGACCACAATGATCATCCAGTTTCTACCCCCCTGCTATGTGCATGATCACCAGCCACCAGACCAGGCTGCCCAGAGCCACATTCAGCCTCCAGAGATGGGGCATCCATAACCTCCTTGGGCAACCTTTTCCAGTGCATCACCACCCTGTGTATGAATAACTTCCTCCTAATATCTAACCTAAACCTACCCTGTCTCAGTTTAAAATCATTCCCTCTTGTCCTACCACTACCCACCTTTGTATACAGCCATTCCCCATCCTGTTTATATGCTTCCTTCAAGTGTTGGAAGGCCACAATAAGGTCTCCCCAGAGCCTTCTCTTCTCCAAACTAACCAATACCAGCTCCCTCAACCTTTCATCATAGAAGAAGTGCTCCAGTCCTCTGATCATCTTAGTGGCCCTCCTCTGTACCTGTTCTAAGAGCTCTGCATCTTGCTTGTGCTGGGGACCCCAGGCTTGAATGCATGTCAATGCCTGTTGGAAAGCGGAGGCTGGTTCCTACCTATAGCATTGGTTCCCACCTATGGCATTCCCCATCAGATATAAAAAACTTCAGGGAACTAAAGGGTTTCCACATTTCATCCATCTGAACAATTCACAAAGGTCAGAAGCTTTTCACAGCAAAGAGGATGGGAGCTCATCTGTAAGAGCTGATATCTGAGAGAAAACTTACAGAATGGCTTGTGTCACCCCACAGTCTGTATTAGAAGGGAAGAAAGGAACTAGTCCGTGCTCTGGTCCGTGAATGCTGTTCTCATTTGGGTGACAGAATTTTATCATTAAAAATGCACACTTTATGGGAAGAGGTAAAATAAAATCTAATAATTGAGTTTGGAAAGGATTTCCAAAGGTCATTTTCTCCTCTCAAGGAAGGCCCAATTTCCAAGCCGGTGTCTTCAGTATCGATGTCTTCTTGTGCTACCTTGTCAAGCACCTCTATCTCCCTGTTTTGCAAGAACAAACTGGGAATGTCTTTTCTTTATCATAGTCAAAGGGGACAGCATAATCAGGTTAAAATTAGAGCAACTGTCCACAATTTGTATCTAGCTTTTCAGCCTCTTCTATTTTTTGACTCAAAGAAGAATTTCTGTACCCAGACTCTTATTTGCCTTTCCAGCTGTATCAGCCAGTCTGATAAAAACTGTTACCTCCTCCTACAAACCTTGCTTGCATTCTTAGACTCTCTCAGCAAGAACATTATCTTCAGTGGCAGTTTTGACTCAGCAGTGGACAGAAAATTCTTGTCTCTGAGATTACACGTGTTTTATCTCAGAGAAACTACTGAAGCTGCTACTGGAATAAGGAAACTAACCTAAGATTCACTAATGCTTTCTAAAGGCTTAAACTGTACATAAATTCTCAAAAGAGAAATTGAAATAAAGCGGCCAGAGTAAAAACAGTGATTATTTGGTTTGTATGTAACTGAAACGTATTTATATCATTTATCCAGATCTTTTTCTCTTTTCTTTCTTCCTTTTTGTTTTTTTTCCTTTCAAACTTTTTATTGACAACACGCTCAGTTTCCCATTCCAAATGAAATGGGAAAATATTAGGAGAGCAGACCTAAAGAAGCAGGGTTGGGCAGATATGTAAGTGGAAAGATATGCTGTGCCCAAAGTTCATTTATCTTTATTATGGTAAATGATTAAAGGACATTATCACATTCAAATCCCTACCCTGACATCTTCCTCTTAAAAGTGAAAGCTAAACTGCTGATGTAAGAGCAATGCAACTATCTTTGAATTGGGCTTTACAACCAAAAACAAAAAAATAGGACAACTCTGTCATTTAATTTTTACTGGTAATATTATGGGAATTTCAGAGCAGCTATTTCTCTATGTGGTTCTGCTGTTCCTGATGCGACTAGACACACACACAGTAGATTTTTCACTGGACTGCAATCTTGCTGCATTTAAGCAAGTTAGAAACTTAGAAAAGCTCCAACTTTATCTCCCTGAGGAAGTCTTGACCCTCACAACTGCATCTTTGAATGCTTGGGGAAAGAAAAAGAAAAGAAGATGAACTGTTCAAGCTGCCCTGAAAGGAATGCAGATTCCATCAGTATCCATTCCCATCCATCAGTGGAAATGACTCCCAAAAAATGCTATCTAAACTAATTGCTCAAGCATCACTTGTTGGACTAACTACACTTCTTCCAGGTGCCATGTTAGTGTTGATTATGATTTCCACCAGCAGATCCCTCCATTGTGGGCATGGTCTATCCTTCAGGGAGTTCACAGACTGATCAAAGCAAAAGGAAGAAGAAAACTTGTTGCCACCACTTAAAGACTGGGACTTCAGATGCAGTGGGGCAGTGATATCTTGAGGGACAGGTTGTTGTTGCCAGGAAAAAGGACACAAATAAATAAGCTTCTGTCACAACAGGATAAAATATTTGGTAAGAAATTCCAAGCGCTCAAGGTCTGTCCTGCTCCTCAAGCTTAGAGTAGCCACAGGAGTATCCCTGATCCTGGAGAGAATTTGATGCGCTGGCTAAAATCAGCTCTCAGCCACAAACCTTTCTTCAATAACTCTTGAAAAATTCCATCACAAAAGCATAAACACCAGCATGGAGAGTGTTTTAGGGGAAAGAGCAAGCCTGAAGAGAAGGCAACCCACAGGTCTGTGGGAGGAGTGTCAAAAAGGGCATTACTGTTCATGCCACTGAATACCCATTGCTTTGTGACACTGGCTCCATTTAGCTTCTCTTCTTTCTTCTCCTATTTGCCTTACCTTCCCCCAGATAATACTGACAGAGAGGCCTAGACTGAAGAAGCAGGAGAGAAAGTGTTGTTTGCCAGAATAATAATGGAGAATTCAGTGAGTTACCTCATCACATTAGATCTCTCAATTTGAAATGCTGTGGAACAAATAATATCAAGAAGAAGAATGGAATTCCTTCTCTTGGTTTCCTTTCCCAAATATGAAATTTCAGTATGCCAAATAGCCAGAAAATTGTAATGCAAGCACAATTAGAATCCCGAAGGGCAAAGAAAATGAAATACACTGCTGTTCATGGAAAACTCATGTCTAAGGCCTGGCCAGATAACCCTAACAACTTTCACCATGCCATTTGAATAGTCACACTCTAGATCTAGAAAATTCATCAGCTGAAAAGAGCAGTCCTATTCAGGAAAAATAATTCCTAAAGGGCCAATAACAGCAGGACAAGGGGAAATGGTTTTAAGTTGAAAGAGGGAAGATTTAGTTTGGATGTTAGGGGGAAGTTCTTTACTAGGAGAGTGGTGAGATCCTGGAACAGGCTGCCCAGGGAGGTTGTGGATGCCCCATCCCTGGAGGTGTTCAAGGCCAGGTTGGATGGTGCCCTGGGCAACCTGATCTAGTAAACATGGAAGTTTGGCGGCCCTGCCAGGCAGTGGGGTTGGAGCTTCATGATCCTTGAGGTCCCTTCCAACCTGGGACATTCTGTGATTCTGTGATTGTGAAGCTAATTCAGAAATGGCTGTCTGAAATCCCACTGTGATGCAAGTGTGATTATAATGGACATTTGGATGTAATCTGCATTTGCTCCAGAACTGACTGTGCGCTTTCCTTCAGGTTTTGATCTAAAAGTCTGCCTCAGGCCATCACTCCTTCCTTGTGCAACGGCCACAGCAGTAGTCACTAACTGTGAACAAGAGGCACAGGCACCGGTCACAGACACAGACCGTCTGCAGCTTCCATTTGAGTAAATGCAGCATGGGCTGCAGAGTTTCAGTCTATCTGACAGTCCTAACCCAGGAATAATAATAAAGAGTTTCTGTAGTAGGCTGGGCAATGCACATTCCTCAGCCAGGCACAGAGCACCATAAAAAGAGGTACTACTGGAGTCATATAAGGTTAGTACGTCATAGGAATGTGGTAACAGCTCTATGTTCATGTCCAAAGTATTCCTCTAACAGGGTACTTTCTACAGACTGACTGCTAAAGAGACTCATTCATGCCCCTAACTGAGAGAGCTTGGGATGTCCTGATGTACTCCGAGGGATGGCTCATAAGGCTCATGAGCTGATAAAGTCAGACACAAAGAATGGTTTCTAAGCAAAAGCTTTGGAAAAGGTTAATGAAATAAAAGAGATAGAAGATGAGATAGTAGTACATGTGTGGTCAGAGTGGGCAGGAATATTCTATACATCAGGAAAGACCTCCATCTAGTTATTCCTTTGGGAATATCACACATTCTGTAATTGCACTTGAGGATATAAGGATGATACATTCCAAAGTCAGATCACAGATGAGGCTTGAAATACACCTAGATTTCTTTTGAACCAAAGAAATACCAAATTATCAGCACCCAAAGGAGTGCATCTCAGTGCTCCAGCTATCTGGGGTTCTTGCCAACCCTGTCACAAGCAGTAGAAAACTTTTACAGTTACAATGCATTTACCAGAAGTACTAATATCGTTTTAACCCAAAGCCTTTGTTTTAGGTCTGTATTTCTCTTATAGCTGGTCCTTTGCAGAGGGATATTCAGAAAGAACAGCAGCTTTCCACTATAGTAAAACTTGCTTTGTTCCTGAGCTTGGTTTTGGAGAATATAACTTGACATGCAGAAGTAATAAAATGCAACATTTCATAAAATCACCATTTTAATATTTGTCTTGGCTTTATTGCTATCTTCTGTGAGTATGTGTGTTTTTATGACTGTTTTGTTTTGTTTCCCCAAAGGTTAGCGTTGACAAGCAATCTTCATCAAAGAACATAAAACAATCTACTTAAATCTGTCAGTGGAGATTAAGATGGGCACTTTCTGGAAGGTGCATATATTAATTTTAGGAAGTTCTGAGTGGCAGAGCCTTCAAGTTTAGCCACAGGGTTTGTGGGTTCCTCAGGCAAGGCCATCAGTTCTCCCAAACAGAGCAGCTAGAAGAGAAAAGAAGCCCACGTTTTCCACTCAAACAAACTCACAGCTACTTGACATTGATTTCTATCTTTCCTTCTCTCAACCTGGACATCAGGAAAAATTTATCCCTGTGAGCCATGGTCACACTTGAAGTATTAGAGCTGCATGTAATGATCTGGGGTTTCTGTTCTCTTCTGATATGCATGAGCTGGGGATTCCTTTAACAAGCCTGATCACAGTGAGCCCCTGCCCTTTGACCCCACTGTGGCACCCTGTTGTCTTGTGTTTTCTGGTCCCTGTTTTATCCTAGCAAAAGTAGCATTGTGCTTTCCCACATCTACACCTCAGATCCTCTTCCCCTCT
Organism: Excalfactoria chinensis; assembly: GCF_039878825.1. Classification (NCBI taxonomy): domain Eukaryota; kingdom Metazoa; phylum Chordata; class Aves; order Galliformes; family Phasianidae; genus Excalfactoria; species Excalfactoria chinensis. The sequence continues at coordinate 82,404,056 of NC_092826.1, forward strand.
CATAAAGTGATGATAAAGGACAGAGGAGAGCCTTTGCAAGTAGTCACCTGCTGGGTGAAACAGTGCCACTCAGTACTAGGATCTGCAGCCAGGGGCACCAGAGCTCTGCCATCTTGTGTCCCCTTGCACAAGCTTGTGGCCTGGGCTTGGCAACCCCCTGTAGCCAGCACTGGGAGACAGCCAGGATCACCTGGCACCCAGAGCGTGAGACTGGGCCTTCAGACTCTAAGCATCCCCATCAATGAAAATTAAGAGCAAAATTCTTATGTTTCTAGCAGGGTGTTTGTATTTGCTTTGGCACAAGTGGTAGCAGCATACAATCTTTTCCTTAGAAACACATGTGTGCCGTTTCTATGACCCACCTTGTCCAGTGTGCACTCGCTCTGAGAAAGTAATGTGGCAGTGAGAAGACCAGGGGAAACAGCCTAGCTTTTCAAACTGGAGTCTATACACCAGCAGCGTACACAGAGGCTGGGGCTCCACAGCTGAGCCATCCCATAAACCAGCCTATAAGATCCTATCACAGTTTTTGATTGAGGTTTATTACAAAGTTGGGCACTTTTATTCTGACAGGTAAAATGGTCTTGCAGGAAGAAAACAATGACTAAGCAGGTCTCCACAGGAAGAAATGCCCAGAACTTTATGCACAAGTTGCAGTTCTAGTTTTTTTTTCTTTCCTTAAAGTATCTTCAAGTCAGAACAAATTTGTTCCATGCACTGATTCAAACAACGCTCTCCCGGTCATGGCTGCACTGCCACAACTGGCACTGTTAACTGAAAGGATCTTACTAAAGAAAGGCACTCAATAAATTCTGCAACACGATCTCAAACAGCAGAATTGTGTTACCAGCCTCTTGTTAGTTAGATTCATCTTTCTTCTCAAGCTGACAGTATATTAAACCACACATCTGTTGAGTTGGTGGGATACAATTCTATTTTGTATAGGACCTGTGTTTTATGGGAATAAGGTTGGATAATCCAGCTATAGCTGATGAGAAAGGAAGTGATGGATTTTCTAAAACTTAATCTGAACAAACAGGCAAACCAAATATATCCATTCCTCTTTAATTGGAAAAGCAAACTGCAGAAAGAAGGTAGCACTGATGTTAGGGTAAAGGTAGCAGAGGAAAGGTGCCCGCTAAATTACATCTTGACAACCAAAGAGACCTGTGAGGGGCCGTGTTTGAGTTACATGTTTGCACTCATATTTGGAGGAACAGTGAGGAAGGTGGTAGGGTCTATTACCTTTGATGTCTACTGGAAGCCCAACTAACTAACTAAATAAATAAAAGCAAATAAGAGATGAAAATCTGCGTTTTAATACTCCAAAGAAGGCTCTTACTATAGGATTTGAGTGTTCTGTGGTGTAATCCTGTCTGTAATTACATAGGAACAGCATTTGTGGTAGCGTCAGGACATATATTACCTGCATTAGGTCTTGAACAAACATGACTTGAGAAGCGTAGGTGTTCTCTAACGTACTCTGTCCACAACACGAGTTAATTGATTTTATTGAGTGCTACAGGCACCCCAAAATTTGAAAACTCGTGTTTTGAATGCCCTCTAGTGGCTACTGATGCTGTTCCTTGCCTCTTCCCAAAAATCTAAGTGGTCCTTGAGGCCTTTGGAGCTGGACTTCACAAGTGTGGTGGGCTGACAAGGGTCAGAACCAAGCAAACCGTTTCACTGAATGAACTGAGAGGTTTTCAGGCTCCTTTTTGCTTGAAGAAAGTAAAGCTTGCTTGTAATGATTTTTTTGTAATTCTTTTAATATTTGCAGCTGTTAACAGCTTTCTAATGTAATTTGTCTCTCACTGTCTCCTGGAGGGAGAAGGAGGAGAGGTGAAAGTACTGTCTACTGTGTTTGAATACATCTAGCCAAGGTATTTATTTACTCCTGCACCCCCTTATGTCATTTACCTCGCGGCAATTCTCTTCAGATTTTCTACAGCTCCAATTTTAAGCTTATGCCAGCAAATTAGCATTTTTGGTGTGAGAAACATTCTCAGCAAAAATTGCTTCTCTCTAGGCTTTGTTTGCATGCAAAGGCAGACCCATCCTGGCATTGTGCTACATACAAGCTGGGTGCCTTTATTACACAGAGAAACCCAACTACCTGGGAGAAATGAAGTAAAAATCCATAGGCAGGCATGATGCTTGTAGCTCTTCAGAAGTGCCCTTATCAACACCTTCCAACAGCAGATGCAAAATCAGTCTATATACTTTAATAATTAACAGTGGTGATAAAAATTTACAAGTTATCTAAGTTAGACTTTTCTTCCTTAATAAAGTTTGTAAACTATAGCTCTGTTTTTCCATCTGCTTTTTGATCTAGAGGCCCATCTTAATATAGTCATCATCAACAAGCAGAAGGGTGTGTTAACACATTCCTTTTGCTAGCATTGCTACAGGCTAGAAAATACCTGAACTTTGAGAAAAGAAGAAAAACCAAAACAATACAGTAAGATCAAAGCAAAAATCTCTGATAATTTTTCTTTAACAGAGTTTCCTTCTTTTCCTCCTCGTATTTTTGGAGATGTTTCTGCTCTTGGAGGTCACCCTAAGCTATTCTTTGGAGAAAGATGACATGGAAGCCTTGATAGCATTAAAGCAATCCCAAAAGGGATTAAGATCAGATCTGAGGACAAAATTTCTGCTTCAATCAGGCTGGACTGTTCCACCGCTCTTGTTTTGCATACAAGAACTCAAGATGCGAAGACAGTGTGGCAGAAGCAGCTTTGCAATAAACGCTGAAGAGGATGACTTCACTAAGCATTTGGCTTTTACTTCTTTGAGATAACGCGTGGTAATAGAAATAAATCAGAGCCAGAAGGACAAGTCACTTCCCAGCTGTGCCTTTCACATAGCAAAACGGACTTATCCTGCAATGGGACATTTTCCACCAAAACCAGTTGTTTGTATGCATCTGCACTGTGTGCTCTTTGAATCTCAGTCCACAGGCAGAAGTGGACACCATGTCAGAGGATCATAAGTAAGTATTGTGTATTAGCCAAAAATAGACCATTCTGATTTTGTTGGGAAATAAGAATCAGTAAAGTAAATGCTATGTACACAGGTATTAAGATAGAAGTAACTGGTGCTACTTTTTATCCAGGATGCTAGACTGGAGGCATGAAATCAGAGTTCTCCTCTCAGCCTGACAAAGGCAAGTCATTGTACTTTTTTTGTGCATCGAACAGGGAGGGAGTCCTGTTCTAAAAATGCTTATAATGAAATTGTCTCCTTCCAGAAAGGGCATGGAAATCATCTGACGTGAAGGGTAGTATCTAAATATTAAAGCATATTATGATTATGCAGTAATATTAGGGCAGGACTTAGGCTGATGTCCCGGCTAACACAAAGATGCCATTGGTCCCAGGTTTCTGATTTAAATGTTTTGATGGTCAAATGTCAAACATTAGAAGTACATACAAGTACTTCTGAATGAGCTGCAAACAAAGAAGTTACAATGAAAATACCTGTGGTAAAATCCAAAGAAGAATCGCACTGCAGAATCCAGCAACTGATCAAAATATTCTATAAGAGAGCAAAGTAAAATCAATTAGGTAGGTTGGGAATTACCAAGCAAGAATTTAACTCCAACTGTAAAATAGAGACTAGGAGTAGCAAATTTAGCTCCTGTGTGGGTCTTTAGCACTCAACATAGGGGACTTCTGATGTTCTGCACTAGATTAAAGACTTCATATAAGCATGTCTGCTGGTAGGTATTTCTGGTTTCAGTCCCTAGTAAGAAACTAACTAGCAGTGTTTACAGAGAGCAGCTCTGCCTGGAAGTGTGGGGTAAACTAGCTTGTGGTGGGACACACTGGAAACAAGTGATGCCCCACAGGTCCCTGAGGGGCAGTGTGCTGTGCCTCAGGTATATGAAAGCCTTGCTTTAGTCCCTGATGTATCGAAAAGGTTGGTGATGCATTTCTAGTGACCAAAGTATGTTAGTTGGTATGGGCTGGGATGAAGATGGTAGGGTTGCTTTTCTTGAGCTGTGAACGGAAAACTGTGGAGATGTTCCCAAGCCTGGGAGTTGCAGATATAGCAGTTATCGTAACGTTCTGTTAATGGAAGTGATTGCTGGTAGCCTTGTACTAACGTGTCATGGCCCCCTTTACAGTCTCACTTGCAGGCCTGTGGGCAGGTGCCTGCATGCAGAAGCTGATGAGTGCATTCAGCTCTGCTTTACAAAGATCTGGTGCAGTTATTTGGTTCCTGCTAAACTGCAAATGCAGGTTTCCCTGAGCAAAGCTTTGAGCATGGTATGTTTTAGAGACCACAAGAGAACGTTAAGATATAAGAACAATCCCTCTTGACATTCTGCTATACAGTTAAACCCAAAGTTGCTTCTAGAATATTATCATCTTCCTGTCTATTGTGGTGAGATTTTGATTCTTTTGTTAAAATCTAGCTTGCTTGTAACTGCCATCCCTCTTAAACTTTTAAAACTTCTTGTTCAGATATGTTTTATTTCAGTATTCATTTTAATTGCATTCTGAGGTTACCTGACAGTCGTTGCTTGACTCGTCCTGGCACCTACACAAAGGCCCCACCTACAGCTGAGGTATGAGGGAAAACAGAGTATAACCTAATTCCATTGCAATGGGCTCATGTGAAAACTGTGCTGCAACTGCTTTGCAATATTTGACAAAACATGAGTTGCAAGAAGGGAAAGATCCATTAACTTTATAAACAGGGTTTCTTTGCTCTTTTTCTTTTCTTAATAGCAGTATAGGAATTGGAAGTGGGGAAGCATTATACTGCCCTGCATTCAGCTATCCTCTATCTCAAAGATGCCTATATTCTCATTTTCAGAGATCTGAAGTCATTTCAAAATAACGACTTATCACAAATACACCTGCAATAAAAATAACTGAGTGAAGTCAAGTCCATTCTGCGACAGAGGCATCCTAGATTCTGTGTTTTGCAGGTTTGCCTTTCCTTCCGGCAATTGTTTTATTCTATGACTGGTTTTCGCTTGTCCAGGTGCAATATCCATTGGCATTGCCTGTTTTCTGACACCAAACTGACTTAGACTTGAAGTAACCTGTCCTACAAGGCCTCCTTCTGCTTCTTGGAGGCTCAGTAGAGGACTGCCCTAGTTTTTGGAACATCCAAAATCTGTTATCTTGAACACTGAGTCATTTTAAAGAAGAAGTAGGTACACTGTACTGAAAGCTTTAGATACTGCAGACAGTATTTTGTCCTTTCTAAGGCAGCTGGAGACATTTTATAGATCTCTTAGACTCTTAGCCTTTAAAACATACCTTGGTCATATTTTTAAGGTTTGCTTCACTGTGAGGGTAAGACATACACTTTACTTTTGTTTTGTCTAATTAACACTTTAAAAATAATACTTAATTTTTAAAAAATGAAATATAAGTCCATAAACATTGTATGACTTGGTAGGGCCATGACAGCCAATGAGACTATTTACTTGCTACATAGTCAAAACATCTCCAAGCGCATACGGGCCTTTCAAATCTACCCATCACTAACCTGTGGGTAGTTTTCATTCTTTTTACATTGTGTGCTAGGCAGAAGAAAGAGAAAGTTTAGGAAACGTTATTGCTTCATGCAGTATCTTAATATACATCTACCACCCACTGTGCATATCTAATGCACTATCTACCACCTAGTATAGCCTGATATTGCACCATAACAAAATTCAGCAGCAGTTTGGAAGAAGAAAGTAGCTTTTCATCTTGTGAGTAGGCCTATGTCTCCCCATCTCCACCAGGCAAATCCACTGAAGTACTACTTCCCCTGCCAGCACTGAGGTGTTCAGGTTCTGTTAATTTATACTTGTCATTACTGGACTGATTCATTCATATTATCTTTCCAAAGATGATTCAAAGCCCCCAAGATACTTCCATTCCCTGCACCTCCACTGACTTCTGCAGAAGACCATCTGTATGACTGAAAAGATGCTATACGTACAGCTGGCAAAACTGAAATTAGGCCACGCAGACTCATCTGTGCTGTCAGACTCACTGTTTATGCTTGCAGTTGCCCTTACAAACCATAGTTGCTCCAAAATTAAGCATGATATTTTGCTCCAGGTAGCAACTTGATGTGAAAGGCTTGGCAGGTGATTAGTTAATAATATCACTTAATCTGTTTCAGAATACTGTCAGCAGCTAAAAGTGCCTATTGCGAAGTAGCTGCTCTAAGGATGCTTAATCTCTTTGTAAAATGCTTTTGAGATCTACTGATGAAAGTTAGGTGGTATTACTATTGTTGTTGTTGTGTCATAAATCTGGGTGTATGCTACAAAATATTTTCTCTGAGTACTCACTTTAATTTGGATTTTAAACAGACCGTTGTAGCCAACATGTATTGCTTTCAAGCCTGCTTTCACAAATTTTGCTGGGTGTATTAAGCGTGAATTCTACAAGCACTAACTCTGTGAGCTTGATAGCTGAAATACTGCTGTTTTCTGAATGTGAAGCTAATACCGTGTGGAGCATGATGGAGGAAGATGGTTCTTTACACAGGGAGGTATAGCTAACAAGTAGGTGGATAAATCTACCTGTTGAGTTTTTCAGTCGGAGACAAACCCAAGGCAAACAAACTCCTAGGTTAAAGGTAGGTAAAAACATTGTTAGTCTTCACCACTGATGGCAGGGCTTGTTGACCTTCCTGGAGCAGAGCTCATAAGAAAGTGTGAATTCCCCATTTCACTTTGTGCTTTCCCTGACTGTGATCCCTGTCCATCTGGTGAATCAAATTTCAAGTTCTGCACATGCCAACATGGCAAAACATTGTAATTAGTCACGTATTTCAAGTCTTTTGCTCTTTATGCAACAAAGAAGATACCACAAGGAGTATGTTTACTGTGCATACACAAATACGAGGCCTAGAAACTTGTGCTGATATTCTGGCTGGTTTCTGGCACTTCCTGCAACAAACTACTTTGAAGGGCAAAGTACAAGAGTAAGAAAGTGTTATGTACAAGTTTAGTGATTAATCACAGTTTATTGTATACAGGAGGATATGCAATATCACTTAACCCCCTTCTGAAGCTGCTAGGTGTTCCCATAATTATATGTATGAGCCACCTGGCATGCACCTAGAAGGACTGACATCTAGTTTTCAATGTAAAAGGCTGTCCTGCTCCAGTTTCTTCTGCTACTGAAGACCTAGTATGTCCTCTGGGACAAGAAGTCTTCCTTTCCTCTTGAAATTGTTATTCTGACCCAAGCAGCGGTAAATGGGCAGCAGTAGTGTGAAAAATAGGATACAGTATTATTAGATTTGAATATTTGTATGGAAGTACATTGGTTAATGGCTGGATTCAGGAATGGGTCTTTCTGATGTTGAGATAACTGAAACAACCTCACTGATGGGTGAGCCTTCGTTTCTGTTTTCAGTAATGTTCTTTAGTGCCTGGTGTGAGGAACCAATCTAATATCTTTGCACTACAACAGGATTTGCAGAAACAGTAGCAGAACACTTGGACTGTCCAATTTTTCCTGTGTTACCATGCTACCTGCAAAGCTCCTGTAAATAAAGAAAACTGCATGCAAAGAGATTGGGAACAACTACTAATCCTCAGCATAAGTAAGTGTCACCTCAGGGCTGTAGATATAGGATTGCTCTTTGCACACCTCTCTGTTGCCTCAATAGTCCAAGTCATGCCTTGCAGATAAGATTTCAGGGTCTTACAGTGACTGTCTGGAAGAAAGCATCACAGCCTGCAGGGTGCAAAACCAAATCTTTATGCATATGTTATTTATGTGCATATTTACTACTAAGCTTTGTTGTGAGAATGTGGACATTAAGTGCTCAGAATCTTTCCTGCATGAAGCAGCCCAGCAATGTGCAGCCTGGATGGATGGTGCTGTGAGGAAGAGCCTTGGGTTGCACTGAGTAACACTTCCCTGGGGAAGGCTGTTTACCACCATGATGTGTCACTGATGGAGGCAGGAGGGAGAAGGTGCCTGTTGTCCATACCCCACCCTAAGAATTCCCCCTGCCTCCCAGGCTCTTCCCTTTATTTCCACAGACACTTTTGGAGCCTGCTGGTAATGAAAATTCAAGATCTATCAAGACAAAATGAGAGGAACAACAAAGCGAAGAGGATGCCTCAGTGCTTACTCTCCTCTCAGTGGCTCTTCTGGGCTGTGGTTGACTGTATGAAAAAGCCCTGCTTCATTCCTGGGAACCAGAAGCTGTTTATGTGAGGGAGAGAAAACTATGCTAGTAGAGGATTAAAGATTTAATAGTCATAAAGTAAAACATGCTCTGTAATGAACTATCAACACTAATTGACTAGTTTCTGCTATTTTGACAATTGCCAGGTGTTCTGCAGCAGCATGATCCACACCTGCCTGTGTTATTTCAGCAGCACAGAGGCTTTCCTCTCCACCAAGCTACATCTTGCACTGCAAATCTCCCCTGAAAAGGATTAGGAGCGGTTGTTCTTTGGCATGTTGCCATGTTTCAACAAGGCAAAGTGCAAGGTCTTAACACCTGGGCGTGGACAATTCCCAGTCAAAAGACTGTGCCATGGATGGATTGAGAGCAGCCTTATAGAGAAAGGACTAGGGTACGGATGTAGGAAAATTTGGACACGAGCAAGTGTGCATTTGCAGGCTGGAAAGCCATCCATATCCTGGGCTGCATCAAAGAAGCATGACCAGCAGGACACGGAGGTGACTGTCCCCCTCTGCTCCACTTATATGATGCCCCCTCCTGCACTACTGCATCCAGGTCTGGGGCCCCCAACAACAAAAAGGACACAGAGCTGTTGGAGCAGGTCCAGAGGAGGGCCACAAAAAAAGAGAAGTCCCTGGAGAGAGCTGAGAGCAGATTTCCAATATACAAGGAGAATATATCAGACAGATGGAGACACTTTTTACCGAGGCCTGAAGTGACAGGACATGTCAGTGGTTTTGAATTGAAAGAGGGTGCATTTAGATTAGATGTAAGGATGAAAGTCTACATGGTGAGGGTGATCAGACACTGGAACAGGTTGCCCAGAGAAAATGTGAATGTTCCATCTCTAGAAATGTTCAGAGTCTCATTGGATGGGGCTCTGAGCAACTTGACCTGCTGAAAGATGTCCCTGCCCAAAAGATTAGTGGGTTAAACTAGATCATTTTTGAAGGATGCTTCTAATCTAAGCCACTCTATGGATCTAGAAACCCCTTTGTGCTTCTTTATGCTGTTTGAACAAAAGTGGCTGTGGGAGAGCTCCTTGGCAGCCTTCTCGCGGAGAGTCTGGCAGGGGGATGATGGCTGTCTGGAGGTGCAAGGCCACTCCTGATGTGTGAGGATGTCTGGGAGACCTGAAGCACATCTGTGCCAGGCAGGCTCCTGCAGCCTTGTACCTTGGTCTGCTCTAATCTCTCCCACAGAAAATGGTGTTCTCTCTGAGGTGAATGAGCATGCCCGGCAAAGACTTGGAGCAAATGTGCAGACTTTGGCTTCTTGGTCTCTTCAGCATTCAGAGTTTGCAATGGGTGTAGTGCTACTGACTGGGTTTCAGGAATGACTGTGGCTCAAGTTCATGGCTCAGTGTTGATCTCTGAAAGTATCTTCTGTTCAGCAAATAATTCAGTGTAATGGATAAGAAAAAGAAGGAGAAAAACAGCTGATGCTGATCTGGATTTGGCTGCTTCTGAAGCTGTAAAAGTCCTGTCTTCTAACAAATTTCATCATCTGATGTCTTTCTTTGAGCTCCAAGCTTGATTTTCTCCTCGCGCATGGTACACCAATGCCCATACATACTGTGCTTCCAAAGACTGGAGGACAAAACATAAAGAAGCTGTTGTCATATTCCTGGTATACTTTATGTCGCTGTTCTTAGAAGCTGAGGGTGCGGTCAGACAGCAGAGCAAGGCCAGTGTCACACCCTGCGGAGACTGTCTGTCCCCATCCCTCCCCATTCCTGCACCAGCTCCAACGCGTGTCTGTTTGCATAGATTGTTTAGCCCTATACCCTGGCCATGGGCTGCTTTCCACCTCCCTGAGCTAGTTTCCTGCTGGCTTGAATTGCCTTATCGGCCTATCAGCCGTGCGCCAGCAGGGAGGGGAGGTGGGCTAGTGTGGACCCACTCTCCTGCAGAGCTTCTGTCAGCCCAGCCTCAGCATCGCGCCACACCCTCTGACACAGAAATGAACGACACTTCAGCTGTTCCCAAGATAGACCTCTAGATAATAACAATAGACAATAAGAGCAGTGTACTGCTCACAAGCATTTTTGGCAGACAGAAGCAATGCGGATATCAAGAGTCTGAAGAGCAATGCTAGCTCTATTTGTTATGGCAAAGCTATTGACACAAAGGCATGCATATCCAAGTGCTTTTCTTTGCCTTCTGTTGTACTTTATCTTGATGGATAAAGATTTATCTGAATTAATTGCATCCTGTTATCATAATGGTGGCTACTTTGAAACTGCCGGTAATTATACTTCAGAAATCTGCTACTAAGATTGGTGCGTGTTAAAATCACTGCTCCTCCCATCGCTGCATTTCAAGAATATCTATGTTTTCATTCTGAAGTTGTATTAATATGCCACGTTCCCGAGTCTTGGTCCTGAACGGAACTCAGAAAGCTGCACATGGTCTCAGATTTTGAAGAAGTAAGCCTTTCTAATGAAAGTTCAGGTTATCCTTTTATCCTTTTCCTTTCTCTCTGAGCTGGACCAGGTCTAGAATTTCAAAGGTGTCTGGTTTAAACTTCCATAAGTGAATGCAGCAGTAGTGGGCAACAGGGTTATGCTACAGAACTGAAGCCTGGGTAAGTTTTCAGGTAGTGCAGTTTTCAAGTATATGACAGGTCCTAATAAAAACATGTGAACTGCAGTGACTCTGAGCCCATAAAAATCTGAGCCTCTCAAATACTTCCGCTGGCAAATCGAAGGCTAGATAAACTTTCTTGGTCAGTCCTTGGTTCAGGAAGCATTTAAACAAATAGATAATCCTGTTCAGTGGGACATTCAATTGCATTGTGCTGAATAAAGAATATACATACTAGAGTTGAGCATGCAAACAGTTCATCAGAAGAGATTTCAGACAGTGCAGATTGAAATGGCCTCCATCAGCAGTGAGAAGACCACTCAGGGTAAAACCAAAGTCCAAATTTGATTCTCTTGTTCAATCTTAGTAGCTAAACCTGAGTTTTAAAGATCTGAGCACCTATAGGATGATATTTCTTCATATTTTCACAGGTGCCAATTGCTTCCATTTGTGACAGAACTGAACGGCACAGAACAAATAGGGCTTTATAGCTTATTCCTGGTGGTTAGCTGCCAGCTTGCATGAGCAGTTGACTACTTCTCTTACAGTGTTTCCGGGTTATGGGACAATATAAAGAAGTTTGCTAATTAAGGACTTAAGTCATGCTCTGATCTTTTCTGAAACCATGCCTGAATTGTCCATAATCTTCTGTTTATCAGCTATTGCTAAGTTCATTTATTTATAAGCTTGACAAATAACCCTCACGTACATTCCTCCTGTGATTTATTGTGCAATTGTTTTGCATTCCTCAAATGTAAAATAAGCCATCAGAGTAAGACATGATGCAAGATCTCAATTTGTAAGAAACAAATGGCAAATTCCTTGAAATGAACAATGAAAAACATAAACAAACCAGCTGCTCATGTACTACCGATAAGATTCTAGCTGAAAATTTAATTTTGATGAGCACACTATGAAATGTGTAAATTGTTTGATTGTAGAAAAGATATTGATTATGCTACTTTGTCATAATGCCAGTTAGTGCTCCAATAATTTGCAGATTTGCCTTGAAGACTGGGCTGTTGCTGGGCAGCATCACTTTAGGGCCTGCCTCTCATTGTCTTTTGGCTGCAGAAAGTGCAATCTGATCCAGATTCCACTGGGGAAAAAAAGAGCTGGTTCAGGCATATTGTGCATGGTGTCAGTGGTCATGTTTCTATCTAATCTCCACTCCTCCATTCTCCAGTCTTGGAACAGTTCATGCTCCAGGAAGGTGAGCTGCAATGTAGGCACTATGGGAAGACACAGAAGTTGTGCTCTCTTCCAAAGTCTTCAGGAGATACTAGACTGGGAGTGCCTGAAGAGTCTCTCCACTGATCTCATCTGCACTAACTAAAATTGTGAGGCAAGAAAACACCCTTGAGTTGCTTGGGGTTTTTGTGTATGAACAAGCAGTTTATGTTCCCCCAGAAATCAATGAAAACAATGAATGTCTAGTGTATGGCACAGGGGGATTCATCTAAAACAAGATTGGACCCTTCTTCACAACTATTAGTTGTAAGATCCTTGAATTAACATGACTTCCTTACCAAAATTTATATTGGCTTATATGTTGCACAGGCACGTATGAAATATGATATAGCTTGTGCTCTTATGGTCTTACTGGATAATCCAATTCCTAACCATCCGAATAGGTATACAAGCTACCATGTGATAGTGATTACATTGCTGTTGATTCTACTACTAGTTTGTCCTGCTTCAGCTTGCTCCAGGCATTCAGAGAAGGTGTTTGCCCTCGCTACAAAATGCCAATGAACAGCTCGTGGCGAGCCCTGAACAAGGCTTTTCCTGCTGTTCACACATGCTCCGTTGGATGCTCACCCTGCACTCTTTCCCTTGAGTGGCAATTTTCTGTGGTCTCTCTCCTGTTTGTTAATTGCAAGACCTTAATAATCCTTGTAACCTATGCACTTCTATCAGGCTGGTTGAGGTTGGTCAGAGGGCTCAAGAGCTGCTAGAGGAGGCCATACCTATATCTCTGTCAGCAAGTACAGATGCATACCCATGTGAATAAGCACATTATGATCACACCTATTTTTATAGAAGCCTAATGAAAACCCTACAGAAGCTCTTAGCACTAATGCTGAGAACCCACTCTTCCAATTGAGATCAGGGCCAGTCTCTAAAGATCCAGAATGTCTGTAGTGGAAGTCTCTTAGACGAATTTAACACTGATTAACATTAACGCAATCAAATTTCATCCTGGCAAGAGCTGAAACAATGTACAGAGCTCTAACGTTACTGGAAATTTGTGAAATAATCATGCTGTTGCTTAGTTGTTTTGTTCTGCTTAATACCAATTGTTTAGAAAAGAAAACTTTTCTGAAAAAGGAAATCAAGAGCATTTCTCCATCCTACTGTTGCTGCAATAACAGGAAACAAAATTCGCATATGCAGAGTTCAGCAGATAAGAGCTCAATTGTAGGGGTTATTTTTTGTATTATTATTTTTTTTAAGTAGTTGGTGGCAAGTGATCCGAGAGAAAACCAAACTGCTTGCCATTCTAGCTCTTAGAGAACTGAGCCCTGTGACATCTGGGACCTTTTCAGGCACTGGGATGGAGAACCCCAGGGAGCTTTAGGAGAGCTCTCTCCTGAACCAGCAAAATGACTCCAGGTTCAACAGTTCACAGCCATGGGTTGGCAGTGGTGCTGTAGAACTGTCAATATAATGTGACCTGGCAACCTGAGGAAGGCAAGCATGGCCAGCTTGCTATGTGCCTCCTATATTAGTTTTTCTGCAATGCAGAGTCTGTGGCTTTTCTGATAAAATGCCACACTAACAGGTGATGTAATCCAGGTAGTGTTTAGGCTCCTTGCCCTGGTCAGCTAGTAGTGGCCTTCCCTCACAAGGAAAAATCCACTAGTATCTCAAACTCTGGAACTGAAACTGCCTTGAGTAGCCTATGGGATGAAGGTTCCTGCAACAATGCAGTGCTGTGTAGGCTTTGGGGAAAAAAAAAAGAAAGCTGAATGGCTTCCTAATGCTAACAGCAATATAATTATCAGCAGAGTTGATGGTGTTCCACAGCTCACCTTGTCAGGAGCTCTGTGATACTGAGCAGTTTCCCCTTAAGCTTCTGCATCTTGTTGGTTCTCTTAAGTTTTCCATTTAGTTTCCTAGGTTAGCATGTAATGTTTTGTTCCACATTCATGTTCACAGATTGTGTAGTAATAGCAGTGGATTTCACTTAATCCCTCCTTTTTACCTAGCCTGAGAGTTAATCCTGCTTTCTGGCAGCCTCTTACTGTCTGCTAAATCTGGCAATGCTGAAGCATACACTTTCTGAGTCGGGGCTTGCTCTCTGGCTACTGATATTGGTATATGTATACGATACTGTGTCAGTAAAAGAACTGCAAGAATCTGTCTTCAGCAGTAAAAACCACAGCATTATTCAATAGCTGAGATACACACTGACTACTGCCTTTTGTCAGGTGTGAGCTAAGACACGGGCAGGTACTCATTTCTGGGGATGTGTAGCAGGGGGAGGCTGCAAATAGGGCTGCTGCAAACAAGAGCCTGCGGGAACGCCGAATTCCTGCCCCAAAGAATTTATAATTTAGGAAATAATGTGTTTCTCTAATGTATGTTTCACCCAAAGGTCCAATCATGCAAATTATTTTAAGGACAGAAATTAAGCTTGTTAGGGTAGCATTATTAAACCATCCACACGTTGTTGCCTTTAGGCTGGGCTGCATTGCAGGCATGTTTGCTGGCTTAAATGCTTTTTTGCTTGTCTTGACATAGCAGAAAAAGCATACTGATTTGTTGTTTGTTTTTTTTTTTTCTTTTGAGGGAAGATGGAATACTTTGAATAGCATCAGCCTTGCTGGGATTCCTATCCATATGAATTGCTCTATTGCTTAAATTGCAGAGGTAGAAAACTTTCTCTAACTGGTTAACAGCTCTTTCTTACTGGATCTGACACTCTTCTGTCCACTGTGCTTTCACTTCCCTCCACAGCATTCTCTGTTGGGTCTCCTATCTGGGAACACACCTTTCATCTACCTTCATTTATGTAAATTATTTTTAGAAAATATGTTTTCCCCTTTGAAATATAGAAGCAAGCATCACTTAAATGTAAAAATAAAGCAACAAACAGCTCTATCACTAACACTGCTGAATCTTTGGCTGCTTGTGAAATGGCTGATGATGTTCTGCTTAACACCTGGGTCATCTAAATTTCCATCAGGTGAGGTGTAGCTTGCAAAGCTGCTTGCTGCCGTGACACACAGCTGAGCAATTCTTACCACATCTTACCAGGGAAATAACTACAGCCCAGCCATTCTACTACTATTATTTTTTAACTTAACTGGGAAATGTGTCATCTTTAAAAAATCCATAGGAAGTATGTGAGCTGGCAGTGTTGTTTGCGGAAGGCAACAACACCTTATTGTTTGGCATCTCTGTTACTTGTGTTTATTGCTTGCATGTGAGGGGTGAGGTGTAAAAGCGAATATCAACAGCAAACTGGAGCACATGGGTTCACACTGTTGAGTATTTAGACGTTCGTTCACTGCAAGTTCCTAGGAAAAATAAGCCCATGTCCTCACTATGGATCTCAGTGCACAATTCCAGAGCAGCGTTCCTCTACTACTGAGCTGTTCTAGAATAATTCATGTCTACTAGTAAGCAGAGACGATGGATATTCCCTGCTGTCTAGTGACTAACTAAGCTTTAAATGACACCTTCACTAGAATGAGTGCAATTAGATTGTCTTCAGTAGATCTGGGTGGCTAAAACTTGCTGGAACTTAGTCAGCACTTCTGTGGTGGTGGGCAAGACCCATTGCCACTTACCACAGTGGTGAGGATCCTCAGCCAAAAATTCCAGGTGTCGACACGGCTGGAGAACACTGGCTGCAAGCAAAAATCAGCTCTGTGAAAACAACTCTTGATTAATAAATCATTGGAAGCTTTCATAAGGCCCAATTTAATGGAATTCCAAGATGAGAGGGGATTAAATGAATAAGAGGAAGCATCCCGCAAGAATTTCCCCCAAAGCACCAAGGGTGAACAAGAGAAGGGAGAGACGAGTGCACTGTGTTGGAGTTGTGTTATGCATGCCTCTGAGGGGTGGTGCACGCTCCCCCTGGGGCAAACCCCACTTGCTGCATCCCACACAGGCTCTGCTGGGAGAAACCAGTGCTCACAGGGAACAGGTGGGCAAACCCTGCCTTTGCATTCAGCCCATGAGCCAACAAGGCGCGTTGTGTCTCGCTTCGTTCTTCTTTTCCTCTCTCCCCCAAGCCCTGTAGCAACCCCCCCCCCCCCTCACATCTCTGAAAGTAAGGCCTCCTTTGCCAGGCAGCCCCTGCAAGGAACAGGGTATTCAGAGCAACAGCACACGGTATCAATGTATTTGATAAAATGCAAATATTTTCCTGACCAGCTCAGTGGCAACACTGTTATTCAGACAGAAACACTGACTGCCTTTCTGCATGAGCTAGATGAGTATTTTTGTTTGAAGTACGGAACACCTATGAGAAAGAACAGCTGCAGGTATTAAAAGTAGTTAACCAGAGGAAACAAGAGTATTGCTTAAACAGGGAGCTTGACAAAGAGTAAGTCATCCAAAAGCACAATGATGCTTGAAAAGTGCCATGACAGTAATTTTCTGCCACAGAAGTGGAAGTAGAATTCTCTTGAGCCACAGAATATAATAATTTGGAGTAAATCATTCCCTCATTTCTCACACAAGCACTTTTTAATGTCAGAAACCAACTGTACTGTGGACAGGGGAAAATATTACTCTGTGAAACTCAGAACAGCATTTTGTCTACAGTTCTCAACTTTAAATTGCCATATCAAAGAAGAATCCTGCTAGCATGTCTTTAATTAAAGGCCATTAATCTCATGGCCCTACTGAGAGTGCCAAAACAAACAAAAAAGTGCATTTTTTTCATTCCCAAGGCAAGAGTGTTGTTACATGAGCGAGGCAGCAGCTATGCAAAAGGTCCCAGAGGGGCAGGAATGAGCAGAGTTGCCCTGCTAACTGCGGGCAGTAACTGGCACAGCATGGGGAAAAGGAAGGGGAAAGTGTTTGAATTTTCTTCCCCGACTCTAAAATGTTATAAAACAATGCCAATTCTCCACCTAACGTGATCCAAATGTGGGAAAGGCTCAGCTTGCAAACAGCAGCATCGACGCATGTCCTAGACTTTGATGGAGCGCTTGTGTGCATTTCCAAGCAGTAGCACAGTCCTGATTTTTATTGCATCCTGTTTGCATATTAAATTGATTAGTTGCTGATACATATATATATATATTAGCTTAGCTTTGGAATGTTCCTTAAGGTAACAGAATGCTAAATAGGAAAGCCCAGAGTCTAGAATACCATCTGAGGTAAGGACTGAGGTTGCGATGGAGGAAGGAGCTCTGCCCGTTGCTGTTTGCCCCGTCACTTCAGGCCTGTGTGGAAATGGGACACATCCCACAGCAGTATAAGGAAGAAGACCATTCACTGTACAAATGACAGTGAAGGAGAGGAAGTAATTTCTTAAACTCCCTCCCCCACAACAACTTATGTAGTTACACAAACTTGAGCATCCACACATTGATTTTTCATCAGGTAGTACAACTGTTCTTACATTCACTGAAATGCAAGAAAGGTGTGAAACAGAGAAAAAAAACAAAACACCTGATGTACCATAGTAGAAAATCAAGTTATCCCTGCAGTGGCATAATGTAGTGTTGCAAACTACAGCGTACATTTAACACTCCCAACCTTTATGTCTCTCATGACATACCAGACCTCAGTAGCAGTTGTCTGACATCCTGGGGAATGAAGGACAGAAAGGAGAAAGAAACCTGAGTCATCTGAGTTAAAATGTTGCTATGGGTTTAAAAGCACAGCAGTTCATTAGGAAGATCTGTTTTTTTCAAGTGGGTCAAGGTGCTGAAATATTCTGATTTTCAACCTAAGCTACTTTGCCAGTTTTCAGATGTGCAGACTTTCACTGAAAAAGAACAGTTTTCCAAGGAAGATGCATGATTTCTATGGGGAAGCGGCAAAAAATCTGTATCTTTTTGGATGAAAACTTCATTTTTAACTTCATTTTTTCTCCATCAGATCATGTTTGCAATCAGCTTTATTTGAAAGGGAACTTCCTGTTAGCAGTGCTCCAACTCAAAGGCGGGTTGGTATCAGTGCAATGTTTTGTTTATTCAGAGATGTCAGGATCAGGCTTTAAGTCTGTAGAAACAAGAGGTCGTGCTACTGTTTTACTTGTAGATGTGCAGCTGATGGGTGTTCAGCCTCCAGGACTTAAGATTATTGAGATAAGGTTTCAGATAAACGTCCAAATGTTTAGATCTTTATCTAACCCAAAGCTCTGAACCTTTAAAGGATTACCCACCTCCAGGGATAATCCTGTAGTGATTTCAACACCTGTACTGAGTCAAAGTGAGTTCATAGTCTCCTGGCCACAAGAAATGGTTCAAACCCACCCTATCATTTGTTTTGGGTGGCTAAGGGCATTCATGTCAGATCTGAACATGATTTGCTGAGTATTCCTATTTTAAATGACTCCATCATGGGATATCTCCAAACAGTTGTCAGTAGGGTCACTTATCACCACGGAAAAACAACCTGTGACGTTATGCTTCTGTGGCCTACAGGGCTGATCTGCCCTGGATGTTCTTATGGTGAATCAGAATCAATAAATAACCCACATTTTTATAGATATTTAAATGGGCTGCTTCTCTGTCAGCATTTTGATTTGGAAACAGACTTTGCTGCCCTCTTTTGCAGTCGTTATGAAAGTGTGTTTGTGCTGGCTGGCACACAGGAAAGCTATACTGTAGGTTACAGCATTGACTTAAAGTTTACCATCAACATATACAGAGCATGACATCTTGAAAGTAGCTATTTCCCTCTGTTATTGCAAACATCTTAGACATGACAGAGGGAACTTTGTTTTACTCCTCTCCCTCCTCTTCTGAAGAGAGCACACAGCAGGATGGGCTGTACGCCGTTCTCCATCTGAGGCAGCAGCTTGTCCAAGTGCCCTGAGGAGCACTTGGACTTTAGGCCTTTTTCAAGCTCCTCCCAAACAAAGCAGTAACTCTTATCAGGTTTTCTGCAGTTCTTCCAGCAAATCCAAGAAATTATTCGGTGTAGCTTCATTTTGAGATGTTATGCTGGTGCCTCACAGGGAAGCACGAATTGGGAGGAAATGAAAAACTTAACGCTTTATACACACATATGCATGTATGTAGTTTCACCTTATTTCACCATGGATCTGAAAGTGCTTTACATGCGTTAACTGATCATAACACAGAAATCTCCTTTCCTTATGTAAAAAGAAGAAAAACAAAAGTACTATTCTGACAACAAAATTATAGACAGAATGCAGTCTTCCCTGGGGTATTTAGGCAAACCCTTTTGCCTTTCTGAGTCCCCTCTGAGTGTGAAAGGAAAGCAGAGGTTGTTAATAGAAGGGTTGCCTGGTAGACCGAACCTGAGCAAGAAAAATAGGGCTTACTATTCCTCACTTGAGAAGCTCATCTGCTGTAAGCAAATATACTTCTGGAAGCAACTACTGGCTTTGATCACTCCTGAAGTACAACAGTATTTAAGGAAAAGCTGATCTTGTTTTAATCACTGGTTCTTCAGCTCATCTTTGTAATTAGAAGGAAAGCTTGCCTTGACAGCGCTCAGGTGGAATGCATTGGAAACATATGATTAAATGGTTAGCTTAAGTTTAACATTTCACCTCCAGAAAGCAAAACAATTTTTGAGTGAAAGGGATTTTTGAAAGTCCACATTAATTTACAATGGCCTATGTAGTGAGAGGAGACAAAGGATGAAATCACAGTGAATTAAAGTCACTTGAGATTCTGCTGTTGCTTTCAGTTGGGACAGACTTTCAACATTCTATTTGAAAACGGAGTCTCTACAGATTTAGCTTTGCATTCATGGTGAGCTGACTTGCAGGGAAGTTTACTGATAAGAAAAACAAATACAGATTGGGTGTGTTATCTTATGCCACGGCCATCTGATCAGCCTGAACTAGAAGCTCCTCCCTGCCGTGTTGTGCATCCTACTGCTTGGTAACTTCAGGCAAATGTTTTTAATAGAGTTCTGCTGATTATACTTTCCGCAATATGTTGTAAATCTCTGGAAGTGGAGGAGGATGTTTTCCTGGAGAGGAGAAACTTGTTTATCCTTTTAAATGAAACTGTTCTCTAGTAACTATGTACATCTGGCTACTGGCAAACAGACTTACACAGAATTATGTGTCAGGAATGTTTTTAGTCTGGATGTCCACAACTAGAGAATTGCAGTCAATGGTCCAAATCCAAACAGAGGCCAGTAGCAAGTGGTATCCCTCAGAGGTCTGTCTTGGAATCAGGGCTCTCCAACATCTTTATCAACAACCTTGACAGTGAGATCGAGTGTACCCTCAGCATGTTTGCTGATGACACCAAGCTGAGTGATGCAGCTGATATAACAGAAAGCAGGGATGCCATTCAAAGGGACCTGGAAAAGCTTGAAAAGGGGACCCTTGAGTACATAAAGAGGTTCCCCAAGGCCTAGTGTGAAGAGTTGCACTTGGGTTGGGGCAATTCCAGGTATGTGTACAGACTAGGAGAACTCATTCAGAGCAGCTCAACAGAGAAGGACTTGGAGGGTTCTGGTGGAAGAAAAGCTGGACATGAGTCAATAGTGCACTTGCAGACCAGAAGGTCAGCAGTAGCCTGATCTGCACCAAAAGTGGGATGGCCAGCAAGAAGAGGGAGGTGATTGTCCCTGTCTATTCTGCACTCACAAAGACCCATATGTAGTACTGCCTTCAGCCCTGGAACCCCCAGCGCAAGAAGGATTTAGAGCAAGTCTAGAGGAGGCTCATGAAAATGATCAAAGGGCTGGAGCACCTCTCCTACAAAGAAAGGCTAAGGGAGCTGGGTTTGTTCAGCCTGGAGAAGGATCCAGGGAGACCAGATAGCAACTCTCCAATGCTTAAAGAGAGCTTATAAACAAGGGGGAAACTGACCTTTCATATGATCTGATAGTGAGAGGACAAGGGAGAATGTTTTTAAACTAAAAGAGAGAAGATTTAGGTTGGATGTCAGGGGGAAATTCATTATTCAGGGAATGGTGAGGCACTGGAACATGTTGCCCAGAGAAACTGTGGATGCCTTATTCCTGGAGGTGTTCAAAGCCAGGTTGGATGAAGGTCTGGGCTACATGATGTAGAGAGCAGCAACCCTGCCCATGGCAGCAAGGTTGGAACTAGATGTTCTTTAAGGTCCCTTTCAAGCCCACACCATTCTGTGATTCTATGATTCTATTCTACCAGTGTTTTTCACCACAGTACCACAGTCCACATCTAATTTATATAAAGATGTGGTCCAGGGGGTATTTTCACCCACACTACTGTTATTATCATAGGATACCTACTATTTGCATCTCTGATTCATTGCTTATTCCCTCACCGTCCCAAGAAAGGTTTATCCTTTGTAGGGATTTAGCAATAGCAACGGGATAAGTTACTGCATGAACAGACAAGGCTGTCTTCGTTGTATTGCACATTGAGCAGCCAATAATGTTAAGAGTTCCCAAAAGTTCCTCCAATTCATTCAGCCAATACTTCCCAATATTCTCATCATCTTCAAATTTCATTCTAGGCTAAATAAAATTTAATGTGTGCCATTTGAGAAGTGCAAACGCAAAGGGAACTTGATATAAAGCAGTTTTCAGATCTATTTTTTTTTATATGATGGTGAATAAATTCTTCTCTCGCACTTGCTTGTGTTTCTAACACTAGTCTCAGGAAAAAATGCCATTTCCTAAACTGGATTTCATAATCTATACTAGAAGATATGACTCATAGAATGGATTTTCTGGAGTCTGTCAGGTACTCGAGTCTGGAACATTTTGCTCTCCAACAAAAAGGATTAAAACATGCGGTCTCATTTCTTACCTGTAGAAACTTATGGCTGGACCATGATAATGGTCTCCCATGGAAAGCCATTGGTAGGAAATGAAATTCTAGATGGATGGATACAGAAGTTTCTGTATCTCAGATATTCTGGACTAGAGGCTGAGGGAGATGCGGTGAGTAGGAGACAGACCAGATATTTCAGTTTAAACTCTGATGTAGATTAAGATTTCAAACTTGTGAAAATATTTCTCTATTTGAGTGCTTGACTTCAAACTCTGATGTTAGTCTGGCAATTTCTTTTAAGGACAAACATCTTGATAGAGAACCACTTAATTCCATTTATTTCCATTTACAGAAGAGCTAAATGAAGCACAAAATGTTCCGGGAGTGCCTGGCTCACAGTAAACAGCAGCCAGTCTTTGCTGATGGCAGCAGCCATGAGACTATCGCTTGGAAAGAGAGGATGAGAAACACTAATGGTCTGGAAATTTGTGCCCACAGAAGGAGCAGAAACATCTTCACTTCTACCACACCACTGAGTCTCCAAAAAGAATTCTTCTTTTCACTGTGTCCGTCCTATATCACTGACACTCTCATGAAATCATGAATTTACCTTAACCAGGATCCTTGGTGAAAGAAATTAACACATTGGACTGTTTTGAGAGGTAAAGTAGTCTTTACCTGAAAATGTATGAAACAACATGGAGAATATACATGTTTTAGACTACTGTAAACCATGGCTCAGACTGTGTGTTGAATAGTTCTGAATGATGAATTAGCCTGTTGTTATTAGATTGATGTTTATTACCTGGTGAAACCTCTACAGCTATTAATTGCGTAAGAAGACATATGAAACCTGCTGATTGGCAGGAAACAACTAACTCAGTCTTTTCTTCTGATCATACTGTTGTCATATGTTCTTCACCAGGCATTTTTACTTTTATTACTTTTTATTATTATTTATTATTACTTTTCTTGTAATAGTGGTTTTTCTTTCTGTGACATTGTGTGACAGTTATATTACTGTTTGTTTCTCAGAGAACTGACATAGTACTGTACACAAATCTACTCCCTAAGTGATAAAATACAATCTTTTTTTGCATATTAGGCATGAAAATCCAAACTTCCCAGTGCAAAATATTAAGAATGTTGTTTTGATGCCTGCAGTTCCTTGGCAACTTTCATTTTAAAACTTCTATATCTAGAAAATCACATTTTATTGATTAGTAAAAGGAATCTCAGTGATTCTTCATTGTCCAAAGGTGAACAGACAAGCAAATCTAAATGCCACCTCTTTTCAGAGTGGATGCTTGCAGAGGTCACCTTGCTGAAATATCTCCTGAGCCATTTGAGTATAAGATGGCAGTTTACACCTCATGGATCACACATTTATAGGGTAAATATTGGACATCGGTGATCAAATACAATATTAAACATGGGGAGCATTTGTGAGTCCCTCTTCCCTGGCTAGTGAAGTGAGCAGCTCAGTCATTTCTGTTCCAGTACAACAATAATCCATCTTACAGCTTCTCAGATTGTGAATGGAGTCTAAAATGCAGCTGCCTGTCAGGGGAAAGTAAGAGAGGAAGGCAGGGAAATGGACAGGAATAGGAAGAAAAGAATAATAACAATGCAGTGCTTTGAAAAGGTAGGCTTGACTCCAGCTTAATATCAAAAACCTCTGAGCTGCATGGTAACTTAGCAGCTGGGAGGTTTTCATAATGATATTGTGCATTGTGCTGCAGTGGCTTCTACCACTGCGACTGAGCCACTCTGCAGAAGACTCTGGGGAATTACCTTGGTATTTAATTTGTGTTATGAAAACAGTGAGTTTGACTGCAGCAGGAATAGTTTCTTCCCAAACAGTTACCAGAATCCTATTGTTGTTCTCCTTCTTGTTGACCTTTTTGCTGGTTTTGCGATTGTAATAATGATTTTCCCGTCTTGGCTATCTTGAATTTGTTTGATTTATATTGTGCCAGGAATTCAGAAGGGGAAAAAGCAACCCATCCCAGGCAAAATGTTCTGCTCAATGATGGATTTTTAGTAATTTTTTTGAATGGAATTGTGACAGGAAATGCAAAGTTTTCCTTTCTTTAAGCATTTTAATTACATATGGCCATTACACACAAACATATGGGTCCATTTTCAGACATTTCCGCTGCTAGCACACATGCAGTCTAATTTTATTTTATATTTTTATTAAATTAAAAGCAAATATTAATTTTTTAGAGTAGAAAGGCTATTAAAATCATCTCATGACGGTATTTGCATCCAGAAAATTACTGAGATCAATGGCTTCCTTACTTAGTTTTATTTTCTGATGGTATATTCTGGGCTTTCTACTCTATCTTTCACATCAAATTCCAAAGTGAGCAGAAAAGCCCTACCAGTGTGCTTTGTATAGCTATAGATAATCTTTCCTCAGAATCCTGTTTGCTGCATCTCTGTGTGCAGCCTCTCCTTGACCTCCCATGAAGGTAAGGATCATGTTAAGTCTGGTTCAGGCCATGCTTTCCCAGCATATGTCGAAGCAGACAATGGCATAACAAAATCATTTCCTGTTCAATTCTCCTGTGCCTTCTGAGACCCAGGCTGTAATTTCTCAAAGCGTCCAAGATGATGACAATATTAGGAAGGCGTTATGTTGCCTAGCACAGAAAGTGCATTGTAAAGTTATTTGTCTATTAAATGTGTTGGATGGGCAGCTAGATCATCTTCCCTTTGCCTCCTGCTAATGGCCCAAGACATTAGCACAAGAGCGTGTGTTACTGTGCCTCTATCTCTGGTCAGCCCATGTCCCCTTTTGTATTGTAACAGGTCTTGCATGATGTCCACTATACAAGTACCAAGCTAAAAATCAGTGAAAGTAAATGTCTGCTAACTTAGATACAGATGAGTGAATGTATGATGTTGCTTAGAAGATCAAGTCACTGAAGAACATAAAAAGATTTTTACATTTTTTACCTAGATGTTCTTTATTGTAGGTAGTTGACTATATCTGAGGTAATATTTGCATTTTAAACTATGCACCATTATGATAAGACAACATAGTCATTATAATAGTATTTACTGTGCTTTTACAGTGTGCTGATTCTGTTCCTGCACATTACTTTTTATTTACTACTTCTGGCAGTGTTTAAAAAACAATCCAAACAAATACCTTTTTGTATGTGTGTGTGTATCAGTTGTACGTGAAGCTTATCTATGCTCTGCAAAGCTTACATTTTAATTGACATTCCTTATCTGTGAGGACAAATTTCTACAATTGGAGCAGTGTGCCTTAAGCTATTTATGGACATCCTATTGGGAGACAATTATTATAATTACTATATTTATTAATGTTAGAATGCTGTTAAAAGCATTCTATGCACTTAAAAGATAGAAAAAACACCTCTCTATCTTATACCCACTTCTCCCAAGACAGTTTGCAATCTACAGACACAAAAACATTTGGGAACAACTATAAAAGTGCGCAGAAGCTGGTAGGCCAAAGTGGCTTTCATGGACTTAAGAAAATACGAACATAGTCTTGAAATCATTTTATTAGGACCTAGGTGGCCAAACTATGGAACTATGCTGTCTACTGTGTATAATTTGTTCTCAAATTACAGTAATATAAGTGAAATAAGGTAATCATGAGTTGCTGGTTTCACACCAACTTTTCCAGCAACGGTGTCATTTTGACACCTTGTATGAAGGTTAGAGGTATTCTTTAAGCTTTTTTCTTGTACTTTCAATGCAAAGGCCATACATAGAGAGTGTCTGTGAGTTTTTAAGCCTTGTGTCCACCAATAAGCCTATCTTGTGTGATGAAGATAGACTTTTATGTGTCCCACGAGACTTTTTATTATTTTGTTACCAAAGACACGACCAGTTCACAATAGATGTGTGGGGTTTTTATTTGTTTTTATTTTTTATTTATTTTTCACGAGGTTGTTAGCATGGATATTTGTAGTAGTAGATTTTAGCACAAGGTTGAGACGAAGCACAAGGAAAGCAAGATGCTTCAGATGAACAAATGAGAAGAAGCTCAACATGAATAGCCCACAGAGCCTCATTTGTTATTTTGCTCCATTTTTCTTGGCAGCACCACCTAATACTTGTCTTCACAGCACAGATGGAAATGACTCAATAAATCTCCACCTGGGGAGTATCAAAACCTAGACAGAGCTGAAATACTACTGAAACAATGGGAGATAGACATACTCAATATAAAATCAGGAGAATGAATCCAGTGCTGTAATGGAGATAGAATACCCGTATTTCTCCTTGCCCTTTGGTCTCCCCTGGGCTGCCTCTAGCCCATGTAGAGCGTATGTATTTGCATGTTTCAGACTCCTGAAATTTAAGCTAGTGAATTGAAAAGGAAGAATTGGTTTAGTGAGTCATGACTCATCCTGAGACACAGAAAGAAAACACTTTTAGCAGTGCTCTGGCCTAGCTCAAACTCTGTTTCTCAAGGGCGGTCTGACAATCAACAGCTTTGGGAAAACATTTGGATCCCTGCTGCCAGATCAAGACAGGTGGACACTGATCCAACCAGAACTCTTCTGGCAGAGAGCTCCTTCCTGCAAGACCACTGAGGCCTCAAACCTTGATGTGGTAAATGGTGAAACTAAACCAAGAAGTGGCTTTGCTAATGGAGTTTTGGATGCTGTCCTCAAGCAGTAGGAAAAGACCCAAAATATACTGGGAGCAGGTGGCCTCTTGGCAGCTGCTGCCAAACAAAATGTTCTCAGGAGTGTGGTAAGGCTTCTGAGAAAGGATTTTCATCTTCACAGAAAGGTTTTAACACTTTGCAGAGGGAGTGTCAGGTGTGTGACTGGAGTTTCAGGTCAGTCATTTCTCCATGTTTGCCTACTGGCACATGGATAAAGCTACAGCCACTCAAACACTGAAGGTCTGCTTAAATCCCAGGTGTCACAAGAGAAATCAATCTTGATATAGAATGCTCTGCTGTACGTCTGGGTTTTCTGCACAGTTGTGCCAATGTTAAATAAGACTGGGGAAAAGACACTTATTTTAGATTGCCCAGGTAAGGAAGGGAGACCTGCTCCATGCCTGTAGTCCAGCCTCCAGCTGATGTTTTCCTCTTTGTGTGCAAGCACACAATTTAGTTGTACAGTTCAGGGCAAGAGTTATCTTTCAGTTCCGTGTTTGTACAGTATCTAACACAGTGAAGCCCTTCTCTTTGACTACAGCTTAGAGACGTCATCACAATACACATAGTAAATAATAATCAGGTCAAAGATAGCACTGAATTAAACCAGAGCAAAAAGTCTACTGGAGGCTTAAATGGGTCACAGTGCCAGCTGGGGCAACTGGCTCTCAAAACTGAAAGAGAACATTCCTCTACAGTAAAATAAACACTATTCTTTTTCTCTCTAGCTAGATAAAGTGTTGTGTGTTTCCGATAAATCCATATGGTTTGCTTGCTTGCAGAGGAAAGCATGAACAACAATTCCCCAGACATCTTCCTCAGAAGTTGCATTATCAATAAATGCCTGTGATATCAGTTGGGTTCTTTAGCCCACACATCCGGCCAGTATCTTAATTGCAGTAACTTCACGTCCCAAGAAGCTAATGCAGTGATATACAATGGACCTGATTCCAACCCCTAACCTCCCAGAGCCCGGAAAGTCTTTCAGCATTCCTGCAAACTTACATAAGAGAGAATGAGAAGATAACATTGTATGCTTGCAGTCAAAAATGCAGAATGCTTGTGCCCTCTTGCAAAAAGGAGTGAAAGAATGGCCCCTTAGGAAGTGCTTCTCAATTAGAAAATGGCCTTACAGCTGAAGAATTTGGAGTACAAAACACAAGACCCTTGGGATTGCCCAAAATTGTTTGTAACTTTCCAGAATGACTTAATTGCCTTTTTTCTCCTAGTCTACAACAGCCTCAAACCTACTGAATACAGACAAAACGCTGTACATGGTTTTTATCCATATTGGACTAGGCCTCACCAGCAAGACATATGAAGTGGACAGAGGACAGGACTTACTCCTAAGTGAAGAGGGGAATTCTTTTTACTTAGAATATTTCCTTTATTTAATTTACCCTTAGGATTGCAAACTATAGGCCAGAACTGGGAAGTCAGACCAGTTTGACTTTCATCCTTCTGAAGGCAATAGATGTCTCCATACATCTCTTGGGAAAGAGTCAGCTTCTGCAAAGGGAATGTCTGTCTCTGGATCTTTAGAAGGATATCAATAGCTCTTGAGTGAAAATAATCCAATCAACATAATGCATATGAATTTTCAAAGGCCTCTAACAGTGTCCCACGGTGTGGAAGTTGTTAAGAAACTAAATGTTTCTTTGAAGATATAGGCTTTTATTGAAGACTTTCTCTTTAGGAGCACTGGGGGAAAGTGCTGCTATACTCAAATGGGCTTTGTTTTTTGATTATGTTTTCTTCTAAACTACTGTATAATGTCACTGGATTTCATGGGTATACGAAAGTGAATAAGTGAGATAGCATTGATATAGTTCAGTTAGTAATGAAAGTAGTTAAATAAGTGCACAACTTTGAGCTTTTGATAGATATTTGAGTCATTCTGACAAGGAGTCAAGGTGAGAGTACTCTAACGGATTTTGTTGAGCTAAGATCTAACAGTTCTTGAGTTTGGTAAAGGGGAATACTGTTTTCATGATCTAAGAGGTCACCTTGGCCTTTTCCCTGAGGTTCTGCTCTCTCTTGTCCTCTTTCAGATCCTTTCAGTGCCACTGAAAGGACTGCCAGGCATGATATTCTTTCTCAATGTTCCTGTTGCACTCTTAGATTATTCTTTGGACAACTGGGACAAGTAGTACTTTAGAGTGTAGTTCCTCAATGCTCACACCATCCCTGTGAATAGGAGTCAAACCCAGGGTAAGATGCTATCAGAGAAGCTGTGGCACAGAGGGAGCAAAATTCAAGTGTTATTTCAGCTAAAGAAAAAGCTTGTATCCACATTTGATCACTCTTTGTCACTATTGTTAGTAAATGGAAGCATTACCAGCTTTACGAGGCTTATCTAAACTCCAAGACAGGACTGTAATGTGTTCTGTGAAAGCTCGGTTAGCAGAAAGTGGTAGTAATGCAATCAGATCACATCCTGAAGTCAGATTTTTAAAAAATTCCATTTCCAAACAGTGAATACTTTCATATTTGTTGTTTAGATTAAGTAGTTACAATGGGTCGAACATATATGAAAAACCTCATATTTTATCTGACTTATTACTGTCATGGTTTGGACCCTGTAAAAAAAAAGTTCTTTTTCTTGCCCCTAATTATTCAAACTCTTATTCAAAGCCATATTAGTGTGTGGAGGCAGGAACTGGACTTAATGATCCTTGTGTGTCCCTTCCAACTCAGGATATTCTGTGGTTCTATGGTTCTATGAGCAAAGTATTTAGGCTAAATCTATGGATATCAGACAAGATAGTAGTTTGAATATGTCCACTACCTAGCCAGTTCCAGGTGTTTGCACAGAGTTAAGAAAAGGCTGAATGAGTTTCACTGGGTCTTAATTTTGGACAGTTCTGAAAAATTAAGCAATATTTCTTCTTGTTAAGAAGGAATCTACATCTTCCTGGCACCTATTCTGATCTACCAGGTGTGTGTGGTCTCTTCCCCTTCTGAAGTTGCCCTTTTGTTCTGGCTTTAGCCTTTTTTGTTGTTTTTTTTGGAGTGGGGGGGTGAGGTGGGGGGGATGGAAATCAGCTGGACAGCTTTAGTCTGTTAAATAGTCCACATTACTTCCACGGCTACTCTCCTCACTGACCCTTAACAGTTTAGTAGCTACGAGCTTTAAGAGGCTCAGCCTTAATCTATCATCAAAGGAGCTGGAATGTGGCCTTTTGATTGTGGTTTTCCCTGAATTTTAGAAACCCACCTTTATCAGATGGTCACTTCTATGCTTTTATCTAGATGCTAACAATGATAAAATTAATGCAATTTACACAGGCTTGTCTAATGGCTTTTCTTGTTCCTCAATAACTTGCTCCTCTTCTGACATGAGCTCTTGCTAATGTTGTGTTAAACTGGAAATTGCTACCTAAGGGACAAACCGTTCATAATCCTTGGGTGCACAGTCTACAGAAAATAGGCTGTTTGAGTGCTCTCTGGATTATAAGTAAAGCCTTTTTTAACTGAGGAAAAATGGCATACAAATTATGTGATGAATCAATTATAATACTATGTCTCTGCACATGGTTTCAGAAACTGCTTTTCTGTGATCTGCACAGGTGTCAGGACTGGACCCAAAGAAGCTCGTTACTTAGGGAAAACAGTCATTTTCAGCAAGACATAGGTGTTGGGCTGATGTTCTCAATGGATTTTTGCCTGTGAAGCAGTATTCTCCAATGATTTCACACAGGTATCATTTGCTATTTCTTACTCTCCTTTGGTTCTCTTTGAAGCAACTGTGCTCTGAGCAGTAAGTATAGAGGGTAACTGTAGCCATGGTCATGAACCTGAGCTGATGTAAAGAATGTGTTCAACACTGACACCTAAGGAGTTTGAATTGGATCCTTTCCTGGTGCTCCAAAATGCGTGTGGGTTGCTCTGCAGCATGTATGCCTATTGCATGCAAGACCTCAATTCCACTGACAGTACTTTTTTTTTTCCCTTCTAAGAGGTCAGATGTATCTAAAGAAAGGAAAAAATAGAGAGTTGGGAAGGAAAAGGGATCAAACTGCACTAATAATTTCTTTGCAGTATCTTGATTTATTGGAAGAATTCTAAACCAAGGTGCTAACTACGGGCAATGCATGTGTAAGAGAAATGGCTGATCACAGCCTGAACCTCTGATTAACCATCTGAAGCAAACGACAAGTCAGCTGCAGGAGCACAGGTGAAGATAATTCAGCTGTGCTCCTGGAAGGGGTGGAACTTGACTCTACCTCTCCTAGATCGCATTTAAGGGCTGACTACCACTAAAGTAGCATTTCTTTCCGGAGATTGCTCCTTTGTGGAGTCCTTTTGATGAGCGTTGACATTAGTGAGCCCCCACATTGACTGCAGACCTCAGAGTTGGTGTGTCCTTTTCCTTAGATGCCCTTTGGCTATCTTTTTCCAGCTATGTTTGTATTATTCCAACTGTACACTATACTTGTATTATTTCAACCATACAACACTATACTTGTACTATTTCAACTGTATAGCATGGCACTGGGACTGTGTATGGATGCTCTTGCTCACACTGATGATGCAAATGGACCTGCTGGCTTCCCTGGCACAAACACCAATGGCTGATGTTGTGGAAGGTTTTATCAAGATGCTAGGGCCCATGCTGGGCTCTGTAGATTCAAAAGCCTTGACTTTGTTGTGTGACATTCCTTCATATCCTGTCCTCTCTTGTTGACCCTTTATTCCTTGTTTTCCATGTGACTGACGGCCCTTCAAAACACAAAGCAACAGGATAATGTCGGATGGTGGGAGGAAACATTGTCATCGGTCTGGGATATCATTATTGAAACAGCTTCAAGTTATCAACAGCTTCAAGGGGGGAAAAATGCTGATACTTGTTTTTGCCTTGCATACTATTCCCCATTCATTAATTGGTTTCTTGACTTCCTGACCCACTTTCCTGCAATAATAGTACTATGGAAAATCTAATTTTTCTTATCCCGATGTCTGTATCCCTCGGCTGAAGGTTTTCAGTTCTGCTTACTGGCAAACCTTCGTAAGATACTTCTGCCTGTAAGTAGACAAGACCTTTCCTTCCTTCTGGATTGGAAATCATGTCCTAATTCTTCCCTCTTACTCACTTTTCTATTTCTTCACTACAGCTGCTAGGAAAGCTAAAATGCAGTTCCTCCAGAATTACATTACTCTGTTGAACTATTAGGGACCTACGGGGTGAGGGAGAGTAGCAGGTCTCCTTTCTCTGGAGCCATTGTGCTAATTACCTGTGTAGCGCTTCACCAAAAGGGGTTTGACTCTAATGATTAGCGTCTCAAAGCCTGCCACTTATCTCATAATCACAGAGCTTTGCAAACATTTGTTAATTACTTTCATAGAAGCCAGGTTTCTTTAATTTCGCTGTTCTAACTTGGTACCACAAGAACCACTGTTTTTAGTAAGGTAATT
The DNA here is from genome assembly GCF_039878825.1 of Excalfactoria chinensis. Taxonomy (NCBI): domain Eukaryota; kingdom Metazoa; phylum Chordata; class Aves; order Galliformes; family Phasianidae; genus Excalfactoria; species Excalfactoria chinensis. The sequence continues at coordinate 82,435,776 of NC_092826.1, forward strand.
TCTAGCTTCATATCAGCATTGTATAAACTGATATACGAAGTGATTACATTAGGTCACTGACCAATGGAACACTACATATGCAGCAGGGAAAGGGCTGCATCTGACTCTTTCAGTTCTATTTTGACAACTAGGGTAATCTCACTTTTTAATCCTGTAAGTTCACATGGGGTCTTCCCTAATGCTTCACTATAACAAAAGTTGGAGAGAAGAGGTGGGTAGACTCCTCTGCCCCAGAGCAAAAGCACAACGCTAACCAATGACAAATTTCTCATCAGGTAGATGTTAGGAGCTGAGCTGCCATGGAAGCTGAGTTAGCTGTAGAAGATGCCAAGACTATGAAGCGCAAGCAGTTGTGAATAGCTCTAATACTGAGGAAAAACTATCTGCAGAGGCGTGTAGTAGCAGAAAGCTCACCCTAGAGCAGGGATCTTCACTGAAGGTAAATGAAGTGGTAAATATGAGTGCTAAGGAACTACACAGGTGAACTATCTGTAATTAATAAGCTTGGTATACTTTGAAGATTAGATAATCCACCCAGCATAACCTGTGACAGATAACACAGGCCATGAGTAGACATGGCCTGGGGCCAGCAACCAGTGGTGCAGTTTCACACTTGCTTTGAGCAGTATGAGGCCACAATGCTCCTGCTTGTTCTCTCCTGTCAGCAAATCTCTGCCCCTCTTCTCACGCTCTTTGCTTTGCACTGGCTCGAGTGGTTGTGAGGCTAACTTGAAAGTACCAAAAGAAGTGTTGTTTTCAGTTGGGTCTATAATCTCAGTGTTTGATACTATGCAAGCAGTGAGGTGGGGTGATGCAGCCAGAGGCTGAGAAGGCTGTGCATGGCTTGACTGCATGAAGGCACTTGGTTACAGTTGGGATCATCTAAAACATCTCATTTCTTAGCTAGTTCTGAATCAGAAATGTTGACATTAGGAAACTCCCATTGTTGCCACTTTATTAACGTTTTCAGGACCATAGGACTGCCTTCAACTACGTCACCACAATAGCCTATTCTTCATTAAAAAAAAAAAAAAAAGAAAAAGAAAAAGAAAAAAAAAAAAAAAAAGGATTTATTTACTTTTTCTGTTGTTCATATTGGAAAACGTTGTGGAAATCTACAAGTTATGCTCAAGGTTCTAGTGGTATGACGTGAGGATAGTAGAGAGGGGTAGCTTAAAAGACAAAATGACAGTTGCACACCTAATCCTCCTGTATAGTTACCGTTATTCTACGAAAATCATAGGGCTAGCTAGCATTTAAGACTGAGAAGTTTTTGCCATTGGGCTGTTGTCAGTGTCAACAAGGTCAGTGTTTAAATAACTGCAGCATGCAGTAAGTTAAAAACAAGGGTCAGATTCCAATGATTGATGGGTGCAGTTCAAATTGTGAAGGGAAGGAAGAGAGTTATTTGCTAAGGTGTGATTTATGTATTTGAAGAACATAAAAAGGAAACAATATGGAAGTAACACTTTTTTCATCTTTTTTAAAGCCCTTTACACAACAATCAGTCGTGTGTTATATTTCTCAAGGGCAAAAACAGGTCCTCTCCAGGCTAAGATAACATAAAGCAGTACAAGTGGGCAAAACGGGCTGAGTAGGAGTTAGTATTTGGTTAGTTCTAAACCACCTAGTGAAAAGCAGAGCTAAGATACAGCAGAATATACTGAGAAGTTGATTGTGCTTCTTTCAGCAATGCATTTACAATCATCCACATCTACGCAGACCATTTTTTGGGTATATGTGAAGCTGTGCATAAGTCCTGTTGAAACCAGTGGAAAAAAATATTTCTGACTCAGTTATGCTACCAAAAAAAATCCCTTCTTCAAAAATTTTGCTCTATTCCCATTTTAATGTTTCTTTTACTGAAACCCTTCTGGATGTCAACTTCTTTTAATGCTGGGATTCGTAATTTTTTGCTAATACTTCAAACTGTTTCATGGACATTTTCCCCTTTGATCTCCCGTGAAAGGCTACCTCCTCTTTTGTGTCTCCCCAGAGCCATCAACATTTCTGTGCTCTGGGTGATATGCAGCCTTGAGGATCTTGACTCCCAGAAGCGCATGCTTGTGCCTCCTGTGGGCATTAACAAGGACACGCTTGTGGGATAGGGCCCTTGGGTTGCAAAGGCAGCAGTGATGCCCCCTCTGGGGTCAGTGCTATCTCTAAGGACTCATTTTCTCAGAGGAAGGTTCGTACCTAAAGACAAAGTCTGGCATTTTCCTCGTTGCTCAGATTGTGTTGGGAAAAGTTACCTTCACCTCTGAGCCTATACACAAGACCTTTTGCTCTATTCCCTCTTTGAGCTCATACATTTGTGCATTTCGGGTGTAATCTTGGCCTTTATGTTTTGTGGTCTAACAGTGATGATAATGAACAAGATGCTGATGGCAATGAATTGTTCAAAGGCCTCAAAAGCAAATGTAATGCTCATACAGAGCATTAATTTATTAGCCTCTTATATTTACAAGCTGGATGGGAGCAGAGAGCTTAGCTTGTAAAATGCTACATGAGAGCTGACACCATTATAATGGTAGAAAAGCTAGCTGGAAAGCATTGGAAGAGCAGCCAAGAAGACTGCATGAGTATGCTGGAATAGAGAGTGAGTTGGCCAGAAGCTCTTGGAAAGATTTAGGCTGAGGGGCGATGACATGATAGTAATATAAATAAGTAAAAGGAAATTACATGAAGGAAAGGAAGAAGGTTATCTGGATTATCAAGAAAGTGGTTGTTCAGAGTTTGGTCTAAAATTAAAAATGGAAAAAGAATCAGGCTAGACATTAGGAAAAAAATTCGTAAACTTGAGCGTGACTGGAATAAACTGTCAGACTGACATGGGTGGGTGAGACTAGATAGGAGCAGACAATAGCAAAAATAAAGCAAGGAAATAATCCTTGTGGAATGAGTGAGTGGAGTGGATGGCCTAACTCATGTTTTTCCAGGCTTGGCTATCTATGTATAGTTGAAGGTAGACAGTGAAGTCTGTGCGCTTGTCAGTAGTGGCTGGCTGTGATGTGCCTCCATACAGTTTTGTAGTGATGCAGCTGTGAGGGCCCAAATGCTTGCCAGAGGACAGGCTGCAAGAATTACAATGAAATGGAAAAGAGCTACACCATCAGTTGCAGCTGTGGCTTTCAAAATCTTCCAGGTTTTGGGAGTAACTGTATCTGGAGAGGTTGCTTTGGATGTTGAAATGTCCAACTTCATTTTTCAATAGGTCTGTTGTGGCTTCATCATTTGCATGTCTGCTGTTTCCAAACAAATCCCTTCACCTCATTCCACCTCCAGTGTAGTGATGCAGACCCCAGCAGATGTTACTGATGGGAGATCTGTAGGCTCCTTTGTAAATTTCATACACCAATCAGTTCAGTGACTACTTGTTTTATTCTATCATCTCCTTGATCGGTTGAGGAAAGAATGGCATGAAAAATGAAGGGAATGAAAGGTGTGAATTTGCTATGGTGCTTTTTTTGTTTACCCATGATGTCAACGTTTGGGAATTGCTTCTTTGTTTTTCCCAAAATTTGTGTTAATGTAACCTCTGTGTCTTTCAGAAGAAAGACAGTGAAGAAAAACATCCATCAGAAGAACCTTTTGGCACGCTTCTTTCTCTGTGAGAATTTTTTGTTTAATGTTATGATGGTTGGCTCATACTAAGCTAAAATGAACCTTTAGACGAAGCAACCTTAAATGGACCCTTCAGGTTCATTCTCTCAGACCGGACAGGAATGGAGAAAGCTTGAAATTCTCCTTGCAGAGAGAAGGGGTCTGCATTTCTAACCTGACGAGTCATTTTTCCCCATATTTGGCATTCAGTTGAGTTCCTGAGAGTAGCAGTTATGTGCAGGAGGCATACCAAGAGGGAAGAAGCAAAATTTTGAAGTACTGCCAAGTACTGCACATTGTTACGCACCAACGTGCTCTCTGCACACCCTTTGGGTAGTGGTTGTTGGTATGCAAATACTCAGGTAGCAGTCATCCTAAATTTACATGCCTCTTTACAGGGAAAAATGCTGATCCTGTTCCCCAGTAAAGAAGGCATCGGGAGCTCTGCTGTTGATTTACTGCTCAGAACAGACACTGTAGATTTAGAGGAATCCTTCAGGAGATCAGAGAAAACTGAGGGCAGTCTCCATACCCTGAGAAAGAAATAGTTCCCACCTTTCCAGCCTGTTTCTTAACATCAAGAAGTAAAAAGACTGAATATAATGATGCTGGGCCAAATGTTTCTGTTTCTGGGTGGCAACAGAGGGAAGAAATGATGAAGACTTGAGGGAAGGGGGGCAAAACATATTTTCCAAACTTTCTGCAAATGAGGAATTTCACAAAAGAAAAAAAGGAACAGAAACACTGTTCAGGAAAACTTCAAATCTCATTGCAAAGGATATGTAAGCTTCAGGACATCAGGGGCCAGAGTTCCCAGGGCCTCTTGTTTCCTACCTGTGACCAACCCAACAATGACTTGCCCTGGAGCAGGGATGTCAGCAGCAATACACTCCCCATTACCACATCAGGTAGCCCAGCAGGAAACCACTTCAGGACCCATCTTACCTGTGCTTTATCAGAAGACTGTCAAACAGACACAGTTTCCTAAAGACACTGTCATTCTGAATTGCCCCTTTCTAATCTGTTTCACTGGAAAATTCCTGAAGTGCCCTAACTACTATCCAAGGATGCAAAAGAAACTGAAAGGTAGCAAGATTGAAGGAGCTGGGGCTGTTTAGTCTGGGGAAAAGGAGGCTGAGGGGAGACCTCTTCCAGTATCTGAAAGGTGCTTTCAGTCAGCACAGGGCTGGTCTCTTCTCACTGGTGACAGGTGGCAGGACAAGGGGAAACATCCTCGAGTTGTGCCAGAGGAGGTTTATGTTGGGTATCAGGGAAAACCTCTTTACAGAAAGGGTTGTTAAGCACTGGAATAAGCTCCACAGGGAGGTGGTTGGATCACCATCCCTGGATGCGTTTAAAAACTGTTTGGATGTGGTGCTCAGGGATGTGATTTAGCAGAGGGTTGTTATAGTTAGGGTAGTACGGTTAGGTTGTGGTTGGACTTGATGATCTTTTTTTCCAACCTGACTGATTCTGTGATTCTAAGTAAGCTGAGAATTATTTTGAACTGTTTTCACTGTGCAGTATAGTTCAGATACGCAACTCATTAGGCCCTCCTATCTCTCAGGCCAGGAATTTAGCAAGGTTTGGAAAGAGCTGGGAATATATGTCAATGTGCTTATTTGCAGTAGTTTGAAGTAATGCTACAAAAGTAGGTTTGGGAGGGGTTGTGTGAACTATTAAATCTGGACATAAGCTTTTGCCCTGTCTGCTAGAGTTTAGGATAAGACCTTCATTGATCTCTCTTGCTATAATGGGCTGAAATGTATTACCTATAGATGTGTATTATAGAGGTTTTTCCTTGTGTTCCCCTGTATGAACAACCAATGAGTTTCAGTTCTCATCACTATCAGAGTGATAGTGGTCATTCACTTGTTTCTCATCCTGGTTGGATGAGAGAGGCTTAAGTAACAAGATCTCCTATTAAATATTAAGACTCATTTTTGATGCACTAAAGATGTTTAATTTGAGAGATTATTTGCTTAATGATTTAAGTTGTCATAACTGCCATTGGAAACACAGAGGAAAAGAGGTTTTTTCACTTTGGAGGGGGTTGGGCCTATGCTGTTGAGGCAAAGGAAGGTTGGAGGTGAGGAATGGGCAACAAAAGTTTCTGGGGTGTCAAGTCTGCACAGGGCCATGTGGGTACAATATCCTCCAGGAAGGGAGGGTAGTTTGTAGGAGGAACTGGATGTCTGGCAAATGACATTTCAAATTCTTGAACTGCAAAGTCATGGCCAAGTTTACAACTATGGACTTTTTTGCCTCACTAATTTTGTCAGGTGGGTTAAGGTCAGCATTTCTAGCATACAAAATCACCTTTTGGGCATGATTCACCTCACTTGATTTTAGTCACTTCAGACTAAGACTAGTGATCAAGAACCCCTGTATCCTCAGCACGTGGAGAAAAGTGTGTCTAGAGGATGATTCATCTCTCATCTCTGATATCTGTCACAGAACAAGTTGAACCATTCTCAGAAGAGCTCATCTCTTTCCACGTCCTTGAGCAGAAGTCCAGACACACCAGGTCATGCTATAGATACATAATGCTCAGACAACTCAAGTGAAACGAGATAAATCTTCCTCCTTGGGTAGCTGTGCTAATAGCAGAAATAGCAAAAAGCACTAATAAACTTTATTATTATTTAATCACCTCATGCTCACTGAAATGGCCAACACGATATGAATTGTATGAGTACCAGCAAAGAGGAGTCTGCCTTCAGAGCTATGTCAGTAGGGTCCCACAGCTATATTCCTCTCCCTTTCAGCTCTTAGACTTTAATTTCTGTCAAATTCTCTTTTTCTCAGGAGGTAAGTAACTTCACATGAAGTTGAGGGAAAAAATGTAAGAAGATGACAGGAGCATAGCAGCTCTGGTGTGCACCAAAGCCTGCTTGTTTGTTGGTCTAATGAAAGATACTAGCTTTGCTTACTTCCTATTCTTTTAGCATCAAGGCAGCCACAAAACTACCCTTACCTTGCCCTCAACTGATCTCTGATGAAGAACATATGCTAAGCCTGTAGTGAAATAAACTTGTGCTTTTAAAATGTACACTTATCAAGCCAGAGGAACTGCTCACGTCTTGTAAAATCAGAAGATACTTAAGCATCTCCTGGTGATGAGACACTCTCATCTGCAAATGGCAACACTTCTGGCTTTTCAGTGTAAGAACTTGAGAGGTCATGTATTTAAGAAAGAGGTATCTTCTCTGTTTTATCCATAAAAGCAAGTAGACTTTCAGAAGTCTGTATATTTCCTTGACAACAAAATCATTGGAAGCAGAAATGAATGGCAAAAAAAAAAAAAACAACCATACATGGGACAGACAGTGTTACTCATGCAATGACTCTGTCTCTTAGAGGAAGAAAACAAATCCCGCAGAAAACCTCAGAGGAGAAGCATGTGGGGAATTTCTGTGCTTCACAATTCCCTCATTTTGAGTGTGTAAGTAACAGCGCTTGCCATCTGGGGGACTTCTTGCACAGTGACACATTGGTAGCTGCTTATTGTCCTTCTAGGGAAATATACAGTAAGTTGTGCAAATAGAGGCAGCATGGAGACTTCCGTCTCCCACTGGCGAGGAATGTGGGTGTGGATCACACCAGGCTCCAGCCCGGCCCCTCTGGGGCACTGCTGTTGCATGGCCTGAGAACAATAACCTCAGGGAAGTGTTAAGAGATCTTTGTGATGGGGGTGGAGAGAAGAAAAAAATACCATCCCAGTGCATCTTGTAGTGCTATTTCTGGAGGTAAGTGGGATGTGCATATGTTGACATGCTGCTTTTGCTCACCTGTCCAGGATGCTCTCAGAAGTGGGTGGCTGATGTTACAGCATGGATGGTGCGGTGGCCTTGGTTTCCCCTAAGGATGGCTTGTCCTTGGATGGGCTGCCAGTTCCCTCTGTTACAAGCTGTGGCTTCTCACAGCTGCCAAAGAGGGGAGCTCTGCAAGCGCTGCCTCTTAGGATGTACCTGGTGGAGAGAGAGAAAGCAGCAGCAGAATCTCAACAGCCTCCTAAAATAGCTAGATACTTGTTTACCACCATCTGCTTTGCTAGCCTACTCTCTTGGTCTTCACGCATATCAAAGTAATTAAGTGCTACAGCTCATTTTCATGTTGTGTGGAGCTGATGTGCACGTATCCCACCCACGTTGAGGAGAACATGTATTCCCTGTGCTGTGGTTTGGAGCAAGCATCTCCTGCTAAAGCTTCTTGTGTAACACCACCTCCTTGCTGGCTATTTCTAATTCCAGACTGGCTGCTTGCTTTAAAGGCATCTTAAAAAAATCATTGCTGGGAAGCTCTTGAAGAAGGCTGCAATAACCCATCCTTTGGCACCTCCAATACAAGAGCAATGCTATACTTCTGACACAGCCTTCAGCACTGGCAGCCTTCTCCAATGGCTACGACCATGCCATGTTCACTAGCAGAGGTTATGACCACTCATCACAGCTCTGGCAATGAAAACACCAACTGTTTTGGTCGGTGGGATCTTATCGCCAGCAGTAACAAAGGAGGGAAATGTAGGTAGCCAGAAAGGACCCACGGGTGCAGCGGTCAGGCAGTGATGCTAATCAGTATTGTAAGAGTGGATTGCCTGCCCATTGGCCCTCCCAGCCCTGCTAAGTAGCAGATGCCAGTGGCAGGTTTGATGTTTTTGGATGTATTCTGCTGCTGACTGCAGCATCCATTGCTGGTGTTGCATCCTCTCAAAACTCAGCATAGGTAATTAGCCGTCATTATCTGGAAGAGAACAGTTGCTTGTGGGCACTTGTGTTTGAAAGTAGTTGACATTTGACAATTGTCTCTCCGTTACTATAAACAAATAAATGTTGCTTTTCTTCTTAGCTCTGATTTCCCCAGAAACAAGTAGACTGGAAGTAAGCAAGCTGTGACTGCCTTTAGCTCTGTTTCTGTGCTTCTTGCCCCAGCAAATGCAGTGTGAGTAAAGCCATTTGCTACTATAGATATTCTGTACTACCAGTTCTTCATGTAATCCACAACAACCTGTGTCAGGTATGATTTTTAGGTTTCTTGTAGTGTAACTGTATTTAAAACAATAAAATTATGTGATACAGAGGCTTGCTGTAGATAGCTTGATAAAACACATTTAAAAGAAAAAGTCACTGAAAGAAACAGGCTGGACTAAAGACAGCTGATGATCTGCTACTTGGCTGTTGTAAAGGCTGTAAATACAGGATAAGTAGTGACAGCTCACAGCATCATGGGATCAGCACATCCTCTTGTATGATAAACTTATGACTGGTTGGTTAGTTTTGGACAAGGAGAACTACTATCCATGCCAAAGATCAGCGTGTTTCACTCATCACATCTAGCAAGTGTTACTTAACATAGAAATAAATAGAAAACAGTAATTTCAGTGTGATGGGTTCAGGTGCAAAGTTTGGGAAAGGTATGTGAGAGGAACTTCAGGGATGTAGCTTAGGTGCCAGTGACTGCTTTTTGTACCAGTCTGAGTCACTTTGGCAGAAGCAGAGCTTGGATCTGTGTTTTTTCCCAGCTACAGCCTGGATTGAATACCCAAAGCCATCTTCTTGGGGAAAAAGAGACAAGATGGACTAGGCAGAAAGCACAAGGATACAGCATTCAGAATTTCACATTCTTGGAAGGAAAGTGATAAATTTCTGCCAGCTCTGTTAGGAATTAGCTTTGCATTCCTGACTTCACCTGTTTTGGAGGTGGTGGGAGCAGAGGCTTGGCAGGGTTGCTGAGCTCCCCAAAGGATGCTATCTGCCCTGGGTTTGGCAAGATCACACTACCCCAGGGCTCCATGGCATGGAAACTGCCAAGTCATGACTTTCTTTCAGGAACTGGGTCTCCTAACACAAGAAGGACAAGGAGCTATTGGAGCAGGTCCAGAGAAGGGCCACAAAGATGATCAGAGGGCTGGAGAACCTCCCCTATGGGACAGGTTGAGAGAGTTGGGGTTCTTTGGTCTGGAGAAGAAAAGGCTCTGAGAAGACCTTATAGCAGCTATCTAGTACCTGAAGGGTACTAAAGGTGGGAAAAAAAATTTTATGAGGGCATGTAGCAACAGGACAAGAGGAAATGGCATTAAATTGGTCAGGGTAGGTTTAGACTAGATATTAGGAAGAAATCCTTTACTGTGAGGGTGGTGAGACGCTGCAACAGGTTGCCCAGAGAGGTTGTGGATGCTCCCTCCCTGGAGGCATTCAAGGCCAGGCTGGATGGGGCTTTGACCACCCTGGTCTAGAGGGAGATGTCCCTGCCTATAGCAGTGGAGTTGGAATTAGAGGATCTCAAAAGTCCCTTCCAACCCAGACCATTCCATAACTCTATGAACTGCACTCTGCCTTCCTTCATTTCTCAGGCTCTTTGGGAGTTCAGTGCTTTGTCTTAGTCTGCTGGTTTTACCTGATGTCTTTGCCACCACTCAATCCTGTCTTATTTTTCCAAGCTTCCCAACCAGTAATTCAGTATCTGCAGTGAGTGTTTTCTAGAGAGTCAGGCAACAAAACATTGCCTGCAGACCTGTGTATTTCAGGCATGCAACCTGCTAACACTCTTCAAAGTGAGTGACTGCCTTTCTCCAGCACTGGCAGCCCCGAATGAAGAAGACACCTTCCCTCAGGGGATGCCTGTGGCTCTGAGTGATGGGCGCCAGTGCAGCAATTAATCTGCCAGCCACTGGGACAGCTCTGCTGGAATTCAGGACAAACACATCAACACCCATTCTCAATGGGGATAGGCGTTCCATAGGGTACAGCAACCCTTTATTTCTGCTTGTAGTGTCTGCAAAGGGCATGGGTCAAGACCTTGAGTCTGAGGAGAGGTGGCCTAGATCAGTCAAGGAAGATGTAAGCAGCATCAGGAACCATCTGCGAACAGCCAACAGCAGGCTTCCTTTCTCATAAAATATTCAAAATCCACAGGATCGTCACTGATGGCTGGATTAGGGTAGGCATGAGAAGGTAGCCTCGAGCCAAATGAAAGCACAGCTTTCTTTTTCGTTACACAGCCATCTCCGCTTGACTTCACCAATTAAGCCAGGCTATTCTCTTATTTGTTTGTGCATTTGCTTGCTTGTTTGTTTGTTTCAAAAGGAGAAGGGAAGGCCTTTGTTGTACTCTACAGTTGTAATTTGATTTATCCTGGCTTTTCGTGTGCTGTTGAGACAAGCTGAGTGGAAATTCCAGTTAGATGTTTTCATTTGTTCCCCATTGGCATGTAGGTTACGGGAATAGAGCAGCAGGCCCATTGGCCTACATGTCATTAATCTTCCGGGAACAATGAAGAGAGAGCATTTGAATGTGTCTTGTGTTTTCCGGTAGGCTCTCTCTGAAGGATTTTTCATTTGTGTGGCAAGAATAACAAAATAAGGGGGAAGAACAATAAAAGGAATCTTTGTGAAGAGAGCGCATGCATTTGTGGGTGCCCATGAGCCTTGCTAGATGAGGCCTGCATCCAAATACCAGGAACAAAAGCCAAGGTGGCAGAGGACTCCTTTCACAGCTTGAGAAGCCCAAAATGTTGATTAGATACAGCTCTTGGCAAGGAGCTGTGGATGTACACAACCAAAAACTTCCTGAAGGCAAGGCAGAAGGCCTCCTGACCCACCCCTGGTAGCTTTCAAGGCTGGGTTAGATGGGATCCTGGGCAGCCTGGTCTGGCTGGTGGCAGCCCTACCCATGGCAGAGGGTTGGAACTGGGTGGGCTTTGAGGACCCTTCCAACCCAAGCCATTCTATGATTCTAATGTTGGTGTCTGCCAACAATTGTCTTGCTTTCATTGTGGCTGTTGCTGGAGAGTATCCATTCCACCTGCAGGTGGATTATTTTATTCTGCATCATTCTGATGTTTTTTGTCACCTGTATTTCTTATTCTGTGTCCTCGCTGCTGCTCCCTTGTAACAGTTACCAGCTGTCTCTCTCACAAGCTCTGTGCTACTCAGTTGTTTATATAAACAATTACCTTACTGAATGCATGGGGAGCTGACTAGGATTTTCAGTGCAAGATGTACCAGCTTTTGTCTGCAGGCAAGTATATTTTACTTCATCATTTAGTCTAAGGATTTACATTTTGCTGGGTGTCCGAGGAAACCTCAATATTTTCATTACAGGGCTGGGCAGGCAACAAGAATTCCATTTTGCAAAATATTTCAAGGTGTTGACACTGATGTCAAAGTGGAATGAAACCAAGACTCTCCCAGATGTTTTTGCCAAAAAATAAAAATTAAAAAAAAAAAAAAAAAAGGCAGGGGTGGAGGGGGATACACATGCACAATAGCCAACAGCTCATGCATGCAGATACTCACTTGAGAAGTGGGCTGCAATCTGGAAGAGGAAGAGCACTCTTACCACCAGGCTACTCGCCATCCTGGGGTGTGCCTCCCTAAAACAGAGATACTTCACTGCACCCAAGCAAAAAATATGTTCTGTATTCCTCGATGAAAAGCAAGCAAAAACAATAGGTCTTCAAGGACAGTTTTGGTTTTAATTTACTGCGCTTTCCAAGGAAACACCCCCTCCCATTTTTATTTTTTTTTTCTTTTATCTTCCCTGCCATCTCCAATTATAGCATTCTTTTTATGTGTTCTCCACTATGGAACGGATCCAATGCTAGTGGAATTGCTTATCTTTTTCCAATAGAAACAAAAATAATCAGAATTATTCAACGTATAATAAGAATGTTTTGGTATTCAGCTTCCCAACAAGCCGTGTTTTGCCTTAGAATGTTACATTTCTGCTAATTTTGCAGTTTATTAGAAATGAACTGCAAGCCAGCGTCCTTGCCTTTCTGGAAAACTGATATCTAGAAAAATGGATAAGCTCTAAGGTACAAAGAGCAAGTACGCTCCATGGGCAAGCACCAAAGGGCACTCCCTTTGGGAGAAAGGAGTTGCCGGCAACTATTTTCAATGCCCATACAAAGCCTTCTTGTTTTGAAAGCAAACAAGAGATTGCACTTGGTGTCTTGGGGATTTTCTGTCCTCCTGCAGCATGGGGGAGGAGTATTAATCGGGGTGATAATTTTAAGGTTTTTACCAAGGTTCTATTAGGTTTTTCCTAGAGAACTTTGGAAGCAGTCCATAAGACAACACTCAGTGAGCTCTTGTGCTGCAGACTGGGTGTTGTGGCACTGTATTTACTCTAGAATTAAGAGTAAATATTAATGATAAAGAGAAAAAAAAATACAACATCACATGCATGCAACTTAATTGTGTTATTTAGATTTTCATCAGTGAAGCAATTGAAGGATTAGGCTTTACATACTGAAGCTGCCTGTTGGAACTGTGTCTGAAAACTTGTATTCAGACAGTAAATGCTGGGAAGATAACAATTCACCTGTCAGTAGGAAAGATGGAAAATGTGTCTTTGAAATAAAGGTTGATAAGACTGTGTATTTTAAGCAAATAAATAGTAATTCATAAATTCTGCAGTTTTTATCATAAATGATGGCACTTCCAATTTATCAGAACTAAAGCTCCGCAGCATCAGAAAGAAATTCCATACGTGGAACAGCGTATCTGAAAATTCAGAGCGAAGGGGCCTGGAGAAATCTTTAGAACATGTTGAAACATATCCACAGGAAGACAAGAAAATCCAAGTATCTCTTAAATTGTAGATTTTAAAGAAAACAAACTCAAAACCAAGGTTCCAGTACTTCTGTTGAAACTGTTCCTAAGAAAATTGGTAATTTTTGGTTGTATCAAGGAAAGTAAGCAACAAATCATCCAATTAAATCCTGCGCAGAAGACAATCTGCAGTTGGAACAGAAAACCTCTTTATCATAGAATCACCAGGCTTAGAAAATATCTACAAGATCATCCAGTCCAACTATCTACCTGTCACCAACAGTTCTCACAACGTCTGAGCATTCCTTGAACATCTTCTGGGTTGGTAACTCCACCACCTCCTCCAACCAGCCCATTCTAGTGCCTGACCGTGAGTTATTCCCTCCGTTTTCACCACTTTCCCTGTGAAAGAGAGGTGCCAGAACAGGACTGGCCCAGAGAATGTACATTCGCCATCAACAGGGGATGTACAGAGCTTGTCTTACCCAACCAAAACATATAAAGGCAGAAACTGCTGATTATTGGAGGTCTGGTGAAGCTTAACAGCAACAAGTGAGGCAGACCTGGACACCTCCTGGGCCTCAAACCACTATTTGCAGTGTTTGTTGCTTTTCTTTATTATCTCTCCTTGGGGCTTAAAACTAATCCAGACACACCTCAACCTCATGCTCTGTTTTACCTTCAGGTTCGAGTCCTTTAACAGACAGCTCTGTAAAGAGGATGTGGAGCAAAGCCTCTTGCTGGCACCCTGAGCACCCCATTGCTTGGCTTTCTGGGCTCAGGAGCCCCCCTCAGAACATTCATTCACTCTTCCACCCACCAAATCTTAAGGCAAAGATGGCTGTTCCTCCTCCCATTCCACAGGCAGCCTCGTAAGGGCTAAAATTCACCCCTGTAACCAGCAGCATTTCTCAGATAGCAGCACAACCTGACTCATGGTTTTCTTTTGTTCCTCCCTGCCTGTGGTAGCCACCTGTGGCATTTCACCTAGCACTTGGTTTGGAAGGCTTTAGGCAGGGCTCCTTTGTTTGTTGTATGTTTACATACATAGCACAGAGTGGGAAAACCTGAATCATGGCTGATACTCCTGAACAACACTGCATTACACACACACACACACACACACACAAAACAACTGCAACAGAGACGAAGATTTGTTGGTACTCAAGTTGTACTCACCATCAAAACCTCCATGCAAGCTTCAGCCATATGCTGATGGGGTTCAGCTGCATGTGTGGGGAAGGAGGATATCTGCCTTTGGGAAAGCCCAGTAAATCTCAGTATCTCGGCTCCTGAGAAGCGTCTTTGTCCTCCCTTGTAGACTGCTGCTGCTTGTGGTGATGGAGGCCACCACACGCTGGCTGCTACAGAGGCAAAGCACGGTGTGTTTAAACCCAGAGATACACTAGGAATTAAAGATAATGGTCCTGCTGATGTAAGACAAGAAGTTATCCATCCACTCAAGGCTTGGGGAATATATCAGTGTGATATGAGTGTGTACTATATGTTGTTTTGAATGATCTAGAAAAATATACACATATATGCTTTGCTTCCTTAATACATTACTGATATGATACTTTTCTCCCTGTGTGACTGAGATCATGTTTCTCTTGTATCTACAATGCATGAGGAAATAATTTCCTACCATAAACCTTCTTTCAAACAGAGAATCTTTTATTTCCTTAGTATTATCAGAGGAAGGCAGGATGGTTTAAAAAGAATGCAGCAGCTTGGAAAGAGAAGAATGCTGCTTTTATTTTTATGCAGGTGTCAATGTTCATGTGGGAATAATTGCTAGCAAGAATCTTTGGAACAAATTAACACCTACCAGAAATATCTTGGGCCTCAGACCAGCAAAGCAATTAAGCATGTGCTCAGCTCAGAACACAGCTTATTTTGCAAGTCACTTAGGTGCATAATGTTAAACAGGGCCTTAATTACTCCACAAAATCATACAAAAGCAGGGTTGGAAGGGACCTCAAGAGATGACCTAGAGCAACTTCAGCTGATGTTTCTCTAACCCTCCTCCAATGGCAGGGTTTGCACAGCCTCCTCTGGAAGCTTGTTCCAGCCCTGAGCTATCCCTCAAATGAGAAAGATTTTTCCAAGCCGCTAGGTTAAATCATTGTGCAAAAGGAACCAATTTTTCTGCCAATATAGAGAACAAAAAAGCTCTCTTTTGTTGTTGTTAGAAGGCTAACAGCATCTCTTCTCTTTTGTTTTCCTTTTGCTCCTGTTTCTTTATTTTCCCCAACCTTCTCCTGTATAATCCCTTTCTCACATCATGTCACCCCCATTGCTCTCTTCTAAACTCTCACTTGTGCACTGATCTCATTGGAGAGGGCAACAAGCAGATGCCTCACCAGTGTTGCACAGAGCAAGCTGACTGTCTTGTCTCACATCTACTCTCCTATTGATATGCAATGAAAAAAGGCTCTGCTTCTTTTTCTCTGTTTGCATTGAGCTCCTTATCCTCTACAATCCCACAATCTCTTCTTGGTATGCTGCACCTCCTCTGCTTATTCAGTCTCATTTATTAATACATTCAGTACCACCTCATCTTCGCAGGATGTCATGCTGCCAGTTTGAACTCCCCTACCCCTTCTTTTTAGATCATTCTTTACATCTTTACCTCTAGCTCTGTAAGTGCTCTGCTCGCTGCCATTTCCCCTCTCTAACAAATAAGGTGAGTAGAGCAGAGATCGGAATAAATGTGTGAAGCATTTCCTTAAATGTCAGACAGTAAATGATCAATAACTGAACTCAAACTTCAGGTTCTTTTCACTCAGTGGCACATTCAAGTGCCATATTTTCCTGTTTTGCTTCTCAGAACAGCGTAGGAAGATGGCATCCTGCCTTCTTCTTAATTACTAGACTGCTTAGACTGTAGAAGAAACGGTCTGACATACTTTGTGCTTAAAAATGATGGGATGCCCTCTTTAATCCCTGAATTCTTACAGATAACGGCTAATAGCTCAGACTGCTTTGATTAGTTCCTTAATTACAGCAGTGTGAGTTTCATCAGGCCTCATGAACTTGAAAGCATTTACCTTATCTAAAAAGGATCCAAGCAATTCTTTTTTCTATCTTTGTCTTTGCTTCTATCACCTGCTAAATCAATCTCACAGTTCACTTTCTTTTTTCTTTTTTTCCACAGACTTCAACAGTCCTGTTTTGGCCATTATCCGTCCTCTTTATTCAGTAAGTAGCAGGTTTTCCTGTGTTGACCTGTTGCCTCTGGACATCTGGGAAGTCCTTCACATCCCTTGCTAGCTGCTATTCATACTTGCACTTAAATACTTGCACTATTTCTTGATGCTCATTCATCAACATAAGCCTGCACTTACACTTCTATAAGGATTTCTTTGTCATGGCAATCTTTCACCCGCTCCCATTCTGTTGGTTTTAATGATGCTTGCTTTTTTCTTTTGTCTTCCCTCTGCAACTCACACTGCTTTGTGATTGTCCAAACAGAGTCTCACACAGTGACTTTTCTGCACTTCTCTACAATTTCTACTTGCAAGACACGACTTATAACTTCTGTGATGCTGCTGAAGTTTTCTGTCTAGAAATAGCTGGTTTTGTTGGTTTATTTGTTTGCTTTGTCGATGTTGCTCTTTTCATGAGCTTGACTGTTGTATGACCCACATTATCCCACTTACCTTATGTTTGAAAGCTCACTTTCAATTCATGCAGCACAAAAACTATGTTCTCTCCTTCCCCAGGCAAACTCCCTTCTTTCTTAAAATCAAAATGTTTTGCTATGGTGTTCTAAACATGATGAAATACATCCTGCCCTATTTGGTTAATTACTTATGTAACATTTCCCTCTCACCAGGTCTTCATTGCTCTGAGATTTGCAGAACCTCAGACCAGTTCATGCTGCAGATGCAGCCTTGTCTGCTGAGGTCAGACTCAATGCTATTGCTTTCATTATGAGATGCAGAGGTCAGTAAATTAAACCTTTCACAGAATGATATCACCTCCAATGTCTCATTGACCCAGTTACCTTCCCATGTTAATCAGAGTACTGCTGCTTCAGTTCACAGTCCACTGAAGACCACACAGCACCTGATGATGGCCAAGTGCCTGATACTCATCCCACTGTATGTGTACCATCCTCTAAACGTGTAATTACATGCATGTACTTAAAGTAGACTTCTCTAAGAACTTAATACAAGATTTGGCAGTCCTGAATACTCTGGCCAAGTGCTGTCTTTGCATTGTCTAGAAGCCTGATGCACCCAGACTAACATCCTTAAATATATATATATGTATGTGCGTGTATATATTAGGGAGTCAATAGTCTCATCCACAGCATAAACTGGTTTTACAGTAGAGGGTTCACCTTCTGTTATGTAGTCAGTCTGAAGCAGCATCTCTCTCCAATGCTTCTTTTCCTATCTGCAAGGTATTTCCAAATGTGCAGATCTCTGCTGAGGGGTGAAGTTTCCCCACATGACTGAGGAGGGGCAAGGAGCATGCTATGCTCCTACTACCACCTTTCCTGCCTTACCTATGGATCCGACCACTCCTTCACCAAGCAGCTGTTGTGAAAACCCTTCTTGCTGTGTGTGTTGCTTTGGTGGCTGGCACCACCACCTCGCTCAGCCCATCAGCGCTGCCGGCCCTGTGCAAACCTTTGGAGTCCCAGATGGCTTTATCAGAAGCCTCCCTGCTCCTGTTTAACAAGTGCCATGGTTACAAGCACCACTAGACTGATGATATTCACATGCAGGAAACAATGCAGGGAAAACAGGATTTGCACGGCTCCGGCTGCACTGCCCCAAGAATTGCAGGAAGCGATTGTACTTTATGAAACCGTCTGTGCTCCACTAGATTGTCTATAGCTTTTAAGGTCAAGCCATAGCACACCGCGTTTGAAATGCCTTTTGTAATAATGCAGACTGTTTATGAGCCGGAGTACAGGCTGTATTGTTTACCCTAAGCTTTGGTTAAAAGGTGCTATATTTCAGCCTGTTTTGCAGGATGGCACGGGGAATCTATCATGGGCCTTTCTGGCACGAGCTTGGGCTCAGTTCAAAGGGAGAATGTCCATCATGTCAACTCAAGCATCCCCCGGCATGCAGAAAGTCACGCAGCCAGCACTGCCACTGCACCGAGCTGACAAAAGAGCCAGGGGGAATCAGAAGGGTCTGAGTGGTGCCTCTCAGAGGTGTACTCAACACTGCCAGGAGCTGTCCTGCATCCTGGCAGGCACAGTCCCCAGCAGCCCAAAGGTCATGCTGGAGTCTTGAAGCTGAGACATACCCCCCTTCAGAAAGCATATTTTGGTTAGAAATCAAGGTAGGTGGGCAAAAATAGGTCAGCAGTGCAGGGGAACATGGACAAAATATCCCCAGGGCATCTCAGTGCTGGTGCTTGGCTGGCAGGAGCCTGGATGGTGGGCATAGTCTGCTCTTTATCTTGTTCCTTTTGCTTCATCTGCATCACAGAGACATCTCCTGGCCTCACAAGGAAGGTACTTTGCTTGGGTTAGGCAAAATCTCCTCCCAGACCAGGACCAAACCAGAGAAGAGCACTGTTTTCCAACAAATAACATATTAAAAGGGGAGTGAAGGGAACACATAATTAACATTTGCCGCAGATGCCGAGGGATGAAACACTCCTGATAGACATCTTTCACATCCCATCACTCCTTTGAATGCTCCCATTTGCCTGTTTTATCCACCTGTTGGATCTCGACATGAATAGAAATATTGGCCTCAGCTGCACTCTGTGTTCACCTCCTCCCACACGCTCTGTGTCCTTCTGTGTCAGTCTTGGTGTCCAAAAGAATCACTCAGTTTCATTCCCCTCTCTCTTTATCTAAATTACAGTACCTCATGGCACTGAAACTTTTGAGGAGCTTGACCAGTAATCCATAAATAAAAATAAAAAGGCACAACTGAGCTGGACACCCACATATGTGATAACACCCATATGCACGGATATAAAAGCTTCTGAAGATTTAGGGACAGATCCATGAGGCGTGGGGATGGAAGAGGTGGTTCAAGGTAACAGAAGATCTTCCTCAAAGCATTCATCACTTTAAAAAAATCTTGGCACGTGTATATCTCATGTGAGCAGGCATAAAGATCTGGGCTTATTTTTATTATGAAGCGGCTAATTGTGGTTAATGCACTAGATGCTGTTCAGACACAGCGTGCCATAGCCTCTAGGGTATTTAAAAGCAGAAAAGTGAAGAGTTAGACAAAGCAGACCTTGAGAATAACATTGGCTTGACTGGCTCCACACATACGTCTAAGATTAGTCATGAATGAACTTCAGTGGACAAAGAAAAATGCTCAGCTCTGGGTTGAGCCCTGTTTCTATTAACGTGCTGCTCTTCTTTCAGTATGCATTGAACGGCTGTGACGACACCGTATTGTTTGTTATGGCAGGTTTCAGATGGTTATTCACAGTTATCAGATATGATCACTTGCTCAGTTTCTTCTTAGTTTTCTTCCTGGAAATGCTTACCCAGGACGATGACGACTGCATTCCTGGAGAAATACACGAGGTTGAGAAATACATCCATGTGTGCTCTGTGTGTGAGTAATGAGGATAATGACCTCACGAAAGCATCAAAGCAACACAGCTTTCAGACTTGGTTCTCTTTTTCTTCATTTGGTCACTTTTTTGTGTCTGGTAGTATGCACAGAGAAATGAGATATGCTCATACTGAAGTACTTCAGCTCTCACCATAAGAGCAGAATGTTTTTCCAGGGAAACACTGCTAGGAGAGCTGACTGAAAAACAGAGATATGCAGCCCAATAAAGTAGGAATTTGCAGCTTAAGGGGGAAATATATCAGAAGACATTTAAAGACTAAGACTGAGTAAATGAGAAAACAATTGAAAAAGAACAAACACTAACAAAGACAAACAAACACTTTTTGGAGGAGTGCCTGGAAGAACTTGGACTTCCTAATTTAGGGCTAAATTAAACCCCTCTGTAGGCAGAAATACTTGGGTCAGTTAGAAGATGGAGGTGATAAAGCTGCCAAGGAAGAGAGGAAAGGAGCACCAAGGCTGTAGGCCAGAGCCTCTGTCCAGAACAAAGCAGTACAGAGCAGATGTCGAGGGCTCTTTCCTTCCTTGAGTACCCACGAAAAAGGAGCAGAAATTGAATGGAGGCTGTAAATGTTATTCTCAAGATGAAGAGAGGATTTTTTCTCTTTAAGTTCATAACAAACCTCTGTCCCAGCATTCTGCAGCTAGGCCTTAGAAAATTATCCTATCTCACACATGTATTTATGGCTTCTGTGACAACAGGAGATGCAGTCAGGATTTTTATATGAAACCTGAAGCCTCAGATTCAGACTGAGTCACAGATAGTGACTGGGAACAAACAAGTAGTGTTAGGATTGCTTGCCCGGTTGCCTACTTGCAGACACCTCTGATGTTTTTGCTCTCTTTCTCCTCTTGTCCTGTGCATAACATGAGAAGACTTCAAGGCTTCCCTTTCCTCACCTTTCCCCATGTCCATCCCTGGTGCTCACTGTGGAGACATCTGAAGCTGTAGTTCATGAGTGGATCCCATGAGATGATCTGTAGTTCCAAGCCACCACCAGGGCATAGCTCTCTGGAGAACATAAAAATAAAATTCACAGATTACACAGGAAACTCCAGCAGTTTGGCTGCCTGCTTGTAACAACAGCCTTTAAGAGCTCTGCTTTACTTGTGACCAAGGCAATTCCAAGGTCAGCAGATCATAACCTTTTATCAAATGATAAATATTTGCCTTTATAACCTCAGCACAGCCTGTGCAAGTGGGGCAGGAAATTAACTTCCACCAAAATATTCTTGTTTGTTTGTTTATGATGAGTGTCCAGCCTTGGCACCAGGCTGTGCTGA
Source organism: Excalfactoria chinensis (assembly GCF_039878825.1). Lineage (NCBI taxonomy): Eukaryota > Metazoa > Chordata > Aves > Galliformes > Phasianidae > Excalfactoria > Excalfactoria chinensis. Next base: position 82,456,794 of record NC_092826.1, read on the forward strand.
GACACCTAACTGTGCAGTTCGGTCCTCCAGCCCTTCGCTGTCATGGAGATAACTGTCTGACTTTAAAGATCAGCTTGTGCTTGTAAGTCACTCCCCTAATTCAAGAGCTTAGCTCCATAGCATTTCTCACTTCTGTTTTTCTTACAGTATTCCAAGTAATTCATACAGTTTTAATTTTGAAGCACAAATATCGAAGAACATAAACATTTTTACAGCGTAATTATGTTGTCAAATGTTTATTTTCTATTGTTTTTAATTTTTATTGCTGTTTCTTCTTGTTAATTGCTTGCTTTCAGTCAACACTTTAAAGCTTCTGTGACATTATGCAAACTCATTCTTGCCAACCTCAGAAGTTCACAGTCTTCAGCTCAAAAACTGCACTGCCTTTATTTTATATGTCATAAAGAATCTGAGATTCTCATTCCTCACATTCTGCATTTTCAGCCTCTCGGAGGCAATCTAGTGGCATTTCCAAGGTTTTGCCTACAGGTGCACAGACATCCTTTCTCTAAGGGGATGGTGAGGAGCATAAGAGTACAGAAGCTGGGTTTTGATTGGGCATGAACTATTTCCCAAGTCACAACAATTTTGGTAGCATTGATGGTGATTCGGAATAGATCAGGCCATGGTAAATTCAAAAGAAAGGGAGGTAGAGTTGAGATACGTATTTGCGTTTAGGCTACGCTGCAAAGTGCTTGGGCCCTCAGCACAATGCTTAGAATAAATAAATGGAGGAATGGGATGCATAAAACCCAGCAGGAGTGAAAGTGCTTTCTTCTTTTATGTGAAAAGTTTGCTCAACAGCAAAAAAAGTCCAGCCCAACAAATGGCTGCTAAAACAGACATTTACCTTGCACTCCTGCAACATGAAAGAAGCCCGAGGAGAGGGTTTTTTTGTGTGTGTGTGCATTTTTAGTTAAAGTGTGTGGAGAGTTTTAAACAAACCTGAAAGGCTGAAATCCTCTGCCACCACCATATATCCACCTGGCTTAACAAGAAAATCCCTAAAGTATGTTTGTTGACAGACTAGTAACAATTGCAGAGTTAATGCTGCTATTTACCCCTCTCTTTTCTTCTGCCTTTTACCCTTGATGCTTGCAGAAGCTTTGCCTGTATGTATTTTATTTGCTCACTGATTTAACTCAGCCCTGTTTTAAAGCAGAACAACAAGAGTAAAGGCCTAGATTACTTATTTTTGTTATGATTACCCCTTTTTTTTTTTTTTTTTTTTTTTTGCAGGTACTGTTTGTCCAGAGATTAGGGAGGCCAGGGGGAAAAGGGACATTTGAAGCGTGTCTCCTAGGATGCCTTATTAAAGGATGGCAGTTCCTTATCACTTCTCATCACACAGCTGTGGCCTCTTAATTCCTGTTGTTTCTCAATATGCATTCTTTAAGCATTTCCATGTTGACAGTGATATAATTTGTGGCATGCCCTCCCCTCTTTCCCTTTCTGTTTTTCTCTTATCAGATTCGTTGTTGCATTATTTTTTGTTCTAGAGTTTTTTTCTCTGAATTTGTAGGGAGCTATTTTTATGTTCACAAAGTTTTAAAGCGGAAGAGAAAATAAAAATGAGATCTGGGTGGAAGAATAAGCCGCAGATTTGGGGAATGCTGGCAGGCAAGAACAGCATGGACTCTGGATGCTTCTCAAGGAGCACGGCCTGGTTTTAAGCATCTGCTTTTAAAACTGAAATGAAATGTATGTGGTAGTCTTGAATGGCTCTGAGAAATGGAAGCGATGAGGTTGCAGTAACTAAGGTATGAAATGTATAAAGTAGAGGCTCCATAAGATGCTCCTTGATCTCCTTCAATTGAATGCAGAATTGTACAGGAGGCTGAGAGATGAACACTGGAGGTCACTGCTTCATGCTTAAGTATGGACCTTGAGTTAGTGGAAGAAAGCCACAGAAAGGTCAGCAATACTAGGGAAGCTTTTAGAGTGAGGTAAGAGGATGGGACTAGGAGCTTTTCTCTTTCTGGTACAGGGATAGGGCGGCTTAGAAGAAGACGTGCCACCACCTTGTGTCTTGGCCTTGTGTCTTGTCTGTTTGACCTTGAAGATGGGGTCACATGCAGTTCCTCACCGTCACCACAGGGAGCCTCTGGAGAACGCAGCTACATCCTTGAAAGGTTATGGGACTTTGAATTTCCCTTTTTCAGTAACTGACCTTGGGTTTAGGCACCTCATCTCACCTTTTGTTTTATGTTTTGCTTTTGCTTTTTGTTCACCATGACAGCACGCACATGCAGAATAAGAAAATAGGAGAATGGGGTTCATTAGGAATATAACAGCTCGATGACAAATTAGTCAGTTACCAAAGCAGTAACTATTAAAAAGAAAAAATCCTCCTCCCCCCAAAATTGCTAGATGTTTCTGCCAGCCAGCTCATAAACTGAATATAAATTAAATAACAGTTTGCAACAGAGCCAATAAAGTTGCTAAAGAAAGCATCAACAGAACGTTTCCGACATAATAAGGAAGAGTTTTTAATGGCCAAGACATTACAGCACCATCTGAAATTCCCTAACGTGTCTGTCCTTAGAAGGTCAGCATGGAGAATTATTGAGCAAAGCAAAAACAGGTCTGCACAATAGAAACAAACACAGGCGTACACAGAAAGGGTGCAACTTGGTTCTTGTGCATTGTGTACCCATGGTGTGCCCATTTCCTTGGCTTTCCCGCTGTTTTCCTTCCTTCTAGGCATTGCTACTCAATTTTCTTG